>NC_133658.1:739439162-740039239 GCF_037893015.1 Macrotis lagotis
TAAGCACCCTACATCATCATCATCATCATCATCATCATCCTTCTCTCTCTCTCTCTCTCTCTCTCTCTCTCTCTCTCTCTCTCTCTCTCTCTCTCTCTCTCTCTCTCTCTCTCTCTCCCCCCCTCCCTCCCTCCCTCTCTGCAGCTGTTTAACTATGAAAAGCTCTCTTCGATATGATATACTGAGAAGCAACTTATCAAAATGAAGTTATTTTTTACTTTGACCACATGCTATGGACTCACTCTTTTGGAGTCCAAACTCGTCTTCTATTAATCCTCTTGCTCTCATCTTTCTCCTCTTTCATCTTCCTAAACCCATTTAATTCCATCTCTTCCACCCCCCACTCCATTTCCACTATCCACTCTATCTAAGCTTCTGTCAGTTCCTCCATCTTTATCTTGTTCCTATGAATTATAGATTTGGTCTCATTCTCTGCATCTTTATATCCTAAACATTTCTCACCTAGTCACCTTTAAATATTAAATCTATTATATGGTTACTTCTGAGAAACACACATGTGAATGAATCAGTATCCACACACAGAGAAGTTAAACACTGAACTCCACCTAATGCCCTTAATCAAGAACCAGCTATTATCAATGTTGATTATAGAGTTGTTCACATTTCTTTTGAGAGCAATCATAGCTAAATAGAAAGATGTTCAGACATTTCCTATGAAGAAGGCCATAACAAGGAAACTCAAAGATAGGCAATTTACTTAAGTAACAAACACCTGACTTAATTGCCAAGTGCTTAGAGAGCAACAGAGAATCATATGATGGCAGTGTTTATACTACACAGAACAAATACGAAATTATGAAAAATATTTAGAATAAAGAACACATCAGAAAAATGTATGAATAAAAAGGAAAAAGTGGTAGTCATGTGGAAAAAACAAGAAATAACTCATCCATATACTTCATGAATATCATCCCCATGTTATGAGAAAGTAACAAAAGTTTGGAAAGCACTTTATGTTGAATTTACAGAAGATGATAGAAAAACATCATACTCTTTCATGCAATAAACATTTATTAAGCCCTTATATGTCAGACACTATGCTAAAATAATTAGGTATGAGTAAGTTGCAACCTAAATTGTTTAAGTGAAATCAACATTGATATGATCAAGGATCCATTTGAGCAATTGCTTGGGAGTTTAGAATAGACCATCGACCAAAGTTAAGGGAAGGGGGAAGTATTATATAATAATTTGTCTTAATAGAGTAGTTTTAGCAGATTGCAAGTTTAATGTGAGTCCACAAATATGATATGGCTGCAAAATAGCCTTCACATTTTTAGCCTATGTTGAGAAAAGTAAATGTCCACAAGGTGATAGGTCAATTGTATTCTGAACCAAGATAGCTAGGTTATGCAGTGGATAGAGTGCAAGACCTAGAATCAGAAAGATTCATCATCTTGAATCAAAATATGACCTCAGATACTTATAAACTGCACAAGTTACTGAACCCTCAGTTTCCTCATCTGTAAAATGTGCTGGAGGAAGAAACCAAAAAACCACTCCAGTATCTTTGTCAAGAAAATCCCAAATAAGGACATGAAGAGTCAAACATGACTGAACTGACTAACAACAATATTATACTGATCAATCCCCATTGTGTTCAATTTGGGTTCTGCATTTTAAGAAATAAACTGAGAAGTTGAAGAGTGTTCAGGAGAAAGATGACCAATAGTGTAAAAGCTCTTGAAATCCTACCACAAACACTGCTGTTGAAGGAACTGGTAAAAAGCAGACCTGTGGAACACAAGATCACTGTCCTCAAACATTTTCATGGCCCTGTGGAATTAATCTTGCATGGCACCATGATTAATAATGGATAGTAATTGTAGAGAGTTCATATTAATTTAAGAAAAAAGTTCCCAACATAAAAGATGCTCCAAAATGGGATCTGTTAACTCAGGAAACAGTAATTTCCCCTTTCCTAGAACTCTTTAAGCAAAGGTTAGATGATCATTCTTTACAGATATAGCAGAGAAATCTGTCATTGGCTTTTTGACAGGTTTAAAATTTATCTTGAACTAACTAGGACTCAATCTCCAGATAGGGAATGTCAGAAGTATAATATTTACCCATCCCTGCCACAAAGAATATCCTTTTTTGTTGACTGTGCCAAACAAAACACTCCAGGTGAAACAAAAGATTACAATTAACAAGAAATGTAAACATGATCCCAATTAATGAATTTGCTAATTGTACTTTCTGTTTACGAATATTAATCCAAGGTGTTTTAGGAGAGATTTGAGATTAAAAGAAAAGTTTGGTTAGATTTCAGATAAAAGAAAAGTTTGGTCAATGATGAAGAAAATTGAACTCCAATATTACCTCGAGTATTGTTCATAGTAATTCATGCAGATAATAATCACACCTATTTGCCTCATAGTGATGTTGTAAGGATGTTATAAAATGCATCTTTAACATGCCCTGAGATCACTAAAGGAACTAGAGTCACGATCATGTAATGTGATCTCATTTTATAAGAATCCGTGCTAGCACTAAGGATTCTGCTAAGAACTAGATTGATATCTTGCAATTTTTGCATCTTAAAAGTAGAAGAGCAGGTACAGTCTCTCATTATTTAAAAAATAGGGATACAACTAGTTATTTAAATAGGTCACTGACACTAAATGGGTATAAAGGATTTTAGTCTCCTTGGGGCTTCTTACCTCCAGTCTTTCCCTCTTTCTTTACTACTAGATACTAGCAAAACAAGTCTGGACCAAATTTAGTGGTATATGGATTACTTGAGACAAAGTAAAATAATTCAATTTATAATTCAATTATTGACATAACAATCCACTTTAATGAATGTTACATCTTTTTATATAACCTCTCTTCCTTCCAAATTCCTTATTGCTATTAAAGGTACTACCATTATCCTAGTTGCCAAGGCTTGCAATTTAAGAATCACCTTTAATTTCATTTTTAATAAGTTTATTATTTACTTAGCTTTAACATTCATTTAAAAAAATAAGTTAAAAATTCTCTCTCCCTCTTGCCCTTCCCCAAGACATTGAGAAGGTAAGCAATGTAATATCAATTATATATGTGAAGGCTGGGCAAAAATATTTCCACATTACCCATGTTAAAAAAAAACACAAGAAAATTAAAGAATATTTTTTGAAATTATACTTCAGTATATACTCAAAATTCATTAAGTTTCTCTGTGGAGGTGAATAGCATTTTTCATCATAAATCCTTTGGAATTATCTTGGATTAGAGTAGCTAAGCCTTTCACATTAATCATTATTACACTATTGTACTTTGTATAATACTCCCATGGCTCTGCTCACTTCACTTTACTTCAGTTTAGATGTCTTCCCAGGTTTTTCTAAAATCAGACTGTCATTTCTTATAGCCATCAGAATCATATACCATAATTCGTTTAGTCATTCCCTAACAGATAGGCATCCCCTCAATTTTCAATTCTTTGCTAACACAAAAACAAATACTTATAAATATTTTTGCACATATAAGCTCTTTTTCTTTTTCTTTGATCTCTTTGGCTTTAGACCTAGTTTTAGTTTTGTTCATTTGTTTCAGTTATGTCCAATTCTTCATAACCCCATTTAGTGTTTTCTTGGTAAAGATACTAGAGATGTTTGTCATTTCCTTCTCTGGTTCATTTTATAGATAAGGTGAATGAGACAAATAAGGTTAAGTGACTTGTCCAGGGTCACTGCTAGTAAATGTCTGAGGCCACATTTGAACTCAGGAATAGAATTGTTTCTATTCTGACACCAGGTTGAAGGTTCTATCCAACTATACCTCCTATTGCTCACAGACCTGTAGTCATCTTTAATTTCTAATTCTTTTTCATTCACCACCATCCCATACCTTCACCAGCTCAAATCTTTAAACAAGGACTGTTGATTTTATCATTATGCCATCTTTTATATATGCCCCTTTGCTCCGTTGACATTGCCACCACCCTGATGCATGCCTTTATCCCTTCACTCCTAGAATATTGCTGTTGTTTGGGTCTCCTGAACATTCCTTTCTAACTCCCACTCAGTTGCCAAAGTGATCTCCCTAAAATATAGTTTTGACCATGTCATGACCCTTCAAAAGAAGGAAGGAAAGAAAGAATGAAAGAAAGAAAGAAAGAAAGAAAGAAGGAAGGAAGGAAGGAAGGAAGGAAGGAAGGAAGGAAGGAAGGAAGGGAAGGAAGGAAGGAAGGAAGGAAGGAAGGAAGGAAGGAAGGAAGGAAGGAAGGAAGGAAGGAGAGAGAGAAAGAGAGAGAGAGAGAGAGAGAGAGAGAGAGAGAGAGAGAGAGAGAGAGAGAGAGAGAGAGAGAGAAAGAGAGAGAGAGAGAGAACAAAACACCAGGGGTTTTCTTTTCACCTCTTGGCTGAAAAATAAAATCTTCCTTTTAGCACTCAGAGACCTTCATAGTTTGCCTCTTCCACACATTTCATTTACTTAAACTTTACATTACTGCCTCTACATATGTACACAGATTGTGATCTTGATTTTTCTTGAGCAAGACAATCTAAGTCCTAGATCTGAGCATTTTCACTGACTATCTCTTAAGGGCAGTTAAGTGTTGTCAGTGGATAGACCACTAGCCCAAAATCTCTACCTCCTGGCTTTTCTGACTTCTTTCAAGACCCAAACAAAATCCAAGTTTGTATAGGAAGTCATTACTAATGCTCCTTAGTTCTATTGTCTTCCTTCTATTGATTTATTCTCTCCAATTTATCTTGTATGTAACTTGCTTGTGCACAGTTGTTTTCAAGTTGCCTCCCCATTATTATTAACCTGTGAGCTCCTGGAGATTAAGGACTGTCTTTTGTCTTTCTTTTTGTCTTCAGAGTTTCTCAATATAAGACACATGGTAGGTGCTTATTGGATATTTAATAACTAATTATAGCTTTTAAAACATTTTAATATATCCTTTTGTTAAAATCATGTGTGAAGCAAGATTTGGCATTGAATTCATAAAATTTTATTATTCATTCTGTAACTCTTCATCATGAAACCACATTATCACAAAGTATGGTTTTAATGAATGGTCCATTTTCCATATCTGACCTTGATTTTATATATGCCATAGGCTTTAGATAGGGTTTAAATCATCACGTTTCTAGTCCAATGAATTTTGCTTATCTCCATTTCTTAGATAAATTACCTAAACTTTCATGAAGTGTGACATGATCCAAAATCATGTGACAGTATTCCATCTCTACCTGGGAATTCTGCAATTCCAGAATAATTTTCTCAAAATACAAATGTATTTATCAAAACTCTTCATTCCCTAAAAGAGTACAAGACTTACAAACCCACTGAAAAAAATCCCTGAAACATTTTTAGCTGAATGTTTTATAGTCTGATGGAGATGCTCAAACCTCATTGACCAACTGGGACCTCTTCCAACAATAGTATTCATATAGCCTAGAATTAAATGTTATTTTTTCCAGTCTTTTTATTATCTGGTCTATTGAAGCATGTTGGGAATTTTTTCCCCTCACAGCAATATTTAGAAGCTATTTGCTTG
Source organism: Macrotis lagotis (assembly GCF_037893015.1). NCBI lineage: Eukaryota > Metazoa > Chordata > Mammalia > Peramelemorphia > Peramelidae > Macrotis > Macrotis lagotis. Next base: position 739,444,678 of record NC_133658.1, read on the forward strand.
GTTTGTTTTTATTTTGTTTTGCTTTGCTTTTCACTTTTCTTTTCATGGTTCTTTAAACCTCAAGATGTTTATGCATTACTGTAGAGCAGTGGTGGGGAATGTCTGGCCCACAGGAAAAACCAGTGATTCCATGACAACCTCAGAAGGGACTCAAAATTCAACAAGTCTAGGAATTTTTTATCGGTGAATTAATTATATGTTTGACTAAGTATAACAGACAAATTATATTATAAATATCCAAATGGATAATTGGCAGGAAAAAAGGTGCCCCACCATATGCTGTAGAGGATCAATAATGACCTCAATGAACTCTTTAACTGCCATGTCCAAAGAAAAGTCTTTGTTTTCCAAAGGCTAAATTAGGGTATTTTGCAGTTACTGTCGATTCTAGAAAGTATTTTTCATTCATTCACCTTTGCTTTTCAATCCTAGTGATCCTGTTTCATTGTAGGTTTGAACAAATTTTGAAACATTTAACACAAAAATTGATACAATAATAGCTACTGAACAGTCACTGGAGTGTTTTCTGAAAGAACTACTACTTGTGTGAGATATATGCATATATAATGCATATATGTGTATATATACACACATATACATATATATATATATATATATCCTCATAGAGTTTGTTTGTTGTTTTGTTTGGGGCTTTTTTTAGGTTTTGGCAAGGCAATGGGGTTAAGTGGCTTGCCCAAGGCCACACAGCTAGGTAATTATTAAGTGTCTGACAAGTACTCCTGACTCCAGGGCCAGCGCTCTATCCACTGCACCACCTAGCTGCCCCTATAGAGTTTTTAAGAATGGATATTCATTTGATACTGAGTGAGATGAGCAGAACCCAAAGAATGGATATATGGATATTCATATATATATATATATATATATATATATATATATATATGTTACATTTATACATATATACATTAAAGCCATAGAATTAAAAATACCATAAAAGAGAACTTATGTATATACAGTATAAACTCATTGCATATAATATGAAATCCAATACTCAACTGATTGAAGGTGTGAAAACCAGTTCAAATCAGGTAAGATCAATTTGAGTCAGTATAGAAGCTTTAGAATCACATACTTTTGACCATCACTGTAACAAAATGAAACCATATCAAAATTATTGTTTGTCCTAAGTAATTTGCACAGTATTTTTTACCATGGAAATACAAAACCATCTCCCTTAAGAAGTTCCTTAATTTCTTCGTCTCTCTAAATTCCATCTGTGGTCTTTGAACTATCACATCAGTGTTTGTTGCTATTTAATTACACTCACCTTATAAAAGCCTGCCTCTTCTCCCTCCTCCTCGGCTCCCACCTCCATGCATGGATTCTCTGCTTGTTCTGGCTCCAGGTACTCAAACAAGCCATTTCCCCCTGCCAAGCAGCTTTCCAGATACATATTGATTGACTTGTTGAATAAAAATCTCTTTCCCTTCCTCTCTGTAAAAGCCCATCTCTCAACACCTTCAGCACACAGCTTAAAAACTTCTCCTTCCATGAGCCTTAAAAAGAGTTTAGATAAATCTCTTTTAGATGAAAAAAAATCCACCATTAGATACCATGTGAAAGAAGCAGTACACTGGGAGTCAGGAGTCAGGGGTTTGAGTCTTTATCCTGTCACTAACTCATTGTATGGCCTTTGACAAATCACTTGGTTTTCTTGATTTCAGTTTTCTCAAAGTAACCAAAGAAAAAATGATACCTACACATAGGATATTTCCTATGTGAATCTTATATGAGCCAGAGTTTTGAAAGCAATTGAAAAGTACAGGCCATGTCACCAGTATAAGATATCATCAATGTTTTTAATTCATTTTTACAATTTGAGACTAAGAATTTTCAGAACAGTCACTGGTCTGTTAAAATCAAAAGCATGAGATGGTAGGTAAAGGGATAAGGGCAGCAACTATCTAAAATGTCATAGGACTGTGGAAGCATAGCACTGAAGAATTAGAGTTAGGATAGACCTTGGAGATCACATCTGTGGACATGTTTCCTCATCTGAAAATGATTTGAACAAGTCCATAGATATTACAATTGACAGAGATAGGATTGTCCTTTAATGCTGCCACAAAAAGTCCAGACTGGACTACCTTAGCTTCTTAGAAGTCCTCTCATCTAACAAATCCAGATCTTCAATTCATTTTAATTCAGTTAAACCTCAAATTATTTATCAAGTGCAAGGCATTAGAAAAGACAGAGACATCCACACACAAATACAGAGTTACCTGTGTTACCTGACCTCAAGTAGTATGCATTATCTTGTCAGCTTATTCATTTAATCTGTAACTAGTTACACATATGATCTCAATCATTGGTGATTTTTATTCTTTTCTTCTGTTTCTTGTATTTATTTTATCCCTTTCCAAGAACCAAAAGGTTCATTAAATGCAGGGATGGATAGTGCCTTTTACTTTCTTTGGTAAGTACCACATCACTCTGCTAAGTCAGGTTTTACCCTGCATGTAGTGCATATACAAAAGATGTTTTTGTTCAAAAGCTTGCCCATTCCTATCATCAGCTCAAAAAGACAGTAGTCTCCTCTTCTGTTCTAAACCATTACTCAACAGACTCCCTATTTTGGTGGCCAATTTAGAATAAGCCCACCAGCAATGCCTCAGAATACACTCAATTCACCATAATTAACATCCTATCTAGAGGGGCAGAACCAGGATGGCAGAGTAAAGGCAGGGACTTGTCATAATGACTCTAAACAAATTCCAGTTTGGCAAAAATCACAAAAAAAGATGGAGTAAACCAGTTTTCCAGTCCAAGATAGCTTAGAAAGTTGGAAGAAAAGGTCTGTTACACCAGAGTAAGAGAGGACTCAATACAGTACAGTTCAAGGCACGGTCCCAACAAACTTGGAGTAGGTGGTAAGGCTCCTGAATCAGGGGTCACAGGGAAGGTTTCCAGTCCTATCAGCCTAAAGACACAGAAAACAACTTAGAAGATCACAGGAAGGTCAGAGTGAGAGAGTAGTGCAGTGCAGACCAGTCCCCAGCAACACAGAAACAGGCAGCAAAGATAGTTTCTAGCCTTCTCAGTCCACAGACATCAAAGATAACATAGAAGTTTCATAGGAAAGATATGTCACATAAAATGAGTGGAGTCCAGTGCAAACTTTGCCAGCATAACCCAGCCCCAGCAAACCAGGAGCAGGCTTTGAGACACTGAATCATCAGTGGCAGCAACTGCTTCCAGAGTTCTCAGCCCCCAGACAATAAGGGGGGGTCAAAAGGAGATTACAGGGGTCTCTTTGCTAGTTTTGAAGCAGGACCCTTGCTTTGCCCAAACTTGGATCCTAGTCACAGTCCTGGGTTGCAGTCCCAGGGAGAGGGGAACAGGGAACCTCCTCACAGTTCCAGGACATAGAGGAGTACTGGTGATCACCCATAGATGGGATCACAAGTCAGGAGAGTAGCAACCTCTCCTTAGATCATACCACCTTGGAAGAACTGAAATCGTTGCAAGTCTCTAATATCTTTGAAAAGAGCTGTACAAAACCTCAGAAGTTTGGGACAATGTGTCTCCCACCCTGGAAGCAGAGACCTACTTTAACAAAGAACGAAACTCAAGTAAAAGCCTGGGGAAATGGGCAAACAAAAAACCTCTGACCATAGAAAGTTACTAAGGTGACAAGAAAGATCAATATACACACAGAAGAAGATAAAAAAGTCAAAGTTCCCACAACCAAAGTCTCCAAGAAAAATATGGTCTCAAGTCATGGAAGAGCTCAAAAAGGATTTTGAAAATCAAATAAGAGAGGTATGAAAAAAATTGGGAAGAGAAATGAAGAGTAAAAAGAAAGTGCAAGAAAATCATGAAAAATAAGCCAGCAGCTTGGGAAAGGAGACACAATAAACATACCTTAAAAACCAGTCTAGCCCAAATAGTAAAAGAAGTATAAAAAGCTAATGAGAAAAATGATTTAAAAATCATTATTAGGTTTTTTGTTTTGTTTTGTTTTGTTTTTGCAAGGCAATGGGCTTAAGTGGCTTCCCCAAGGTCACACAGCTAGGTAATTATAGGTAATTACTATGTGTCTGAATCCGGATTTGAACTCAGGTACTACTGACTCCAGGGTCAGTGCTCTATCCACTACACCACCTAGCCTCCCCTAAAAAGCATTATTGAACAATTGGGAAAAAAGGCACAAAAATTCACTGAAGAAAAAACTCCTTAAAAGGTATATTTGAATAATGGAAAAAAAGAGGTACATAAGCTCACTGAATTTCTCAAAAATTAGAATTGAGCAAATGGAAGCTAGCAACTTTATGAGAAATCAACAATTTAACAAACCAAAAGAAAGGAAAAATACAAGAAAATGTGAAATATTTCTTAAAAAAAATGGGGTGGGGGGGGGGCAGAGCCAAGATGGCAGCATGAGAACAGGCTTTCCCAGGAGCTCTCTCCAAAATATTTCAAAAACCTTAAAATTATGACTTTAACTAAATTTTTGAAAGACAGAATTCACAGAAAGATTCCACTGAGGCAATTCTCAAGCCCAAGGTAACCTGGAAGATCTTGGGAAGTCTCTGTTCCAAGGGGGTGGAGGGAGGAGCAGTACAGCCAGAATCCCCACACCAGAGCAAAGGAGCTCCAACCTTCTGGAAAAAACCTGCTGGGAGCCTGGGTCTCTGGGAACGGTGGCTCCCAACAGGAAAAGCAATTTCTTGACCTGTAAACCCAGGGAACACCAAGCACAGATTGGAAGATCAGTGGGGAAACCTCTGACAGAGTGAGTGGGAGCCAGCATGGCCCTCAGCACAGCCCAGAGCCCAGGAAACAGAAGCAGCAGGGGACCACCTGCAGCTATTTCCAGAGCTCTCAGCCCATGAATGGTAAGGGGGTGGGGGGGGGGAGACTGTCCAGGTCTCTCCTCTGTCCCTGGGACAGGACTCTGGCGCTTTTTCCATATGCAGACCCTGGTCACAGTTTAGGCCCCCATTCTGCCACAGAACAGAGACCCTCCTCAGAGCTCTAAGGACTTAGTAGCATCCACATTAAGGGCTCGTAGGGCTTGGAATAAAACATTCCAGAAGGCAAAAGAGCTTGGAATGCAAATAAGAGTCAACTCATCAGCAAAACTGAATACCCTCTTCTAGGGGAAAAGATGGATATTCAAGAAAATAGGGAAATTTCAAATGTTCCTGTTGAAATGGCCTGAGCTGAAAAGAAAGTTTGATCTTCAAGTACAGGACTCAGGTGAAGCACAAAAGAGGGCAGACAAAAAAGGTAAAGTATGAGGGATTTAATGATGATGAGCTGTATGTATTCCTCCATGGGAAGATGTTACTGATAACACTCATATGAACCTATATGTACAAAGATAGCAAGGAACTGGTAACAAGGAATTGGAATTTGGATGCCCTTGAGTTCAGAAATGGCTGAACAAATTGTCATTTGTGATTATGATGGAAAGCTATTCTCCTATAAGAAATAATGAGAGAATATACTCAGAAAAATCTAGAAAGACTTATATGAGCTGATGTAAAGTGAAAGGTTCTGTTTACAAAGTAACATAAATATTGTAGCATAATCAATTATGAATGACTTAGTTTTTCTCAGGAGTACTATGACCCAAGACAACTCTGCAGAACTTTTGATAAACAACACTATCTATCCACAGAGACAGAGTTGATGGTGTCTGAATATAGATGGGAGAATACTTTTTTAAAACTTTATTTTTCTTGAGATTTTTCTTTTGAGGGGGGTTCTATGACTATTATGGAAATAACATGATTACTGATAATTGATATTTTATTTTATTTATCCAGTTATATGATATGAAAGTTTTTCAACATTCATCCACATGCAAATGCATATTTTTAAGTTATATAATTTCTTCCCATCCTCTCTTCTCACCCTTCTCCCCTCAGTGGCAAAGTCAGGTAAATATTATACATATACATTTGTGCACAACATGTTTACAGATTAGTCATTTTTGGTATGAGGAATTAGGACTAAGGGAAAAGAAAGAAAAACACAAGATGAGAAAGAAAACCCCGAGATGAGAAAGAAATACGTGAGAAGTTTTTTTTTTTTTAAATGAATGCAGTGTTCATTCAAATTCCGTAGAGCATTTTGTTTTGTTTTCTTTTGTTTTTCTTCCTCTGGATGTGGATAGCATGGCCCATAGTCAGTCTCCTAGAGTTGTCCTAGCTCTCTGAACTGCTGAGAGGAGCTGCATCCATCAAAGTTGATCATCTCACAATGATGGTGTTAATGTGTACAATTGACTTAGCATCAGATCCTGTATTTCATGCCATGCTTCTCTAGAGTTTGACCATTCATGGTTTCTTACAGAACAATACTACTCCATAATATCCATATAACATAACTTGTTTAACCATTCCCCCAATTGATGGACATCCCGTCAACTTCCAATTCTTTGCCACTATAAAAAGAGCTGCTTTGAATATTTTGGAATTTTATGATTTCTTCTGGATATAGACCTAGTATTGGTATTGCTAGGTCAAAGTGTGTAATCAATTTTAATACTCTTTGGGCATGTTCCATATAGTTCTTCAAAATGGTTCGATCAGTTCAAAACTCTACCAACAATGCATTAATGTCCCAATACTGCCACAACACAATCTCTCCAATATTGATCATTTTCCCTTTTTTTGTCATCTTAGACAATCTTATAAGTGGGAGGTAGAACTTCATAAGTATTTTAATTTGCATTTCTCTAATCAGTAATGATTTGGAATATTTTTTCCATATGATTATCCGTACTTTAATCTCGTCATTAAAAATTGTTCATATCCTTTGGCCATTTATCAATTGAGAAATGACTTGTGACCTTATAAATTGGATGCAATTCCCTATATATTCTAGAAATGAGACATTTATCAGAATCCCTAGCTGTGAAAGTTGTTTTCCAGGTTTATGTTTTCCATCTAATTTTGGTGGCATTGGTTTTATTAGTGCACATCTCAACTTAATATAGTCAAAATCATCCATTTTTGCAATTTATAATGTATTCTATTTCTTGCTTGGTCATAAATTTTCCCCTTTCCATAGATATGACAGATGGAGTATTTCTTGGTCTTTTAATTGGCCTATAGTTTCTCACTTTATATGACTACACATTTATAATCAATATCAAATTGTTTACTTTCTCAATGGGTGGGGGAGAGAAAGGGAGAGAATTTGGACATCTAAGTTTTAAAAAAGAATGTTGAAATTGTAACCAAGGTAATAAATATTTTTAACAAAATAGTATATCTACTAGTATATCTACTATTGCATGTGTGGATAGAGGTCAAATTATATATCAAACAAGTGAATAGTGTCCCAAATTATGATATATTCAGTAGTATGATTTGTCCCTAACTTTCATAAAACTTATAATATAGGCAGGAGACAACACAAACATCCATGCAGTAATTAGACAATTATAAATTATTATAATTGTGATCTTATCAGCTTTTTTCTTTTTTCTTATTTTCTTTAACCTTTTTGATGGATTTTAAATTGGTGTGTGTCAGTTTTATTCCTATTGCTTTGACTTATGAGTTCTATTTGCTAATCTCTAGTTCTCTTATTTCATCTTTTTTAGTTGACTCATCTTCCTTTTCCTGTACTTTAAATGATTATATCTCTTAAACTTACCCTGTGACTTCCTTAGTTATTTCATCCATGCTCACAGCTTCAATTTCTCCTCTATGCCAATGATTCCTACTTTTTTTACATCTAGCTTTGACTCTTCTAACTCCAGTTCTACATTTCTTTTTTTTTTAGGTTTTTGCAAGGCAAATGGGGTTAAGTGGCTTGCCCAAGGCCACACAGCTAGGTAATTATTAAGTGTCTGAGACCAGATTTGAACCCAGGTACTACTGACTCCAGGACCGGTGCTTTATCCACTGTGTCACCTAGCCCCCCCCCCCCCAGTTCTACATTTCAAAATTGCTTGTTCAACCTTTAGAAATGGACAGTTCTCACTGAAAATATTCCAAAGCAAATTGAATCTTTCTCTCAAAAGCTGCTTCTCCTAACTTCTCTATTTCAATAGATGGTATCATCAATTAACCAATTTTCATTAATTTTATCTCCTTCTTTACCATCACTGTTATCCTCACATCTGAACAGTTAATTGCCCTTCTGTTCTATCTCTCATCACATTTATCCCATTCTTCCCCACTCCTATTGCTGCTGTCTCATTTAAGACTAACTCATTTTTTTCACTTGTAATCTTTCTTCTGTACAATTTGACCTTCATTCAGTTGCCCAGGTATGCCAATTTTGTACTCTAAAATCTTCTGTGGTTCCCATTACCTCCAGACTATGATGCCAACTTAGCTTGGCATTCAATACCCTACTCAATCTTTCTCCAACTGACCTTTTTAGTTTTATTTCACAATACAGTCTGTTCTCTATCTTTGTTCTAGTCCCTATCCTTATCCCTATTCTTATTCTTATACCACTAAAATCATTCTATATTCCAGCCAAACATCACTACTCATAGTTCTTCTATTTTGTTCTTTTCTCTTTCATCTCCTTTTATTTATACAAAACCTGGACAATTGTATGAAATAAATCTCCTCATATTGCCCTTCTTCCCACCTGCCCTACCCCCATGCCTTCTGAAATCTTTCCCTCTATAAGAACCACTTCAGATCCTGCTTCCTTTACTAAGCTTTCTCTTATCTACCCAGCTAGATAGGATCCTTCCCTCTTCAAATATCTCCTTCTTTGACCTCTCTTTTATACTTATCATATTGTAACAAGCATTATCACTATTTGTGCACATCTTATCCTCCTTATCAAATTGTAAAGCATAGCATCTTTTCTTTTTAATCTTTATATCTCCAGCAAAGAACAGTCTTTTAGATATAGTTACAGCTCAACACTCAACAAATATTTGTTGAATTTTCAAAATACAATTGAAGGTTAAAGAAGGGAGTGATCAATATGAACTAGAATAATCAGATTTCTGGGCTGAAGAAGGAAACAAATCAGATTTTTAATGTATTCATATAAATTGACTTATATATATTTTAAGTTCAAATTTGAAATAATGTCTAGAAATTAAGAGGGGAAATTACCAGACACTATTCTCAGGCATCTTGGTTCCTAAAAAACAATTCATTAATGAACTGGACAATCAAAAGTAAATAGAAGAAATACTCTAATGATCCTCTTTAACACATAGCTCTCAATGTTCAAACAAAGCTGAGAACTATGAGGAAGCAAATAAACCTACTCCTCAACTTCTCCATGCCATCAATGGAAAGAACCATAAGGCAGGTAAAGTTTGGTAAACAATGAGCTATTGGAGTTTCCTGTGAACTTTAAAATGAATCTTTGAGGAAGTTGGTCTAAGATATTGTTTATTACTTGCAGAAGCTTATATTATTTAGGACAAAAAGCCTCAAGCCATCTGTGCTTCACTGAGCACCTGAAATTAGACCTTAAAGGAATAAACTGTGTAATATAAACAGCTCAGAGCAGAACTATTTGTGATTAAAAGTCAAACCTCTGAGTTGTAAGAGAGGCCAGTGTTGAGGTTGAATGTTTGTGTTTCTGTGTGTGTGTGTGTGTGTGTGTGTGTGTGTGTGTGTGTGTTTGTGAATGTGTGTATGTGTGTGTGTGTGCTTGCGTGTTCTGGTCTGGATTGTATTTTCTTCCAGAGAATTAAATTTGCTTCCAAGAGCAGGTGAGGAAAAGGAATGTGAAGGAGAATGATCAAATTTCATCCAAAAAAGTAGAAAAGTAATGGAAAGAGCCATTACATTAATCCTCATCTTCAGACAAATTTTCTTAAAGTCAGCAGGTGGTAAGAGAGTGGGCCAAAGGTGACAACTGACTAAATCGGCTTTTTCCTTTTCTTAAGCTTGTTGCAAAATCCATTATTCTTGCCTCAACAGTACAAGAAAAACTCTTTCATTGCTTGAATAGCAGATCCCACTAATAATTTCTCCTTTAACTATTCACTTGACTGGCAAGGATTATATTTCCTTTCATTTGCATAAAAGGTCTCTGTCTGGGGGATTCAAAGGAGATTGCAAAGGCCAGGCAGTGGCAGACGTATGGAACCTTTAAATACTGCCTTTAGGATCAAGGCCTAACACTGCCTGCTGGGACACTTTTTGCAGATGCCACACACCTGTACAAAAGATGGGGGTAGACTTGGAGTGCAGTAAGGAGTTTCCCTGGATGCTGACAGGCCACTCAAGTGATCCTCACAAACTACTCAGACTTCAAACAAGAAAGTGAAACAAAATGTTTTAAATCTAAAAAGTTGTTTCTATAAAACCTCTACTAAAACCAGAGCTTCTTCTGGCTTAAATCCATTCAGTTCTTATACAAACAGCATCTTTAATCCAAACAAATTGACCTTTTACTTGGGCTTTGTAAGAAATTTAACTAAATGTGACCATCTTTGAAAAACATCTGTGATGCATAAAATTAATTTTTTTTAAAGGTTCAGGAGGCATTTGGAGAGCTTTTAAAAAAGTAAATCTATAGAACTTTCCAAATGTCATGTTTCCAACCTAAATATTCCAAACAGTTCTATGATAAACTACTTCTCAGATCAAAGTCCAAGTAAGAGAGATCTTGAAGCTCTGGGGCACTCCATGACATAATCAGTGTGTGTAAACTTCTCAAGATGAAAGATTGGCCAAGCTATCTCACTCCCAGGAATAGCACCTACAAACAACCTCATGAATATTTCAAATAAAGAATCTATCAATCATCAATTATGAAGTGTTAATCTATGTACTGGAACTATGCTAACTACTGAACATATAAAGACAAAAAGAAGAAATAGTCCCCGTCTTCAAGCAACTTACCTTCTAATAAGAGGAAAACAAGTATAGCTAATTAAGTTGTATACTTACTAGCTGGAGGAGGAAATGTAAGAAGACTAGTAGAAGTGGCAGCAGCAACAGTGAAAGTAATTTTAATAACTGCAAGTTAGTATACTTAAACATGCTTTAAGACTTTTGGGACATTGTATAAATATATACAAAAGAAAGCTAATTTGGGGAACCGGGGTACACATATCATTTAGTCCCTGTTCCTAGAAAAGCAAGGTGGGTAGAATGAATGTCCCAGCCTCAACAGTGATTCATTGATTTTTTTTCTTCTCTTCCCTACCATTTCCCCAATTAAAGGATAGAATAACAATATTTTATATATATATATATATATATATATATATATATATATATGTATATATATAATAACAATAATGTGACAAATAAAAGTCACATGCTCCATTCTCAGTGAATTTTATTTCAAAATTCTCTTCATACCAGATGTATAAACATAACAATTCAGACACATTGTGAGTATAATATGGAGCTTCTATGAGAACATAAAATTGTATATTCAATTAATTCCAGTCTCTATACTACAATAGCCAAGACTGATTGAGTAGTATATTTAAACTCAGGATAAAGTTATTCTTTAAGCTCCATAAAGCTGTACTAGGATTTCTATAATTATTTTGTGAAAATTCTTCAACTGAGTAAAAGTTTGATATAATTAAAAGAAAACTAGGTTTAGAGTTAATCACTTATTAGCTCAAGTGGAGAGATGGATTTGGAATATTCTCCCCTTTGCTTTTTTTCACTACATAGCTGCATAAATAGCTCTATAGCAAAACTTCATCTAGTTGTCTTCTCTGGTCTAAATTCTTTCATTTATAAAATAGGATGAAGAATATAGATGACCTTTGAACTCCCTTCTAGGAGTATCTATTCTACAATCTTCTGATTCTGTAACTAGAAGAATATTACTTTAAAGACATAGACTTTAACAGCAATAAACTGATTGAGTTCACTGAAAGTACTGAACAGTGCTTTCCCAAATATAATCTATGCAACTCTTTTCCTTTTATTCAATCCTAGTATCAATTGATAAGTGAAGAGTTTGTGAGGATAAATACATGAAGTGAAGTGAAGGTAAATATGTAAATAACTATATAAATAAGAAGATAAATAGAGTTGGTAGAAAGTAATATAAGAAATAGGAGCAGTAGTAACTAGCAACTGCAGAAAGCTGCAAACTATCTTTAAAAAGAAACAGGAAATCAGGGCAGCTAGGTAGTACAGTGGATAGAGTACAGGTCCTGGAGTCAGGAGTAGCTGAGTTCAAATCCAGCCTCAGACATTTAATAATTACCTAGCTGTGTGGCCTTGGGCAGTCACTTTAACCCCATTTGCCTTGCAAAAGAAAAAAAGAAAAAAAAAGAAACAGGAAAAATGAAGGAAGTGAAAGGGCAGGTAATTGATCCTCTATAATGCCTACTCTATCCTCTAACTATAATTTGAAAATTAAGTAGCTTTCATTGACTTTATTTTCAAATATAAATGTCTTTATTTCTTTGGATTTCAGAAGAGAGGCTTTATACTATTCTTTAGGCTTAATGTAATTAGTAATATAATTTCAACTGTATATTAAAACAGAGAACCTTAATATCAATAAAGAATTCTTTGAGGTTTTTTTTTTTGATGTGGTGAAGAATTGGTGTGCACTTTTAGTGAGGATATGGTCTTCTTGCTTAACCTTATTTGATTTATTGTTGGTTGTATATTGAACAAAGTCATATTCATAATCATATATGTCATGACTTCTATAACTTTATATTTTCTTTATCTATAAATTAAATAGAAAAAAATTTCTATTTAAACCCACCAGTGTCCTCATGCTTTCATCCAAATTACCCTCTAAAAATTCAAAGACCATTCCTGCAAACAATTTATAGAGAAAAGAAAGCAGAATTGCGGATCAGAAGTTGTCTGTCTGTCTGTCTGTCTGTCTGTCTGTCTGTCTGTCTCTCTCTCTCTCTCTCTCTCTCTCTCTCTCTCTCTCCTCTCTCTCTTTCACATGCACACAAAGCATACACATCCTTGATTTTTCTTTTCCTTTCTATTTATGAGATATTTTAAGAAATGAACCCTATATGGTTTTAGAATTATGTTACTTCTAGCATAAATTATTTATGTGTATATTGTCAGAAATACATTCTTAATTGTTATCTACACAATGACAAGAGAGTCCTCTTACCATCAGTTGAGGAAAACTTTCAGCATATTGAGTGGGCTACCCATTGAGAAATTGTAGTAGTACATGAATAATTAATGCATGCTTAATTTAGAAAGAGTGGATGGGTTGAAATATGTACTGTTAAAGTTGTAGGGACACATGGTCAAAATATGTATATATTTGGAAAGATCAAGACTCTTACCTCCCCTTCTTTAAGCTACTGCTACTTTCTCATGAAAGTATTTACAATATTTTTTTTTACTTTTGTTTTGTAAAGTGGCATTGTGGTCTTCTGTATTATAATGAACTACCATATCTCTCTACTCAGCAAAATATAAGAAAAGTAGGTATGTGAGTGGATAGTTATTAATATCCTATTGAATCTTTTCTTTCATCATAAGAAACTATTGGGTTTTTTCCTTTTCCTAAATGTTTCATAGCTTCCCTCCTTTAAGATATTTTGAGAGTTGATCTCTCAGTGTCTAAAACTGTATGTTAACTATCCTATATGTTCTTTCTATCTGATTGGTCTAGCCCTGCTGTTCTTCCTTTTTTTGTTTCGTTTATTGTCATTTCTATTGTCAGTTTAGAGCCCAAACGAACCAACTTTATTGTCATTTATGAAGATAATTGCTTGTAATAGAAATGTGAAGGAATCTTTCTTTTAATTTCCCAAGTGTTTTTCCTTCTCCTTTCAATTTCATCTTTAAAAGGTTTTAGGACTGGGTCAACTAAATGAATAGGTGTTTTGAGGGGTTTTTTCCTCCAAATTTCTTGCTGTTTTATAAGGCAAAATCATAATCCTCAACTATCCTCTTTTCTAAGATTTATTTTTTATTGGTGTTCAAATGCAATATTGTTCGTGGCTTCTATGTTTTTCAGTATGGTAAGAAAATCAAATATTTACTGGTTGAAGTGATTTTTATTCTTCTTTGATCTCCTCATTATGATATTTAATTAGACTAATTTAATTTTTTTTAGTTTTTACAAGGCAATAGGGTTAAGTGGCTTGCCCAAGGCCACACAGCTAGGTAATTCTTAAGTGTCTGAGGCTGGATTTTAACTCAGGTACTCCTGACTTCAGGGCCAGTGCTCTTTCCACTGCAACACCTAGCCGCCCCTAATTTAATTTTCTTAAGAAATGGGGATACTACTTTGATAAGTATCCTTTTATCTGCTTCTCATTTTTCCATTATCAACATCATGCTTAAATAGTAAAGTTAGAATGCCTCAAATGTATACTATATCTTCTAATGTGTTATTGCTTTTGATCAATTTGTTTTAATAGCATTATAGAATAACTAGAAATGATTGATTTGGATATAACTTCCACATCAGTAATGTCAATTCCTATCTATTATAAAATAATCAATCTCATTTCTGTGGATATGATGTCATTCAGTCTTCATTATATTCAGTGCTATAAGACTTTATTATTCACATTATATACTCATGATGCTTTGAAAACTCTCCAAAATTTTAGACTTTTTTGTTCCATATCCTAAAATAGGATGGGAGGATTGTACTCTGTGGAGGGGAAGAAACCAGTAGAGCTTTGCTTCTAATAACCTTGTGGACTCTTAAGCACTTCAGAGGTTCCAGGTACATGCCTAGAAACAAAATAATATTTTAGGCACTCAGGCAAGGCAGTAGGAGGGAAATGTTAATGACTCATAGGCTTTTCAGTTCCCCTAGAGACCAACACTGACATACTTTTCTATTCACCAAATTTGGCAAATCCTATGTGCCAAGGCAAACCTAAATAACTTACCTAGATGTTCCCTAACCAAAACAAATAGCAACAAGATATTTGTTAATATAAAATACAGATTTTTTCATTTGAAAAAATTCATATTAACTTATGTTTTACAAAGTAATAGCATCATGTCTTTCTTCCATCATCTTCATCCATCATCATCATTATCATCACCATCATCATCATCATCATTGTCAAGTTTGCATTTATAGAGTACTCCAGTGCTATAAAGTGTTTCTATGAACTTCATTCAATTTGACTTTTATAATCTCCACCAAAGTCCTATTCCAATACTTGATCATAGTATGGAGTTAGCCATGGGTTTTGAAGGCTATGCCAATAGAACACAAGTTTGGGCATGTACTAATAGGTTGGAAAAGGTTCAAGTATGGGCTGAGCATCATATTATGTTTCTGCTGTCCTATGACCAGGCTAGATAAATATGGAGATGTTCATCATCTGAAGGCAGGCTACCAGGCGATGAATATTTCTTGGCCATGGCAACCCATGAAACAAAACAAAACACAAAATGTTCCTCAGTTATTTTTCTCACTTTGATGTCTAAAGGGACAGTGGTAGGGTGGCATAAAAGAGAGCAGGAGATCCCAAAATTTTTTTTCGTACCTCCTGTTACATCATCCTCTATGTTCAATCAAATAACAAGTACTTTTGATTCTACCTTCATATTATCCCCTGCATTTGTCCCTTTTATATGCTGAAATTACCCTTTCCCTATTTCAGGCATCCATTATCATTTACCCAGACCTTTGTAATAGTCTTTTTAACTGATCTTTCTGCTTTCGTCACACAATTGACAGAGCAATCTTCTTAATATAGAGATCATTTCTAAATTTCAATAATAATAATAATAATAATAACAATAATAATCCAATGATAATCTCTGCCTGGTTCTCCATTGCTTTTATGAAAAAATTAAAGAAAAAAAACAACAAAACAACTGAACCTGCCATGTTAAGACCTGTGCAACTTAACCTTAGCCTAGTTTTCTAACATTATTTCACTCAGCTTTCCTTAGTTTGACATTCCAGACAAACTGGATAGCCAGTTGTCATCCTTCTTTGTCTTATTCTTTCCTGCCTCTGTGTATCATGCCTAGCATACAGTAGCGCTTAAATGTATTTCTTAGCTGCTGAAATATTTCTTTCTTCAAAGTCAAGCTAGATTCTACCTCTCTCAGGAAGATTTATCAGATCCCTTCACCTAGAACTTGATCTGATACTCCTAATGTATCCTCTGACAGAGAAAGCATGGCCTAATGGAAAGAGAACTGGTCTTTTAGGCTGAAGGTTTAAATTCAAGGTCTTCCTCTAACACATAATTGACTATGTGACCTACAAGAAGTCATTCAATGTATCAGTACCCCCAAGTTACTCTTTAAAATATTGGCCAAGAGAATTTTCTTCAAAATACTACCTTATGCCAATAAAATCATTTTTAATGGTTCTTCACCTCCACAACAAAAAGATCACTTCCTATGTCACTGTCCAGGCTCCCATTATTTACTGTATTTTTGCATCAATTAGCAAGTCTTATCAGTCCAATTTTATTGCAAAATTTTTCAGAGCAAGGATTATGCATTTTTTCTTTCCTAATATTTTGCACAGTGCTTTATACATAGCATTTGTACCAAACTGAATTAAAGGAAAGAGTATTTAGAATCACAAAGATACTGGACTATCTATAAATATTTATTTCATTTTTGATATTCTCAAAACAAATCAATCAGCACATACTTATTTTGCATCTACTATAGAACAAAAAAGATAACATCATCTTTTAGTGTGTCCTACAATCTAAGAGATTTGAATACCAAGACTCCACCAATTTGACTTGTTTGCAAAAGAATCAAAAAGCCAAGGAACAGACAGGTAATTAAAGATTCCTTCCTTTTTGTTCTATAAACACACTCTCCAAAGAATTAACTTGTCAGCTCCCTTCATTGCTCATCTCTTTCTTTATACTTATACCCACAAAGAAGACTTGGCTATTTGATGATCTCGAGCTATGGTAGGATTGTACAACCTTCTTACAGTATTTCTTTCATCTTTTCCACATGCTTAATATGTGACTGAGACCCAATACCTCCATCTAAGCCCCAGTTTCCATCATGAACTAATCTATCATTTTCTATTTGTTCTTATCTTTCTTTATATTTTTCCTCTTCTCTTCTTCATTCCTCCACTATTCTACATTGTACATACCTCCATTATCCCCATTCTATCTAATTCTTCATTCCATCCTACCTATCTTGTATATCTTTGATATTTGCTATAGTTCTGGGATAGAGAGAGGATCTTTTTACTGCCATTATTTTCCCTACAAACACATTTATACTCAGCATATGACTGTGGAATGATAAGAGGAAGAAGTTGAGAAGGAACACTATAAATCTTTCAACATGCCTTACATATCCAGTTAATATATCAGTGTCTGTGAACTTGTTCCATACTCCCTCCCAACATCCATATTTCTGTCATTTTTGTCTTTCTCCTCTTTCTCCCATCTCTCTTTACCCTAGTTGGAACTGAAACCAGGTTCAATTATGATTTATTAAAAATGAAATATACATTAAAATATTGAGTCGCCACATTGTTAAAGGAATAGACTATATCCTTATTGGCATTCTTACTAAAAATGAAAAAAATTAAGATTCAACTGTCTAGAAGAATGACTCACAGATTCTTCTTGAATATAGTGGAGTTGTTTTTGTCATGTGCCCAAAGGCATCAAGAAATGTCAATTCATGTAATGCTAGGACACTGCTCTTTTCAATGCTCAGGGTAAGCCTAAGTAAGCTAATTAAAATAATTATGATTGTTGATTTTGAGTCAGTCTACATTACTGAGATTCAATGTAGCCAAAAAAAAACAGAAAACAAACATTTAGAAAATTTCTATTATGTATAAGGCATGTATTGACCATTTGAGAAATAAAGGAGAAGAAAATATGAAATTTTTCCTACCCTCATGAAACTTATCTTTTACTGAAATTAAAGAGCATAAATCTGTTTATCTGACTAGGATACAATATAATTCTCTCTCCCCATAAGTGAGGCTAATTTTTCTAACCTCCAGTCTTGGTTAACTCAGATGATTAAAAGTTCAGGCAGTTGACATCACTTTCTGATTGCCTGACTACAACTTAAATAGCTAGAAGAATAGTAAGTGCCCATATTATTATTATAATGGCCTTGCCAATGTAATAAAAAATGAAAATTTGATCAGAGTTAATTTACACTTTTAATATTATGCAAATCAAATTATCATAGGGATGCTTTACAGGACTTGAAAAAAATAAGAAGAATGATTTGGAAAAATAAAGATCTAGAATATCAAGGAAAATTATCAAAGGAGTTAAGGATTAAGGAGGGAATAACACTTCCAGATCCTAAACTATATTGCAAAAGAACAGTCATCAAAACCATCTGGTATCAGTTAAAAAATAGAGAGGTAGATCAATGGAATAGGCTAGACAAGGGAGAATCAGAAACAATGCAACTCAATAACCCAGTATTTGATAAACTGGAAAAAATAAATTATTTAAGAAAGAAAACTGTATTTTACAAAGCCTGTTGGAAAAATGGAAAGCAGTCTAGTGGAAACTGGGTTCAGACCAACACCTTACACCTTATTCTAAATGTATTACCTACATATTAATAATTATACTATTAAAAATAGAGGAGAAGCAGATTATATACTTCTTACAACTATGGGTAGGACATGTATTCTTAACTAAATAAAGGAGAAAGACATTTGCAAAGATAATAGAGATCTTTTATTACATGAAACTGAAAACTTTTGCACAAATGAAATTAATGTATCTATGTTAAGGAGAGAAGTCATCAAAGGAGAGGGGGGAACAACTTTGAATCAAATTTCTCTAATAAGGGTTTGTAATATTAAATATTTAAATAATTAACAACATTTATGTATAAGTTAATCTGTGTATTTATGCATGTGTATATAATGCCATATATATATATATATACATATATATACACATAATATATGTTTTATATAAATGTGTGTACATATGTGTATATACCCACACACACAAAGTAATTTCCCAGTAGATAATTTATCAAAGGATATAAATAGTTCTCAAAAGAAGAATCACAACTACTAACAACCTTACAAAAGAATCATTAATAATATTAAATCATTAATATTAAAAATTACAAATTAAAACAATGCTGCAGTGTTTCCTTATAACCTAAAAATTTGCTTAAATCAACATTGGAGGAGTTTGGAGAAGAGAGACACACTATTTTGTTAGTCAGCTTCTGAAGTAATGTAACCATTTTGAAAAAGCAATTTGGAATTAATCATTTAATTTAATTTAAATGTCCATATTCTTTGACCCTTAAATTTCATTATTGGGTTTATTCCCCAAGAAGCAAATATTTGGATTTTACATCAGAATTTATCAGAGCATTTTTCAGTATAGTAAATAATTGGAAACAAAGCAGATGCCCATTAACAGGCAAAGCCTAAACAAATTGTGGTGCATAAATGTAATAGAATGTTATAATAAGAAATGATAAACTTTATAAATATAGAAAAATGAAAAGATCTAAATGAACTGATACAATATGAACTGGTATAACATCATACGATATGAAAATAATATATAACAATGTAAATGGAAAGAGTAACTATAAAAAAATCAATAGCGAATGTTGCAAAAGTTTAAAGAACATAGTTTAAAAGAAGAAATATGAGAAAATCCTCCCTACTCATCCCTTTGTAGAAGGGGGAAAATCTACAAATGTATATTTCAGACTTTTTTGATGCAGTCATCATTTATGTGGGGAAAACAATAATGATGTATAAAAAATCCAAATACATCAACACAAACTTATTTTTTAAAGAAGCTTATAATTATTACAACTTTAACTTGCCCAGCTATAAGAATTTTCTGACTTCATAAAAATTTAGAAAAAAATAAAATGAAAAACATTATCAAATGAATTTTCCCAACAAGGAATCATAAAGACCCCATAATCTACCTCCAACAGCAAATACTTTACCTCCTTGCAAAGCAGAGAGATTTGGTACTAAGAACCAAACTGGAAGGAGGGAGATGAAGGAATTGAGAATGAAAACTTCCATCACTTCAGATCCTCCATGATGGAGTCAATCCCTTAGCCATGAGCAACTTTCTCTGGCTGCCTGCCATTCTTGGAATGCTCAACTCTTCATCTTTGCATACTGCCTTCTTTGGCTTCCTTTGAGTTTCAACTAAAATCTGTCTCCTAGTACCTCTTAATTCTAACTTCTCTCCTGTTAATTATTTCCTATGTATCTTATATAGCTTGAGTGTGGATATTTGTTTGAGCCACAAAGTACCACAGCACTGAAGTCAGGAAGATCTGAGTTCAAATCCAGCTTCAGACACTTAGTAATTGTGTAATCTTTGCCAAGCTACTTAACCCTGTTTTGCTTGTTTCTTCATCTGTAAATGAGCTGAAGAAAGAAATGGTAAACTACCCTAGTATCCTTGCCAAGAAAACTCCAAATGGAGACCACTGAGCAGCAACAATATATATTTGTTTGCATTGTGAGCTCCTTGAGGCCAGGAACTGTCTTTTGTCTTTCTTTGTATCCTTTGTATCAGCCAATGTCTCCCACTGTATCCAGGGCCATCTCCTGGCCCCATCCATATCTGGCCACTGGACCCAAATGAGTCCAGAGGAGAACGTGAGACTATGACTTAGCACTGCCCCTCACCCACAAACTTAAATTCAATTCATTTGCATGTCATAGTATCACCTCCATGAAATGCTTTTCTTTGAGAACTAAGAACAAAACTTCAGTCATCATTGTCAGCCCTTAGCAGAGTTCCTGGAAAATAGCAAACATAGCTTGCTGAATTAAATGCTCATTGCCTGAATGAATGACTATTAAGTCATAGGATCATACATTTATGGCTTGAAATCATTGAAGTAATCTAGACCAGCCTTCTCATTTTACAGATAAAGAAACTGTGTCCCAAAGAAGTTAAAAAAATTGTCTAAGGCCACACGACTCATAAAAGCAGAGCCAAAATTCAAATGAAGACCTTCTGCCTCCAAAATGAATGTTCTTTTCTATTGTGCCAGACTATCTCTCTATCATTCCTTTAGATTCCAGAACAATCTCCAAAAAGCCTTTGGTAAAATGCAGTGGTTACATGAAAGGATTAGCTAGTGAATTTACCTTAATACTTTAAAATATCTATGATTTCATCCATGGGTCCTTCTGAAAATTACAACTATTTAGGGCATACTAACTTCTCAGATTAGCTGATAATGGGACATTTTTCAAGGAATATTTTGAATTAAGCAGGAAAAGGAAAGCCTCTAGTCAAAGCTTTGTTAGGAGTAGAGGTAACATAAAGGAACTTGATGCCAGAGGAAGAGAAGAGTTATGGGGTGGGAGGAATGTTAAAGATAAACCTTGCCAACTTTCTAATTTTGCCTTAGGTTTGACCCTTCCTACACATTCAGGTAAACCCATACCTTCAGTTCCAAAGATAGATGTTTTCATTGCTTTTTTAAAGGATTCTACAATCCTTCCAAACTGGTCTTTATTCTATACAAATGACAATGTTTGGAGTGGGTAGTTAGTGAAGCAGATAGAGCACCAGTCCTGGAAACAGGAGTACCTGAGTTCAAATTCATCTTCAAACACTTACTAATTACCTAGCTGTGTGGCCTTGGGTAAGCCACTTAACCCCATTTGCCTTGAAAAAAAACTCTAAAAACAAAAAAACTAATTCTTCCAAATGACAATGTCTCCTACCCTCCATGTATGTCTTTCCTTACCTCTACCCATTCCTAGAATGCATTCCCTGCTCACTTCTATCTCACAGAATTCCTCATTTTTTTCAAGAATTAATTTCTACACAAATCTTTTTCTGATCTCCACCCTACCCTATCCCACATCAATAGGTAGGGTCCTGTATTTTTAATTTCTTTGCTATTATTTTCACCAACAACTTTAAGGCTGATAGTAATACCTACCTCACTTCCTTGTGGTGAAAATCAAATTATCATGCATAAATATATCAAAAGTACTAGGTAAATGCTAGTTATTGCAATTATTAATTTAATTATCTTCTATTTATTTGTATTTATTTTTATAGTTTTTCTATAAATACCTATTTATATTTTATTTCCCCCTTTAGAAAGGAATATACTTTTACTAATAGGAATAATTTCATTCTTTACATGTGTACTCCTGGTTCCTTGTATAGCTCTGGACTAAAATGATAGTTGATTACTAATTCTAATGATAGTGACTCCCTCTGTCATCCTCATTCTTTGCACAAGTCTAAATGAGCCTCTGAAATACCAAGGAAAAAAATAAATGGATAATTAAACATTCTCAAAAATGGAAATGTTCTACTCTTTTGGTTGATATAATTCATGGAAAGCATTTTTGGCCATAATTGCTGTAAACAATAAGAAATCTATAAGGTAAAAGAGACATATTTTTAACCAAGTCATGAAGGTGCTCTAATTTGATGGCCCCATGATAAGGATTATCCATGGAAAGCAAGAGATTTCAGAGAAAATGAACATGCTCCTCCTCTAACATCATGAGTTTATCAGTTATGTGCATGCCCACTGTCGTCAGTTCTAGACCAAACTTTCATAAAGCAACATCTGCCCCCAATCTTGGAGGCTGGCAATGGAAATGTATTCCATGTGGTGCAAAACTTCCCACAATGAAGACCAGCTGTTTAGGAAAATATGGTCTGATGAGAGCAGCAAACCCAGGAGAATAGTGAGAAAGCAGGCTCTGAGTCTACAGCAGTCTGGCTTCAGATCTGGGGATGGACATATGTGACACTCTAGGTTTAGACTACTCTCACAGACATCAGAAAAGTCATCCATGAGCTCCTGGCTCAGGGGTTTCTGAGAGATTTTAAAAGAGGAGTATATAACCATGTTCCAGGACAAGGAACGAATGCCAACACTTCTTGTGGTTCATTGTGACAGCATTTGACCCTCCTTTTCCTGCAAGTGTCTTGGTTTATAAGAAGTTCATAATGGAAAGAGTATTGATTTGGGAGACAGAGCATGGGTTCAAATCTTTTTAGTCTACCTTTTATAATCTACATGACCATGGTCAAACTACTTGATTTGTGTGGCCTTTATTCCCCGCCCCCCATAAAAGCAGAAAGATGAACTAAATAACCTATGAAGTACCTTTTGACTCTAATTTTCTTTTCCCCTAGTGGATATTCAGGTATTTATTCAAATTGATGCAATTTAGATAGAGCACATAAAAATTAACAGTAATCTAGAATTTTAAGCTTCAGAGAGAATTTTCCACAGAATCCTCCTGTGAAGAAGCATATCACTTTATAGATTAAGAAAATGAAGCTAAGGCACACCCTATGTGACCAGGGTCCCCCTGTTGGTAATGTCAGACTAACCACAACCAGTCAAATTTGGTTGTTGGGAATTAGGAACCAGGGAGAAGGGGATGATCTGACCAGAAAATACAATCATGGGGAGATGAGGAGCAGCCCATCACCTTAACAGTATACCTGCATCTTCACAAGAAAAAGACAACCTTTGGAAAGGTCTGTCACAATGACAAGACCCTGGGCATGGCACCCTGGAGGTGGTTCAGGTCCTGGGTAGTGGTGCATCTGTTAGACAACCACAAGTAATGGTCCAGAAAAAAAGCATACCAGCCTCCAATATCTCTAATACTCTAATCTCTCTCTCTCTCTCTCTCTCTCTCTCTCTCTCTCTCTCTCTCTCTCTCTCTCTCTCTCTCTCTCTCTCTCTTTCTGTGTATGTCTCTTTCTCTCTCTGTATGTCTCTCTCTCCCTATCTCTGTCTTTCTCTTTCTCTCTCTTTCTTTCTGTCATACACATACACACACACACACACACACACACACACACACATACACACACACCATAGAGAAGCATGCTCTCATGTCAGCATATCTAAGGCAAAGCTCCTATAGCTAGGTTTTGTTCTAGTGCCAGAGTCAGAATCTAGACCCAAGTTTCTCAAACCTATGGACAGCATTCTTTCCATTAAATCAAGCTGATGGCCAGTCTTCATTTTTGCAGAAGACCAATGATATCATAGGTGATGTCTCAACTTCTATATGAATTGGATTTAAGTGAATCAAAGTTGCAGAATCATCAGTCTCCCTCTCTCTTCCAGAGTCTTTGAGGTCCAGTGGTATATATAAGACAAACCTCAGGATGACTGGCAATGGCCCAGGGAATGATGTCTGACCAAACTCTAAGCACTCCACAGCTTCAGAGGCCTTTGTGATCAATAAAAGAAATTATTCTCATATATCCTTTCCAATGGGTAAGTTTTCATATGCTTGAGTTGGGCATCTCTCTCATTTATTGAGAGATTTGAGACCTGTTAGTTACTCTCAGCCCTACTTAATTTGTCTGCCAAGATATGTGATATGGATACTCATCCTGCAACAGCTTCACACAGGTGTGAATTAGGTGAGAGGTGGACCTCAAAGGTGGATAAACATATTTGAATAGGACTCAGCAAATCCTCACACCAGAGGTGCCTCCTTAAATATATCATACACTCCATTAAGCTATAGGTGTATTAATAATGTTAATACTTTGGGTCTTTTCTGCAATGTTTCTTCCTTCACAGGTCTCCCATTGCATCCAGGACTGTCTCCAGTAGATCTGATCTGACCACTGAATCCAGATGGCTATGGAGAATAAAGTGAGGCTGGTGACGTCGCATAGCAACTTCTCACACAAATTCAATTCATTTGTATATCTCCTTGATGTCATGGTCTATTTCAAGAATGAAGAACAAATCTAAAATCATATCATAAATCTTTAGTCATCAAAACTAACTAGTAATAGAGTGATGGATCAGTGGAATAGATTAGGTGCAAAAGAGACAACCATAAATGATTATAATAATCTACTGTTTGATAAACCAAAAGATTCCAGTTTCTTGGATAAAAACTCACTCTTCAATAAAAACTTCTGTGAAAACCGGAAGATAATTTTTGCAAAATCTAGACATAGATCAATATCTCACACCCCTATACCAAGATAAGATCAAAATGGGTACAGGATTTAGATATAAAATGTGATATCATGTCAATTAGGAAAACAAGGAATAGTTTACCTGTTAGATCTATTGAAAGGGGAGCAGGTTATGACTAAAGAAGTGATAGAAAACATTATAAAAAAACAAACTAAATAATTTTGGTTACATTAAATTTAAAAGGTTTTGCACAAACAAAACCATTACAATCAAAATTAAAAGGAATGGAGTAAGTTAGTAAACAATTTTTACAGCTAGTATTTCCAACAAAGGACCCAATTCTTTTTTTTATTTTTTAGGTTTTTTTCCAAGGCAAATGGGGTTAAGTGGCTTGCCCAATGCCACACAGCTAGGTAATTATTAAGTGTCTGAGGTCGGATTTGAACTCAGGTACTCCTGACTCCAGGGCTGGTGCTCTATCCACTACGTCACCTAGCTGCCCACAAAGTACTCATTTCTAAAACATTTAGAGAACTGGGTCAAATTTATTTTTTAAACAAAGCATTGCCCCCGAATTGATAAATGGTCAAAGAATATGGAAAGGCAATGCTCAAACAAAGAACAAAGCTATCTATAGTCATTTAGTTATATAAAAAATTTCTCTGAATCATTATTGATCAGAGAAATACAAATTAAAACATCTCTGAGGAGTCACCTTACTCGTATCAGATTGACTAATTTGGCAAAAAGGAAAATGATCAATGTTGGAAGGGATGTGGGAAAACTAGGACACTAAGGCATTGGTAGTGGAGTTATCAACTGATCCAACCTTTCTGGAGAGCAATTTGAAATTTTGCCCAAAAGGCAATAAAACTATGTATACCCTTTGAACCAACAATACCACTACTGAGTCTGTATCCTGAAGAGATCATGAAAAAGGATAAAAATCCTTTATGTACAAAAATATTCATAACAGCTCTTTTTGAAGTAGCAAAGAATTGGAAATTGAGGGAATGCCCAACAGCTGGGGTATAACTAGACAAATTGTGGTATATGTATGTGATAGAACACTTATTCTATAAGAAATCATAGAGGGGAACAGCTAGGTGGCACAGTGGATAGAGTACCAGCCCTGGACCCAGGAGGACCTGAGTTCAAAATCTGACCTCAGACAATAATTGCCTAATTGTATGACCTTAGGCAAGTCACTTGACCCCATTGTCTTAAATAAAAATTAAAATATAAACCCTAGGAAACTTTTCAAAAAAAAAGAAATCTTGAGGGACAGAATTTCAGAAAGCCTAGAAAAACTTGCATGAATTGATGCTGAGTGAAGTGAGCAGAACACTAACAGCAACATTAGATCATCAACTATGATGAACTTTCATCAGTACAATAATCAAAAACAATTTTAAAAGACTTGTGAGGGAAAATACCATCTATATCCAGAGAAGAAACTATGGAGTTTACATAAAGACCAAAGTTTAATATCTTCAATTTTTAAAAGTTATCTTATTTTTGTGTCTCTAATGTTTTCTTTCTTCCATTTAGATTTGATTCTTCTGTCACAACATAATCAATATGGATTTATGTATTGCATGGTTATAAAGGTAGAGCCTATATTGGATTGCTTTCTCTCAGGGGGAGAGGGGAAGGGAAAGTAGGGAGGGAGAAAAGTATAAAACTCGGAATCTTAAAAAAAAAAGATTGGTAAAAAACCACTATTGTACGTAGTTGGAAAAGCAAATAAATAAAAAATAAAATTTAAAAAGGACAAACAACAACAGCCTGAACAAAGATCACAGGGATCTTTCCTTAAGTGATTTACTTTCCCTTTCAATAGAATGAAAATTCCTTAAAGAGAGGGACTCTTCATTTACTTTCTTGGTTTTTTTCCTTCCTCGTTTCTTTTTTTTTTTGCTTCTTTTCTTTTTCCTTCCCCTTTTTTGCTCTTTAAGTCCTTCCTTCCTTCCTTTCTTTTTTGTTCTTTTTTATTTTGTTTTTATATTCCCAGGCCCACTACAGTACCTAGAACTTAACAAGTGGTGACTAAATGTTTATTGAAATGAAATAAGTAAAATTATAAAGCAAATGAGTAAAAAATGTAAGGAGGAAACAGCTTTCAAAGTACCCCAAGTCCTAAGAAACCAAGACAACCTTGGCTCTGAAAGAAATTCCAAAAGCCAGACTATTAACTAAGGGAAGCAGTGAAGTATAAAATCTGAATTGCAAAAATGCTTAAAGTACAACACTCTCTTACCCAAGGGAAGAGACTGTTTATTTTTATCCCTAAGAAGAAAAAGGTGAGACTGTAGTCACCAAACACTTGGTAAGGCATTTATAGACTTCCGAAGTCATGAACATTACTTTGACAAGCATTGCCCTGGAGGTCCCTAAGGGATAAAGGCAAATAAATGAGGGATAAAGTCACCACTGTATTTCTTTGTTACATCTTTTATAGAAATAATGAACATTAAGGGGAATCCCTTTAAGGACACTGTATCTCATTTTGGAAAACTAATGGCAGGGTTAACTGAAGAAGATTTAGATATCAATCTTTGGAAACTGGAGTAGACCCTAGAGTCCATTTGGGTTCAATTCTACATACAAAGAAATTAAGTGACTTCTCCAGGGTCACAGAGCCTTTTAACACAAGTCCAAGCCCAGTTTTCTATCCTCTAAGCCAGATACAAACTTTAAGGCTGTCTTAGAGATCTACCAATTAAATTATCTGATTTTACAGATCAGAGAATTGAGACTCAAAGATAGAAAGAGGCCTGCCCAAAGTGACATAGTTATTTAAAGTAAGAACCATGATGGGAATAGTTTTTTTACAGATTGGAAATATCAACCTATTTCCTAGGATTTAATATTTGGTAAGCTAATTTAACATAACCTTTAAAAATTGCATGATTATTTCATTAAGAGACCAACATTTTAAAGGAAATTAGCCCTCTACCCCAAGACTTCAGAATTTTTAATATTCTCTCCAGTAATTGATGATATGATTACAAGTGCCTAAAATTCAAATGTCTGCATACTCCTATTTTCAGGTAAGGGTCAGTCCCAGCTAATGTTCGTTAGAGAAACCTTCGACAGTAACAAGAAGTCCTCAAACAATGTAATTATTTCCGGTCCACCCATTCCATGTGCTATTTTTTGTTAATTGTTTAAATTTTATTTTATTTTTCCTCCAATTACATATTAAGAAAAATTTTGGCATTCATTTTTACAAGATTTTGAGTTCTAAAATTCTCTCTCTACCTTCCTCCCAATCTCAAAAGGGCAGGAAATTTATATCTTTTATTCCCAGATCTTAGCAGGAAGATGCTCCTGGTCCACATTTTTCCCAGCTTTTTACAGTTTCATTATCCTCCCTTCAGTTGTATGGAGCAATTCCTGTGGTAATAATCTGACTTACATTTAGAGAATGATTCCATTCAGGATATCTCCTTCACACACCATTCAAAATCAACTCTGGGACCTTACTCTCTCCCAATCACCCCTTCTCCCCAACAATACCTGGGAAATTCCTTAATAAAAAAAATAAAAACTAAGGTCACTCACTGCATCCTAGACTGTCACTACTCATCTTGATTTTTGTCTTTTCTTTTTTTTTAATTTATTTTTATTAAAGATATTATTTGAGTTTTACAATTTTCCTCTAATCTTGCTTCCCTCCCCCCCCACAGAAAGCACTCTGTCAGTCTTTGTTTCCATGGTGAACCTTGATCGAAATTGGGTGTGATGAGGGAGAAATGATATCCTTAAAGAGAAGAGAAGTCTCAGAGGTAACCAGATAAGACAATAAGATATCTGTTTTTTTTTTCTAAATTAAAGGGAATAGTCCTTGCACTTTGTTCAAACTGCACAGCTCCTTATCTGGATACAGATGGTACTCTCCTTTGCAGACAGCCCAAAATTGTTCCCAATTGTTGCACTGATGGAATGAGCAAGTCCTTCAAGGTTGAACATCACTTCCATGTTGCTGTTAGGGTGTACAGTGTTTTTCTGGTTCTGCTCATCTCACTCAGCATCAGTTCATGCAAATCCCTCCAGGTTCCCCTGAAATCCCGTCCCTCCTGCTTTCTAATAGAACAATAGTGTTCCATGACATACATATACCACAGTTTGCTAAGCCATTCCCCAATTGAAGGACATTTACTGGATTTCCAATTCTTTGCCACCACAAACAGGACTGCTATAAATATTTTTGTACAAGTAATGTTTTTACCCTTTTTCCTCATCTCTTCAGGGTATAGACCCAGTAGTGGTATTGCTGGGTCAAAGGGTATGCACATTTTTGTTGACCTTTGGGCATAGTTCCAAATAGCTCTCCAGAAGGGCTGGATGAGTTCACAGCTCCACCAACAGTGTAATAGTGTCCCAGATTTCCCACATCCCTTCCAACAAGGATCATTATCCTTCCTGGTCATACTGGCCAATCTGAGAGGTGTGAAGTGGTACCTCAGAGAAGCTTTAATTTGCATTTCTCTAATAACTAATGATTTAGAGCATTTTTTCATATGGCTATGGATTACTTTGATCTCCTCATCTGTAAATTGCCTTTGCATATCCTTTGACCATTTGTAAATTGGGGAATGACTTTTTGTTTTAAAAATATGACTCAGTTCTCTGCATATTTTAGAAATGAGTCCTTTGTCAGAATCATTATTTGTAAAGATTGTTTCCCAATTTACTACTTTTCTTTTGATCTTGATTACATTGGTTTTATCTGTGCAAAAGGTTTTTAATTTAATGTAATCAAAATCATCTAATTGGTTTTTGGTGATGTTCTCCAACACTTCCTTAGCCATAAACTGTTCCCCTTTCCATAGATCTGACAGGTAGACTAGTCCTTGATCTTCTAATTTGCTTATAGTATTGTTTTTTATGTCTATGTCCTATATCCATTTGGATCCTATCTTGGTAAAGGGTGTGAGGTGTTGGTCTAATCTAAGTTTCTTCCATACTAACTTCCAATTATCCTAGCAATTTTTATCAAAGAGAGAGTTTTTATCCCAATGGCCAGACTCTTTGGGTTTATCAAACAGCAGATTACTATAATCAAATCCTGCTTTTACACCTAGTCTATTCCACTGGTCCACCACTCTGTTTCTTAGCCAATACCAAGCAGTTTTGATGACTGATGCTTTATAATGTAATTTTAGATTGGGTAGGGCTAAGCCACCCTCTTTTGCGCTTTTTTTCATTAAGCTCCTGGCAATTCTTGACTTTTTATTTCTCCATATGAATTTACTTACAATTTTTTCTAACTGGTTAAAGTAATTTTTTTGGAATTTTGATTGGTAGGGCACTAAACAGATAGTTTAGTTTTGGCAGAATTGTCATTTTTATTATATTAGCTCTACCTATCCATGAGCAGTTGATATCTGCCCAGTTATTTAAATCTAACTTAATTTGTGTGAGAAGTGTTTTATAATTGTTTTCCAAAAGATTCTGAGTCTGTCTTGGCAAATAGACTCCCAAATATTTTATATTGTCTGAGGTTACTTTGAATGGGATTTCTCTTTCTAGCTCTTCCTGCTGTTTCTTGCTAGACATATATAGAAAAGTTGAGGATTTATAAGGGTTTATTTTATAACCTGCAACTTTGCTAAAATTGCTAATTTTTTCTAGTAGTTTTTTAGATGATTTCTTGGGATTCTCTGGGTAGATCATCATGTCATCTGCAAAGAGTGAGAGTTTTGTCTCTTCCTTCACAATTCTAATTCCTTTAATTTCTTTTTCTTCTCTAATTGCTGATGCTAACATTTCTAATACAATATTGAATAGTAGTGGTGATAATGGACACACTTGTTTCACCCCTGATCTTACTGGGAATGCCTCTAGCCTCTCCCCATTGAATATAATGCTTGTTGATGGTTTCAGATAGATACTGCTAATTATTCTAAGGAACAGACCATTTATTCGTACACTCTCTAGTGTTTTTAATAGGAATGGATGCTGTATTTTGTCAAAAGCTTTTTCAGCATCTATTGATACAATCATATGATTTCTGATAGGTTTGTTGTTGATGTAATTGAATACACTAACAGTATTCTTAATATTGAACCCACCCTGCATTCCTGGAATAAATCCTGCTTGATCATAATGTATTATCCTAGTGATGACTTGTTGTAATCGTTTTGCTAAAATTTTATTTAGGATTTTTGCATCTATATTCATCATGGAAATAGGTCTATAATTTTCTTTCTCTGTTTTAACTCTTCCTGGTTTAGGTAACAGTACTATATTGGTTTCATAGAAAGAGTTAGGCAGAGTTCCATCTTTCCCTATTTTTCCAAAGAGATTATATAGGATTGGAACCAATTGTTCCTTACATGTTTGGAAGAATTCACTTGTGAATCAATCAGGCCCTGGAGATTTTTTTTAGGGAGTTCAGTAATGGCTTGTTGAATTTCTTTTTCAGAGATAGGGTTCTTTAGGTATTTAATCTCTTCTTCATTTAACCTGGGCAACTTATATTTTTGTAAATATTCATCCATTTCACTTAGATTAACAAATTTATTGGCATAGAGTTGGGTAAAATAATTTCAAATTATTACTTTAATTTCCTCCTCATTGGTGGTGAATTCACCTTTTTCATTTATGATGCTAGCAATTTGGTTTTCTTCTTTCTTTTTTTTAATCAGATTGACCAGAGGTTTGTCAATTTTATTGGTTTTTTTCATAATACTAACTTTTGGTTTTCTTTATTAATTCAATAGGTTTTTTTTGCTTTCAATTTCTCCTTTAATTTTTAGAATTTCTAATTTGGTATTTAATTGGGGATTTTTGATTTGTTCTTTCTCTAATTTTTTTAGTTGCATGTTTAGTTCATTGATTTCCTCTTTCTCCAATTTATTCATATAAGCATTTAGAGCTATAATATATCCCCTGAGAGTCACTTTGAATGAATCCCATAGGTTTTGGTATGCTTCATTATTATATAGGATA
This sequence comes from Macrotis lagotis, assembly GCF_037893015.1. Taxonomy (NCBI): domain Eukaryota; kingdom Metazoa; phylum Chordata; class Mammalia; order Peramelemorphia; family Peramelidae; genus Macrotis; species Macrotis lagotis. The sequence continues at coordinate 739,476,423 of NC_133658.1, forward strand.
AAATGATTAATTCTTTCTATAATTTGTTTTTTGGTCCACTCATTTTTTAAAATGAGATTATTCAGTTTCCAATTTATTCTGGGTCTATATCTCCTTGGCCCAGTATTGCATATAACTTTTATTGCATTGTGATCTGAGAAAGATGTATTCACTATTTCTGCCTTTCTGCAGTTGATCATTATGTTTTTATGCCCTAGTACATGGTTAATTTTTGTATAAGTTCCATGTACTGCAGAGAAAAAGGTATGTTCCTTTCTATCCCCATTCAGTTTCCTCCATAAGTCTACCATATATAATTTTTCTAACAATCTATTTACCTCCGTAATTTCTTTCTTGTTTGTTTTATGATTTGATTTATGTAGATCTGATAGCAGGAGGTTGAGGTCTCCCACTAGTAGAGTTTTGCTGTCTATGTCTTCCTGTAATTCTTTCAGCTTCTCCTCTAAGAATTTGGGTACTGTCCCACTGGGTACACATATATTCAATATTGAAATGACTTTATTGTCTATGGTACCTTTTAGGAGGATAAAGTTTCCTTCCTTATCTCTTTTAACTAACGCTATCTATTTTTGCTGCTGCTTTGTCTGAGATAAGGATTGCTACCCCTGCTTTTTTTATTTCAGCTGAAGCAAAACATATTTTGCTCCAACCTTTTACCTTTCCTCTATATGTATCTCCCTTCTTCAAATGAGTTTCTTGTAAACAGCATATTGTAGGATTCTGGTTTTTAATCCACTCTGCTATTTGCTTAAGTTTTAAGGGAGAGTTCATCCCATTCACATTCAAGGTTATGATTACTAATTCTTTATTGCCCTCCATGCTATCTTCCCTCTGTTTGTATTTTCCCCCCTTTCCCCCCATTTTATCCATATTCCCCAGCCTTTTGTTTCTGAAAACCACCCCTTACAGTGTGTTTGCCCTCCTATATCACACCCTCCCCTTTCTTTCCCCTTTCCCTTTTTCCCTTTTCCCTTCCCTTCCTTTTGTTATTTCCCCTTATTTCCCCCACTCCCCTTCCTTTTCTCCATTCCCCCCTCCCCTTTTCCCCTTTTAATACTTGAAAGGTTAGATGTTTTATAAGTTAACTGAGTATGTGTAGGTTGACTTTAAGCCAAGTCTGATGAGAAGAAGATTCAGGTGTTTCTCCTCTGCTCCCTTCTTCCCCACTATTACCATAGGTTTTTTGTACCTCTTAGTGTAATGAGATTTACCCCATTCAATCCCCTCCATCCTCCCATCTCTTTCCTGTCCCCCTTTTTAGGGAGGTAGTGGGTTTTTTTGAGATCATTCTATCTAAGTCATAGAAAATTCTGAGTGTCTGTCTCTTCTAGTTCTGTATATTCTATTGAATAGAGTCAAAATTCCTAAGAGCTATTAGAGTCTTTCTCCCAAGTGGTGTTAAAGCCAGTTACATCCCATTAGATAGTAGTCTCATGGATAGGTCATGAATGTCCATCATTTCTGGCTAGGTGTATTCTCTCTCTTAGGGTTACATTTCTCAAGGTTTATGAGAATCTTTTTTTACCCCCCATGCTGGGATATAGCCAGTTTCAACTTACTGGATTGCGTTTCTTTTTCCTTTTTCTGCCCCCCCCTTTTTTTACCTTTTTATATTTCTCTTGAACCTCCTGTTAGCTCTGGTCTTTTCATCAGAAATTTTTGGAATTCTTCCATTTTGTTAAATGTCCATCTTTTTTCCCTGGAAGAGAAGGCTCAGCTTTGCAGGAAAGTAGATTCTTGGCTGCAATCCAAGCTCCCGTGCTCTTCAAAATATCTCGTTCCAGGCCCTTTGATCCCTTAAAGTTGATGCAGCCAGGTCCTGCGTGATCCTTACTGTGGCTCCTTGATATTTAAATTGTTTCTTTCTGTCTTCTTGCAGGATTTTCTCTTTTATATGATAGTTCTGGAGTTTGGCCACAACATTCCTTGGTGCTTACAGTTTAGGATCTTTTTCTGGTGGGGATCGATGTACTCTTTCAATAACTACTTTGCCATCTGTTTCCATGATATCAGGGAAGTTTTCCATCACTAGATCCTGTAATATTAAGTCCAGGCTTTTTTTCTCTTCAATGTTTTCAGGAAGTCCTATAATTTTCAGGTTGCCCCTCCTCGATCTATTCTCAAGGTCAGTGGTTTTGTTGATGAGGTATTTTACATTTGCTTCTATTTTTTCTATTTTTTGATTTTGTTTAACTGACTCTTGCTTTCTCGTGAAGTCATTAGTTTCTGTAGACTCCATTAGTTTTTTGGGGGGAGGAGTTTTCTTCATTAACCTTTTGCAACTCCTTTTCCAATTGGTCAATTCTACTTTTGAAAGAGCTTTCCATTTGACCAATTGAGGTTTTGAGAGATTTAATTTCTTTTTTGCATTTGCTCATTTGAGAATCTGAGAGAATTATTCTCATTTTGTATTGGTCCAGTTGATGATCTGAGAGATTTATTCTCATTTTGTAATTGTCCAATTGATGATCTAAGAGATTTAGTCTCCTTTTGTGTTTGTCCAATTGTACTTTCTAAGGTTTTGTTTTCTTGTTGCAAGGTATTATCTCTTCCAAATTTTTAAGCTCCTTCCTTATTTCTTCAAGGAAGTCTTTCTGTGCTGGAGACCAGATTGTATTCTCCTCAGAAATTCCAGGTCTCTCTGAGTTGGGGTCTTTCCCTTCCAGGATTTTTTCTATGGATCCACCTTTCCTCTGACCCTTCTTCATTATGCTAAGACCTTGAGTTGGGGGCGGGGGGGGGGGGGGCTGGTTCACCTGGGCTTGGGATTGCTAAAGGCTTTACTGAGTGCAGTTTCTCTGGCTGGCCAGTAGGATGTGCTGGTTGCCCTCTCTGGGGTGTCTGTGACTTTGGTTGAGAGGCCTTCTCCCTTTGCCTGAAGGGAGGAGTTGGAGCTATTGAATTCTTTTGCCTTCAATCTATGGTGGGCTTTACCCTGGCCTGAGGTCATTCCTCAGCTGGGCTGGTTCTTCTGCTCACACACCTAGGCCTGAGGCAGAAGTAGTTTGCATTTGTTTGTTTGGGAAGAGGCCTCTGTGCAATGGAGGGGTGGACTCAGAGTTTCTCAGACCCAAGGAGCCTAGGGATGGTGTCCGCAGCTTTCCTGCACCAGAACTCTCCCCCCAGCCTGGTCCCCAAGCTCCAGGGGGACAGCACCAACACCAGCACCTCTGCTTTCCCGCGGACACAAGCCCCTTTTGTCCAGCCCCACCGCTGATCCAGCAGGTCTGGCTCTCCCAGACTCCTGGTTCCAATTCAGCTGTTAATCTGGCTGATCCAGGGCTGATCCTCCCTCTGAGCCCAGACTCACCCACCCGAATTCATCCAAAGCTGCTGCAGGAGACAGATCCTGAGGTAGATGTTCTTTCTCCTGGCTTTTCTTTCTGGGTTTTGTGGGTCAGATTTCTTTTAAGAGGTTTGTTTCATGTGATAGATGGGGAAGAGATCAGGAGACTTTAGAACTGTGCCTGTGTTCTCTCCGCCATCTTGGCCGGAAGTCCAATTTTTGTCTTTTCAATGAACTCTGATGACTCTGGAGGAGGGAGTGAAGCCAACAACTTTGCACAACTCTGCTTCACATATCCAAATCACATGTAAGTCAAGACATCACCCTTGTGATGCCATTGTTCCTTTGAGAATGAAGAACAAACCACAATAGCATTTAATAATACCAACTATATAGAAAAGAGAAAAAATATATTTCAAGTATATTTTAAATATTCAAACTCTCTGGGAAACAATTATTCAAACAAAAAAAAGCAATGATAATTCTGTTTCTTTAGACCTAAATTATGAAGAGATCTTCAATAAAGTATAATCACACTTTGACTTATAGTTGGTCTTCAACTTACAAATGAATTTCTTTTGCAAAAAAATTAGCTTTCAAATCTTTAGTGGGGAATTTCTTTTGCAAAAAAAATTAGCTTTCAAATCATTAGTGGGGGTATTTTTAGATAGATGATGGATAGATAGGTAGACAGATAGGTAGACAGATAGATAGATAGATAGATAGATAGATAGATAGATAGATAGATAGATGGATGGATGGATGAAGCAGAGATACAGGTATAGAAACTATTCTGAATACACCTCTGGTTAGCAGAGAACTTAGATAAATTTTTAATTTTTGTGTGTGCATATAATGTGCCCCTTTGGCACCTATGAACTCCTCAGATAAATATTTTAAATGAGCATAATAAAATGATTGAGATTAAAAGGAACCTAAAGTTTAGTGAAATAAATATTTTACCCCATTCAAGTTCATGGACCTCCTAAAATCTATCCATAGACTATTGTTTATGGACTTTGGGCATGGAAGCCATGATCTGGTCTAAGCTTCTCAGTTTTTAGATCCACAGAGCTTTGGGGTTCAGAAAACAGTCCATGCACTGAAGAATAACAAAAGAGGAGAAGGGAGACAAATTTCTCTCCCCTTTCCTGGATGAAAGATTAACTTTTGGGGAAAAATATAAATCCCTTCCAAACTATTATATATTTTGTTATTTTTTATATACTTATATTAATTCACTTCATGCTCTTTATTTCTCTATGTACTTGCCTTCTCTATTAGGATGTAAACTTCTTGCAAGTAGATTTGATTTCAGTAAAATGATTTCATTCTTTGAACTTGTATTCCAAAGCCTAGTAGTGTCTGGCTCAAAGCATATAATTAATGAATAATTGCTGATAAATTTATTTACTTTCCATAATAGGGCTACCTTTGTGGAGCAGGAAAGGAGGGAGACCTGAAGCAGCCTCATCAAAGTAGAAGTAGTAGTTAGATTGATGCTTAAGTTGAACTGCTTCTTTAGCAAGAAATGAGTATTTATTTTATTAGCTGATGATTATCAATTAGCACTGGTGATTGAGAAGGAAAAATTATTTACTGATGTCAATTTTTTTCCTGATGACACATTTTGCTGATGTTTACTGATGACACATTTTTAGTGGAGTATCCATGAATCTGTTCTTAGTAATATGATGTCTACTTTATTATCAGTGATTCAGGTGATAATGAAGATTGCTTGCTTATCAAGTTTACAGATAACACAAAACCGGGAGGGTTGAGGAGCAAACCCAATGACACTCTGAAAGGCCAAAGTCTCAAAAGGATCAAAGGTCTCAAGGAGTTAGATCAATTGGACATGGTTAATAAGACAAAAGCTAACTGGGATAAAATTTATGTCCCACATGTTATATGTTTAAATCAATTAATTTAAAGGCAAGTAGTTACATAGCAAGTTTTGTTTACAAGACTATAAATCTAGAGATAGAAGGGATCTCCAAGGCCATCTAGTCCAACCTTGTCATTTTATATAGGAGGAAAGTGAGATGCAGGGAGATTAAATTACTTAACACAGATAAAGTGGAATTAGTACCAGGTGCTCTGATTCCTGGGTCTATGGTCTTGTCTTTCTACCACATTGCTATATGGATTCAAAAATAATTATAATTATCAATTGTAAAACTATAAGTGGTCTGGCTAGATAACAATTCATGGGAAAAATAAAGGATTAGAGAGTTTAATGACAGAAAGTGCAGTTTAAGTCAACAATGGAGATAGCAGACAAAAACTATATTTTAAGAAGAATATGAATAAGTAAGAGAATATTCAAAGGACTGTGTCCAGGATGGTTTAGAGGCCATGCCATATAAAGGAAGGTGAAAGGAATGAAGCTGTGTAACCCAGAGACAGGAAGATAATGGGTATGTGAGAAGTTCCTATCAGTATCTGTAGATAAGGGAACTAAAATTGCTCTGTTTGACCCCAGAGGACAGGACTAGGAGCAACTTCTCTATAGGTTTCAGAGAGTCAGATCTAGACTTGGCATAAAAAAAAAACTTCGTAGCTGCTAGAGTTTTTCAAAATTAGAGTGGGCTTCCTATTTCAAGTGGAGATAATGTACTATTTTGGAAAATGTGGGAGAGAAGATTCATGTTCATTTAAAGACTGATTCTATGAAATGCAAGTGATTAATATGATTATCTTTGTCATATGAGACCACACCTCCTTTCTAAGTATTCTAATCATTATAACTCAGTTGCAATGCATCCCATGAATATATGTTGCATCAGGTTTTGCCTAGTAAATAATCATTGTTAACATTTTTACAGTCATGGCTTCATTATGCTTGTCATCTTGTCAAATCAAGTCCAAAAGGACTTATAGCTAACAGTAAAGTTTGCCAAATGCTTTACAAGGATTGTTTCATTTGATCCTCATAATAACCTTGGGAGGTAAGATCTATTACTATTTCCATTTTAAAGAAAAGGAAACTGAGGGGGAAAAAAGAAGTTAAGTAACTTTCCCAGGGTCACACAGCTAGTATGTACCTTAGACTGGATTTGAACACAGATTTTGCTAACCATGGGTCCAGAGCTCTGTTCACTGTGCCAGCCAGAATTTGTTAAGTACCTCTTATATCCTTGGCATTGTGTAAAGTGCAAGAGATTTTTAAAAAAGGAAAAAAAGAAAAAACAAATAGTCCCTTTTCTCAAGAAGCTTACAATCTAACACAGGAGACAACATGCAAACAATTATGTAACAAGATATTTACAAGAAAAATTGGGAAAATTTTCAGAGAGAAGACTCTAGTTTGTATTATAATTTATTTTTAAATGTATTACTAATTTTTAACATTCTTTTCTTTCTAAATATTGAGTTTTAAATATCTCCTTCCCTCTCACCCCCTCTTCAACCACAGAGTAGAAATGTAATATATCGATTATTCTTGTGGTCATGACAAACATATTTCCATATTAGCAATATTTCAAGAAAAATAAAAAGTAAGAAAATTATACTTCAATTTGCACTCCGAGTTCATAAGTTCTCTCTCTGAAGATGTTTAAGTTTTTTTTTTCTTTTAGAGTCCTAAGGAATTATCTTAAGTCATTGTATTGATTAGGGTAGCCAATTATTTTACAACTGATCATTATTACAAGATTTCTGTTACTATGCACAATAATCTCTGGGTTTGCATTTCAACATACATCAATTCATATAGGTCTTTTCATGTTTATCTGAAACCACCTCTCTCCACATTTCTTATAGCAAAATAATAAACTCATATGCTACAACTTGTTGAGCCATTGTCCAGCCATTAAAGCTGGACTTTCCCTCATTTTCCAACTCTTTGCCACATATTTTTATACATATGAGTCTTTTCTTTCATCACTTGAGAGTATAGATGTACAGTACTTGTATTACTCAGTCAAACACTTTTATAGCTCTTTGAGCTTAGTTCCAATTATACTCCCGAATGGTTCGACCAGTTCATAGCTGAATAGTTTATTAGTGTACCTATTTCCTCTCATTCAGCAATCATCCTTTCTGATAGATATGAGGTGATACCTCAGAGTTGTTTTAATTTACCTTTTTCTGATTTAGAGCATTTTTATATGACTATAGTTAATTTTGATTTGTTCTTCTGAAAACTCTTCTCTTAACCATTTATCAGTTCTAATTTTGTGGATTTGGCTCCATTTTCTATATATCTGAGAAATGAGAAATTTGCTATAAAAAATTAATAATAATTCATTGTCTATGGAACCTTAACAATGTTTTTTATTCCCTGATCACCTCTTTTAATTAGGGCCATTTTTGCTCTTAGGGCAACTAGGTGACATAGTGTTTAAATTACCTGACCTGGATTTTGAAAGACATATTTCTGAGTTTAAATCAAACACTTATTAGCTGTATGACCCTGGGCAAATCACTTAACCATGTTTGCCTGAGTTTCTTCATCTGTAAAATGAGCTGGAAAAGCATTCAGTATCTTTACCAAAAAAAAAAAAAAAAAAAAAAAAAGACCATGAAGACATGAAGAATTTAACATGACTGAAGAACAATTACATTTTTGTTTTTGCTTTGTCTGAGATCATGATTGCTTCCAATGTCTTTTTTTACATCAGTTGAAGCATGTTAGATTCTCTTCCAACCCTTTATTTTAACTCTGTGTTTTTCAGTTTAAAGTTTGTTGCTGAGGGGCTGAGCCAAGATGGCGACAAGAAAGGATCAAGTCTTAGGCGCTCTCTGATAAAACTCATAAGCTAAGGACTCTAACTAAACTTTTGAGAGACAGAACCCACAAAGGGACCTAGAGAGGCAGTTCTCCTAGTCAAGGTAACCTGGAAAAGAGCAGAAAGGCTCTGCTCCCTGGGGTTGTTGGGGCGGCCGGCCAGAGTGGTGGCCCGCCAGAGCAAAAGAACTTCAGCCTCCTGGAGGCAGCCCCAGGGTGCTGGGAGCCCCAGCTCACAGCAGTGGGGGAGTCTCCTGAGCTACATCCCGGGGAGCACCAAGCACAAAGTGGGGGAACAGTGGGGGACCTCTGCCAGAGTGAGCATGTGGAACCCAGCCCCCAGGGCACACAGCGAGCAGCTTGGTCTTTTGGCAGCCCAGATCCAGGAACAGAAGCAGGGGGAGCCAGTAAGCAGTAGCCTCCAGGGCATGAGCCCATTGAGGAGAGGGAAGGGAGTGAAGAGAGAGAGACTGCAGATCTCTTTCCTCTGCCCCTGGAACAGGAATCTGGGGCTCTGAACACATTCAGATACTGATCGTAGTCTAGGCCCCCCATAGAACAGCAGGGACCCCTTCTACCTCAGGCCCATGGCAGACAGGAGCACATATGGTTACTCACATCCCAGGAGGGAGGACAGAGACTCACACACTGAGACCCTTGTGGGAGTGCCCCAAAAGCTCAGGAAGCACCCTCAAAACAGGCTTAGGCTGAGAAAATGAGCAAGCAGAGAAAAAAGAGGAACACCACTGAGAAATATATTATCTTTGATCCCAAGAAGGATGGATATACTCAGTCTGAAGATGAGGAAACACAAGTTCCTGCATCTAAAGACTCCCAGAAAAACAGAAACTGGGATCAGGCTATGACAGAGCTCAAAAAAAGACTGAAAATCAAGTGAGGGAGTTGGAAGAAAAACTGGGGGCAAAAAAGGAGAGAAATGCAGGAAAAACATGAAAATGAAGTCAGCAGCTTAGTCAAGGAAATCCAAAAAAAGGCTGAAGAAAATAGCATGCTAAAAACCAGCTTAGGTCAAATGGATAAAACAGTTCAAAAAGTTATTGGGCAGAAGAATGCTTTAAAAAGCAAAATTGGCCAGATGGAAAAAGAGATAAGAAAACTCTCTGAGGAGAACAAATCCTTCAGACAAAGAATAGAATTCAGGGAGATCGATGGATTTACCAGAAATCAGGAATCAATACTTCAAAACCAAAAAAGAATGAAAAATTAGAAGAAAATGTCAAATATCTCATTGAAAAAACAACTGATATGGAAAACAGACTTAGGAAAGATAATTTAAAAATTACTGGAATACCTGAAAGTCATGATCAGGAAAAGAGCCTTGACATCATTTTCAAAGAATTACTACAGGAAAATTGCCCTGATATTCTAGAAGCAGAGGGCAAAATAAAAATGGAGAGAATCCACCAATCCCCCCCCCCAGAAAGAGATCCCAAAACCCAACCCCTAGGAATATTATAGCCAAGTTCCAGAACTCCCAAGTCAAAGAGAAAATATTACAAGCAGCCAGAAGGACACAGTTCAAATATCGTGGAGCTGCAGTCAGGATTACACAGGACTTAGCAGCAACTACATTGGAAGCTCCTAGGGCTTGGAATATAATATACTGGAAGGCAAAAGAGCTTAGAATGCAGCCAAGAATGAACTACCCAGCAAGGCTGAATGTCCTCTTCCAGGGAAAAAGATGAACTTTCAATGAACCAGGGGAATTTCAAATGTTCCTTTTGGAATGGCCAGAGCTGAACAGAAAGTTTGATCTTCAGATATAGGACTCAGGTGAAGCATGGAGATTGGAGGAGAGGGGGAAAATATGAGGGACTTAATGATGATGAACTTCATGTATTCCTGCATAGAAAAATGACACTGATAATACTCATATGAACCTTCTCAGCTAATAGAGCAGGTAGAGGGAGCTTTTATAGTTGAAGCACAGGAGAAAGCTGAATTCGAAGATAAAATATGGTGTGAAAATGGAGTCAATAGAAAAAAGGGAAATGGAATGGGAGAAGGAAAAAGGAGAGGGGGAATAGACCAAGATATTTCATATAATAAGATTTTTCTTTATTACAATGAGCTATTGCAATGATATGGAAAGGGAGAGGCAAGGGGGAATGAGGGAAACTTTGCTCTCATCAGAGGTGGCTAGGAGAGTAAACAGCATATATACTCAATGGGGTATAGACATCTGGAGTAAGGAGGAGTGGGGAGCAGGGGGAAGGGGTGGGGATGTGAATAAAGGAGGAGAGGATGGACCATGGAGGGAGAGTGGTCAGATATAACACATTTTCTTTTTTACTTCTTGCAAGGGGCTGGGATTGGAAGGCCTGTCCAGGACCATAAGGCCAGGTGGATTCTGGGCCTAAGGGGTGGTATGGGGGTTCAGGGCCTCTTGGCCCCAGGACCAGGGATCTGTCTGCTTTGCCACTCAGCTACCCTACAGCAGAGTCAGAGTGAAAGGAGAAAGAAAATATAGTACATGGTAGTGGAGAAATAAGAAAAGAAGGAGTTGCGATCAGCAATGGCAATGTTGGAAAAGTATGGAAGTAACTTTTGAGATGGACTTACCATAAAGAATGTGATCCACCCATGACAGAGTTGTTGGTGTTGGAACAACTGAAGCACATTTATTATTATTATTATTATTATTATTATTATTATTATTATTATTATTATTATTTGGGGGAGGGTGCAGGGCAAATGGGGCTGGGTGGCCTGCCTGGGGCCACATAGCAGGGTGGTCTTTGGGTGTCTGAGGCTGGATTTGGACCCGTGTGCTCCTCGCTCAAGGACCAATGCTGTGTCTGCCACCCAGCCACCCCTACTATTATTATTCTTTTATTTTATTTTGGGTCTTTTTTTTTCCTTCTTTTTGGTATTTGCAGGGCAGTAGGGATCGGGTGGCTTGCATGTCACACGGCTGGGTGATTGTTGGGTCTACGGGCCTGGATGTGGGCTTGGGTGCTCGTGGCTCCAGGGCTGGTGCTTCATCCATTGCGCCCCCTGGCTATACCTACAATTATTACTATTTTTTTATTTTAGTTTTTTTCTCTCCCCTTTACTTTATCACTCAAGCAAGTCTATATTCATGGGGGGAAGGGGATATTTCGTTTACTCTTAAACAAGAATATTTTATTAATGTAAAAAAAATTTGTACAAAATGAGAACAAAAAATAAAATTTAAAAAAATTAAAAAAATAAAAACTTAAAAAAATAAAGTTTGTTGCTTATATATAACATATCATGGGATTCTGGTTTCTAATTCATTTTGCTATTCAGACTTATGGGTGAACTCATTCCATTAACATGAGAAGGTTATAGCTTTAAGAGGATCAGGAAAGGTTTTTTGCTGGTAGGATTTTATCAGGAAGGGCAGCTTTCCAAGGAAGGTTGATTCAACTCTTGACCAATTTGCAAAATCCCTCCAGTTGATTTGATGAGATTCTAGGGACTACTACACCCTTTGTCAGAAGAGCATCTTCCATGGAAGTAAACATAAGGTCTTAACTCTTTCCTCTCAGGTCACCAAAAAAACTCCTCTGATTGTTTCCTAATGACTATGGTTGTCTCAAAGTGGGCTAACAACTGAGAATTAAAGGGATAGACTTGGGATGAGAATTTCCCTTTCCTTGAAGTCTATAAAAGTGAGCTGTGAAATCACTGGACCCTTATTTTTTCTCCATGCTTTGTCTCCCTGGACTAGATTGATATACAAGGAGTTAAGAGCAGAAAATGGTGACTGGCAGAAGAGTCATGCAGGGAGTCGTTGATACTCACCCAAATGGCCTGAGAGTGGGAAGTAGAGTTCATGGACCCTGAGTTGCAAGGCTGCCCTGTGTTTCTTATTTCTTTTTTTCTTCTTCCTAGACATAGGCCAGAGATTAACTTTCCTGAAAATGGACTCAAGTTTGAGAGTTTCAAAGATCAAATTTGAAATTCAAGACCGACTTCCGGGAAAAAGATTTGTTTAGTTCTTATAGCTCGAGAACTAAAGCTATGCCATGTGGGGAATGGGAAGATAGCACAAGAGTTCTGGATTTTTTGCCATAAAATTTTTTTAAAGGCAGGTAGAGATCTATAGTAAATGAGGGACAGTTTCTCCACAATCCACCAAAGTGTATTTAATTTCAAAAAGTAGAGATTCAATGTGCTATTTGAATGCTTTACAATTTCCTATTTTATTGTGATCCTCTGTGAATCTTTTTATTTTCTAGAATGAGTGAAATGAAAGTTGTCCCATACCCAATACTCCTTTTGTCCATGGAGTGCCTACATGGGCATTTGGAACTTTTCTACCTACCCATTTTGGGGAAAACCCAGACACATCTGGAAAACCAAGGATGGGGCAGTAAGAACCATCTGCCCTGGATTTAGGCAATTAGGAGGTGCCTTGTCTGTAGATAATTTAAAATCAATAAAATCAACTTAAAGTTGGTCTGCTTTTTATTATCTCTCTGTCCCCTAGCAATTCTAAAAGTTAGTGATAAAACTAATTCTCTGTCCTCTCTCCCCAACTAATTTTCTATAAATAACTGCTGAGTGGACCTAATTAATTCCAAATATACTCAGACTACACCATTACCTATATCACTAATTTTGAATTGTGCTCATTCTGGCATAATTCATGATTCCAAGTATTATGTTCTTTCATATTCCTATTTTTAAATACTAGATCCTAAATAAACAATGACAGTACAGTAATTGTAAAGATGAAGAGAAAGAATTTAAGTAATTTCAATACTGTCAGTCTTTGCAGTCATTGGGAGTTTTTCTTTGGGTTTGAAATTTAAAACAGTGACATGGTGTACAAACCACAAAGTATAATATTTTTGTTTGGTAAGTGTAAATTTGAGTTCAAATGGAAACAATCTTAGTGTATGTGAATTGCATCTTTAAAATTGAAATTTATTATTTTTTGAATTGTTTGAAACTAAAGAACAAATCAAGAAAATAAAGCATATATTAATGACACAGTGTAGTAGTGGCCTAAATCATACTCTGGAAAGAAGATTTGGTTTTATGAAAATTTAAAATTAAATTAAAAATTTTTTAATTAAAAATTAAATTAAAAAATTAAAAATTTTTAAAGAATCTCTGTCAAACATATCCTTATGTTTAAAACATTTTCTATTTGTATATCTATTAGTTCATGAGAAAGAAGCTTTTAAAAATAAAAAAATAGAAGCAGCTAGGTGGTGCAGTGGATAAAGCACCAGCCCTGGAGTCAGGAGTATCTGGGTTCAAATCCAGTCTCAGACACTTAATAATCACCTAGTTGTGTGGCCTTGGGCAAGCCACTTAACCCCATTTGCCTTGTAAAATCCTAATAAAAAAATAATAGAATTGTTTTTTCTATTGTGTCTGAAATCTGAACATACAGTCTATTGAATTTGAATTTGCAATTAAGATCAGTGTTGACAAAGTTATTTTCAAATATTCAGAAGTCGAAAAGCCAACTAAAATTATTCATTACTGTGATAGGATAATATGTAAGTATATATTTCTCCTTTTTTTTAAAAGAGTAATGTAACTAAAAATTTACATTAATTGACTTAATAAAAGATCAATTATCAATAACAATATCAATTAAATTAATAGTTAAATTAATAAAAATTTTAAAATTAAATTATTTTTCTTTTTGTGCTACATTTTATTTTACTTCAGTTATTTTAAGTTTTATTGTATATGTGTGTGTCTGTATATACTAAACAAAATACAATTTCACTGTTTTTTTCCTGGCCTTTATTATTAATTTCATTTCATGATTTTTGCTAAAAAATACTTATAAATAGGAACAGGGAAGTAAAATTAATCTATTCTAAATAAGTCATTGCTAGACATTTGGCACACCTATGATTTTTCAGGAGTTTCCAGAACAGGGTAGAGGGGTGGCAAAAATGGAGTAGAGTAACTTATCCATTGGGATTTACTCCCAGTCAAATCGAACCTTGGGAGGACCTGGACCATAGATGACAACCACTGTTTTTCCTTCTAGAGAAGTACTAAACTCAAGGTCTCTCCATAAGAATAGCATCATCAATCATAAAGAAGCATTCAGCCCATAGCTCCAAGATCACTGGGAATTTTTCTTCATCAGAGTTTATTTTTGCTTGGTGATGATATGAAGGCCCAAAGCAAAAGAGGCTTGCTCATAAAGCTCAGACTCAGACCTATTATAGCACAATCCCGGGTTCCACTCAACCGTTTCTAAGAAAACATAATTAACTCAGAAGTTGGATCACAAGGAAAGGGAGGGACCCAGCTCCATCCTTGCATTGTGGTACAATGGAAAGAACTCTATACTTAGAATCAGAAGTCCTGTTCCTGACAAGTTGAATTACTGCTATGTGACAGTGGGCAAGTCACTTCACCTCTGAGCCTCAGTTTCTTCAACTCTAAACTGGAGGAAATAAGGCTTACATTATCTAGAGTTCTCATAGGAGTATCATGAAAAAAAAAGTATTTTGTAAACTATAAAGAAACTACTGAAATCTTATCACCATGCTCACTGAGTGTTTCTGATACTCAAAACCTTCTCAATTCTCTCATCTGCCTCTACCCTCTGATTAAAAGGCTGGGGGTAGAAGGTGAAGTAGTCAACTCCTCCAAAAATCTTCCTTTACATAAGGCTATGAACTTCATGGCAATAGAATTTCATGTCCCTTCCCAGATCCGTTTTTTGCCTTTGTGTATCATCTTTTCCCATTAGATTATAAATTCCTGAGGGCAGGAATTGTCTTTCTTTTTTTATTTGTATCCCCAGAACCTTGTCTCATAGTAGATGTTTAATAAATGTTTACTGAATTGAATTAAATTATCTAAAAGTAAGATTATATCTGTCAGATCTCTTATATACTCTTCTCCAATGCACATACTATAACACTATGCATACAGCAGGTGTCTAATGTTTATTTAAAAACCAATTTTTCCCATGACCTATTAAGAAAAGAAGAAACACTCTATCTGTCAGATATATGGAAAGGAGGAAAGTTTATGACCAAACAAGAGAATGAGAACATTAAAAATAACAAAATGGATTATTTTTGACTATATTAAATTGAAAGGTTTTTGCACAAATAAAACTAATGCAGTCAAGATGAGGAAGAATGCAGAAAGCTAGGAAACAATTTTCACAGCTAGTATTTCTGATAAAGAAATCATATTAAAAACATATAGAAGACTGAATCAAACTTATAAGAGTACAAAGCATACTCCAATTGATAGTCAAAGGATATAAACAAGTAGCTTTCAGATGAAGAAATTAAAGCTGTTTATGTCACATAAAAATGCTCCAAATCATTATTGACTGAAGAAATGCAAATTAAAACATTTCTGAGGCACTATCTGACAGCTATCACATTGGCTAAGATAACAAAAAAAGGAAAATGAGCAATGTTGGAGGGGATTTGGGAAAATTAGGACACTAATGCACTGTTAGTGGAATTGTAAACTGATCCAACCATTCTCAAGATCAATTTGGGACCATACTCAAAGGATATATACCCTTTGATCCAATAATACCACTCCAAGATTGTATCCCAAAGAGATCATGAAATAGAGGGGGAAAGTTTCACATGTGCAAAAATATTTATAGCAGATCTTTTTTGTAGTGGCAAAGTATTGGAAATTGAGGAAAATTTAGAAGATCAAGTTATGATATATGAATGTTATTTAGTACTATTTTTCTGTAAGAAATCATGATGGGGGTGGTTGGTGGGATGGAGCCAAGATGACAAAACAGAGGCAGGAATTCCCAGATTACTCCAATCGTGACTCTAACCAAATATTAGAGTGGCAGAACCCACAGAAAGACTGAGTGAAAGAATTTGGAATATCCATGGGAAGGGTCTGTTCCACCAGAGTTGGAAAGGACCACAACACAGGCGGGGCCATGCTATGTGGAACAAACCAGCTCCAGTTTTCCAGGAACAGCCTGGGTCCCTGAGGACACTTGAATTTGGTACAGCAGGGAGATTTCCAGACCTCTCAGTCCAGGGTTTGCCAAGGATAAATTGGAAGGTCAGCAAGATAACTCTGCCGCTCCAGAATGAACATGGAGCCTAGGCCAGTGCAGGCCTGGGGAGCCACTCAATCAACTGCTTTCAGAGCACTCTATCCATGGATGATAAGGGGATGAGGGAGATCACAGATCTGCTCTCCCTGGGGCAGGAATTTGTTGCTTTGCTCATACTCATATCCAGGTCACGGTCTAGGGACATATTTCCATAGCAGAGCAGGAACCCTCCTCACAGCTTCAGGACAGAGGGGTGATCATCCACAGACCAGAGCACAGGTCAGGAGAGCAGTCAGAACCTCTCATAAAACTTTGAAGTAATTGAGGCCCCTGGGGAAGTGTTCCCTCAAAAGCTTGGAAAAGTATATTAAAATCAGGTCATAGGCTGGGGAAATGAGCAAAAAGAAGAAAAATAATATGATCATAGACAATTACTTAGGACCCATGGAGGATCAAAATACACATTCAGAATATGACAAAGTCAAAGCCTCTGTAAACAAAGCCTCCAAGAAAAATAGCAACTGGTCTCAGGCTATGGAAGGGCTCAAAAAAGATTTTGAAAATCAAGTAAGGGAAGAGGTAGAGAAAAAATTAGGAAGAGAAATGAGAGCAATGTAGGAAATCCATGAAAATCAAGTCAACAGGTTCATGAAGGAATTACTAAAAAATACTGAAGAAGGGCAGCTAGGTGGTGTAGTGGATAAAGCACAGGCCCTGGAGTCAGGACTACCTGGGTTCAAATCCAGTCTCAGACACTTAATAATTACCTAGTTGTGTGGCCTTGGGCAAGCCACTTAACCCTGTTTGCCTTACAAAAAACCTAAAAAAACTAAAAAAAATACTGAAGAAAATAATGTTAGAAATCAATTTAGGTCAAATGGAGAAAGCAGTCCAAAAAGTCAATGAGGAAAAGAATACCTTAAAATGTAGAATTGGCCAGATGGAAAAGGTGATAATAAAGCTCTCTGAAGAAAATAACTCCTTTAAAGGTAAAATGAAGCTAAGAGAAGCTGCTGACTTTGCAAGAAATCAAGAAACAAAAAAACAAAACCAAAAAAGGAAAAGAAAAAAAACTAAAAGAAAATGTGAAATATCACATTGGAAAAAAACTGATCGATTTTAAAACAGATCCAGAAGAGATAATTTAAAAAATTATTGGGCTACCTGAAAGTCATGACCAGGAAAAAGACTAAACTTCATTTATCAACAAATACTCTAGCAAAATTGTCCTGCTATCCTAGAAGCAGAGGGTAAAACAGAAATCTCTGAAAGAGATCCTAAAATAAAAACTCCAGGAACATATATAGCCAAATTCCAAAATTCCCAAGTCAAAGAGAAAATATTACAAGCAGCCTGAAAGAAACAATTCAAATATCATGGAACTATAGTCAGGATTGCACAGAGTGTTTGTATGGCTTAGAATATGATATTCCAGAAGGCAAAAGAGCTTGGATTGGAACCAAGAATCAACTACCCAGAAAAACTGAACTTCCTCTTCCAGGGGAAAAGATGGACATTCAATGAAATAGGGAATTTCAAATGTTACTGTGGAAATGACCAGAGCTGAAAAGAAAATTTGATCTTCAAGTACAGGACTCAGATGAGGACTAGAGAGGGTGGATAGGAAGGGCAAATGATGAAGGATTTAATGATGTTGAACTGCTTGTATTCTTGCACAGGTAGTTGATACTGATAACTCATATGAACCTTTTCATTTATTAGGACAGTTAGAAGGAGCATATATAGACAAGGCACAGAGGGAACTGAATATGAAAGTAAAGTATATTATAAAGATGGGTAAGAAAGGAATGTACTGGAAGAAAGAAAAAGGAGAGGTAGAATGGGCTAAGATATTTCATGCCAAAGAGGCAAGAAAAATCTTTTAATAGAGTGGAAGAGGGAGAAAGTGATGGGGGGAATGTGTGAGCCTTCATTCTCATTGGAAATGGCTCAGAAAGTAAATAACATACACACTCAATAGAGAATAGAAATCTATCTTACCCTAGAGGGAAAAGGAGAGGAAAGGGATTGTAGAAAGGGGACAGGGGAAGGGAGTGGGGGTGTAGGTGATGGAAGAGAGGGAAGATCACAGGGGAAGGCAGTTAGATACAAAAAAACTTTTGAGGAAAGTCAGGGTGAAAGGAGAGAGAGAATAGAATAAGGGGGGTGGGAAAGAATAAGACAGAGGGAAATATAACTAGCAATGGCAACCATGGGAAAAATATTGAAGCAACTTCTCTAATGGACTTATGATAAAGAATGCCATCTATTCTAGAGTCAGAACTGATGTTAACTGAATACAGATTGAAGTACAATTTTTTCTCTCACTTTATTTTTCTTGAGATTTCTCTATCTTTGTGGAGGGAAGGGCATTATGTTTACTTTTACAACAAGACTATTGTAGTAATGTGAAAATTATAAATAAATTTTTAAAATTTTTAACTTTTAAAAAAAGAAATCATGAATGGTCAAACTTTCAAACATTGAAAGATTTGAATGAAGTGAGCAGAACAAAAAGAACATTGTATACATTAACAACAATACTGTGACATGATCAACTATGATGGATACAACTTCTCTCAGCAGTTCAAAGATCAAGGACAACCCTGAGAGACCAGTTATGAAAAGTACCATTCACATCCAGAGGAAAAAACTATGGAATCTGAATCATAACAAATCACATACACACACACACACACACACACACACACACACACACACACATACATATATGCACTTTTTAAAACTTCTATGTTTTTTTCTTTCTTTCTGAATCTGTTTTTCCCCTTTGTTCTAATTCCTCTTTCACAACATGACTAATTTGGAAATATGTCAAGCACAATTGTACATATACAAATTTTATCAGATTGTTCACCACCATGGGGAGTGGAAAGGAAGGGAAGGTGGTAGAAAAATGTGGAAATCATAAACTTGCAAAGAATGAATATTGAAAACTACCTTTGCATGTAATTGAAAAAAAGCAAAGCAAAGGAAAAAAAACATTTTTGTATGACCTCTAGTTATCCTTTAGCCATCCTGAGCATTTTAGAAAACCACTGAAACCATATGACTGTGTGGTACATTCTGAGAGTTCCCCAGGGAGAATTACTCTACCACCTCTGACACAGCATTTCATTATTACTCAGTTTTCACAATTTCAGTCTGAGTCATATGATCTTCATCATCAAAATCAATATTCATTTGAAAATTTGGCAAAAGTTGAGAATCCACTAGAATATATCTCAGGATAAACAAAATGCTTGAATCAAACATCACTAATCATAATAGCTATGTGATTTTTTGTATATTCTTTATTTCATGCATCCAGTATCAATTATATGCATAGTATTTAAAAAATACTCTTTGAAGGCAGAGTCTGTATTACTTCTGTCTTTTTAATCTCCTTTGCCTTACATAATGCCAATGATATACTGGGCACTTAATAAGTACTTTTTGATTGAATTGATAAAAAAATTATTGACAAAATAAATACTATAAATAAATCTTTATAGTGTTTTAAAGTTTAAAAAGGACTTTCAAATAACTTTCCCAATTACTGTAGAGTAATCTTTCTAATCCTTAAGACAAAAAACCTCAGAATTATCCTGGACTCTTCACTATCTTCCAGTCTCACATAGTCAATCTGTCAAGTCTTGTTGTTTTCACCTTTGTAACCTCCTTTGAATACTCCATGATTCTCTCCTCTGAAACTGCCACCCACCTTGGACTGGTCTTCCTCATATCTGTACTTTGGTCAAAAACCTGTGGGTAAGTTGGCCTTCTTCAGATCTCTCCCTACTCCTAGCCTTCTCTAAAGTGATTTTCCTAAAGCAGAGATTCAATTATTTCATCCCATTATTCAATAAGCTCCAGTGACTCCCTGTTGCTTCCAGGATCAAAAACAAAATCACTTGCTGGCATTCAAAGTGCTTCATAACATAACTTGTTCCTACCTACTCTTTCTCTGCCAAAATTGACTTTTCTATTCCCAAAACATAACTTGCACTCTAAACCTCCAAACTTTTGTTTACAGAGTTCTCAATACCTGTAATACCTTCCCTTTTCCTTCCCCAAGCATTGTTTAGCACTCAATCCAGATGTCAGTACCACTTTCTGGCTTTCCCTAAACCTCTCTTTTTCTCTTTTCTTTTCTCAGTTTCCCCCTCAGATCTCACATCACAAATAGCATAATAATAGCATTTATATTCTGCTTTTAAGTTTGCGAAGGATTTTATGACTATTATCTTCACAACATTCCTATACGTATGTGCTCTTATTGTCCTCAGTTTATAAATAAGTAGAATGAGGCTGAAAGTAATTGAGAGATTTATCTAATCATTAATCAGTGTCTTGGGCAAGACTTAATCATGTCTCCCTGATTCCAAGTCTAGTGCTCTAGCCACCAAACCCCCTGGTTGCCCCATAGTTCTTTGGCTTAAACTTCCAAAGATGTTAATTATTCTACACTTATTATTATAAATATTTATGTCTTATCCTACTAAATTGTATTCCCCCTGAGAGCACATCATACTTATCCTGTGTACCTCCCCCAGGTACAACAGTTAAAGAATAAATTTGGTCATTTATTTCTGTTGATTTTCTTGTTTGTTCTCCCAACAAATCTCTGTAAGAATACAAATATTCTCTTCTTTTTATCGATAAGAAAACTGAAACTCCAAAAGGCTAGGGACTAACCCAATGCCATATGACTAGATAGAAGCAAGTCTAGCACTCAAACCCAAATTTCAAAATCAACAGCATGAATACTGGCTTGAGTCAAAGGAGACTTTTGCCACTTATTGCCTGTGCAATCATAGACAGGTCACTCATCCTTAGATTTCTCTTATATATATCCTTAGATTTCTCTTATATATAAAATAAGATATTAGGTCAGATTGTTTCTGAAGGTCTTTCAGACTCTAGATCTATGACCCTGTGACTCCAAGGCTATATTCCTTTCCCATTGTCACACTGTCACTTATACTATGTGCTGACCCTTTTACCTCATACAATGCAAGAGGTATAGAAGTATAAATCATTACATGGTTATGTCAAAATTAGTGGTATCTGATGAATGCTATAGGATTTCAAAGAAGAAAATACTAAGTGAAGGTAAGTCATCAGGGAAAACTCCATAGAGGAAGTTGGATTTCAGCAGGAGCTGGGATGATAGATCTGCTTTGGAGAGTTGAAGAGGAGAGAAGTGAGCATTCCAGTCCCAGGCAGATAGGGACTCTCAAGTGTGAGGGAATAGTGAAATGGCTTGCCTGACTGCAGCATAGGACTGCAGATCAGTGAGAAGTTTGCTTTTGTTTGATTTTAATGAAACTTTATTACTATATTTTGTTAATATATCACCTTCATTTCCCACTGTATTCTCCTTCATGTCTTCTGAGTCATCCTATATAATATTTTTAAAAGAATAAAGAAAAACTTCAGTAAAACTAACCAATATATTTTTTTTAAAATGTTGCTCTTATAAGCAATGTTCCACAGACTGGATATCTTACCTCTACAATAATATGAGGAGGGGTGGCTAGGTGGTGTAGTGGATAAAGCACCAGCCCAGGAGTACCTGGGTTCAAATCCAGTCTCAGACATTTAATAATTACCTAGCTGTGTGGCCTTGGGCAAGCCACTTAACCCCATTGCCTTGCAAAATCCTAAAATAAAAAAATAAAATTCTTAAAAAAAAAATAATGAGGAGAGTTCTCTTCTCATGCCCCTTTTTCAGCATTCAGCTTCTATTTCCATGTATATTGGTGTAATCATTGCAAATATTGTTTTTCTAGTTATGCTTATCTTGCATCATATTATTTATCTTTCCATGCTTCTCTGCTATCAAAATGTACATAATTTTTCATTCTTGCACAACAACTAGTTTGGTTATTCTCCATTGAATGGACATCAGTTTTGTTTCTAGATTGTTGTTTCAACAAAAAGCATTGCTAATAAGTATTTTATTATGTATGGGGCCTTTCTTTCTATTATCTACCTCCTTGAGAAATATTCCAGTAGAGAAATATTTGGATCCAAGAATACCAATGTTTTAATCACTTTCTTCCCAAAATTCTAAAATAAATTCTAGCATGTCTGATCAATTCAGTTCTACAAACAGAATGCCTATTCCTGTCTTTTTATACCAACCAACACTGACTATTCCCACCCCAAAGATTGCCATCTGCCCCTGGGAATGAGGCAAAACAAGTTGTTTTCATTTCCCTGTCTCAGTATTATTTGGAATATTGTTTCACATAGATATATATATATATATATATGTGTGTGTGTGTGTGTGTGTGTGTGTGTGTGTGTGTGTATGTATCTATGTATATATGTATAATTCTTTGAGAATTTATTTTTATATAATTTGTTCAGTTACATATTGGAGAATAGATTTTGCTCTTATATATGAATATTAGTAATCTCTGAATCTTGAAAGTCATACCCTTATGAGAGATATTTGACATAAAGAATTTTTTTACTCTTAATCACTTCTTTTACTATCCTGGTTGTTTTTTTGCTTTAGACAGAAGCTTTTTCAACTTTATACATCAGAATTGCTTATTTTATCTATTATAATTGTCTCTTTCTATATCTCTCTTTTCTTTTTGGTTTTTGGTCAAGAATTAACCCCTTAGGGGCAGATAGGTGGTGCAGTGAATAGAGCACCAGACCTGGAATTAGTAGTACTTGAGTTCAAATCCCACCTCAGAAACTTAATACTTGTCTAGCTGTGTGACCTTGGTCAAGTCACTTAGCCCCATTGCCTTAAATTTAAAAAAAAAATGAATGAACCCCCTGGGGCAGCTAGGTGGTACAGTGGATAGAGTACTGACCCTGAAGTCAAGAGGACCTGAGTTCAAATCTGACCTCAGATGCCTAATAATTACCTAACTGTGTGACTGTGGGCAAGTCACTTAACCCCACTACCTTACAAAAAAACAAAACACCCTCCTCAAAAGAAAACTGAATTAACCCCTAGTCATAACTTTGAAAGATTTGCTTCTCTCTTAACATTTTTAAATTTTAAAATAAATATTTTGTTACTATAATTAGTTTATCTTAATCTGTTCTGATGAAACACTATCCCACTGGCTCTCTTCCTCCTTTCACACCTCAATCTCTGAGCATGCTTATTTCACTTACAATCAAGGTATCCTTAAGTGGCCTTTGGAGTCTGTCCAGTTTGCCTAGCATAAAGGTTTGTGTTCCCTACCACATAGATGAAGGCTTTTGATTGGCTGCCTGCATCTTTAAAACTAGCTTAATCCTGTCAAATATGAGGTGCTATCTAGGTAATGAGCAGAAAGAGAATGGAATCAGAAAGACCTGAGTTCAAATCCAACTTCAGATACTTACCATATGCAGTATGTGACCCTGGACAAGTTAAGTAACTCTGTTTGCCTCAGTTTCCTCATTTGTAAAATTATCTGCCAAGAAAATCCCAAATAGGGTCACCAAACATCAGTCACAACTGAATAACAAGATTGAATGAAGGTTTAACTAATCACTCCTTTTCAACTGCTCTTTTTCTCCACTCTTTCTACTGTTCTTTTCAGGAACTTTTATCTTCTGTGTCCAGGTAAAGATCATATTTCCTTTACAGAGCAGGCAACATGAACAGAACCTATGAGAAGGGAAAGACTTTCCTTCCCCGTTCACTCTTTTTTATGCCTGCTATAAGAAATGGTCCTGGGAGTACTTGTTTCTGTTCTGTATTATTTGTTTTCCTCACTTTCAGATGGTCCTCACCTGGCTAGGAGTTAGAACCATGGGGACTATGGTGTCAGAATTACAAGGACAGTGTTACTGATAGGCAGCCCAACAGGGGATCGCTAAGAAGGCAGGGTGCCTAGGACTCAAACACTAGGAGGGATGGGCATAGGTTTGGGATATGGGGTTAAAATTGGATTTTGGACTGTACTCAAACTAAGTTTTGAATCTAATCCCTTTCCCTTCCCAGGGACTGAGGTGGTGCAAAGGAAAAGGGGATTTCTCTCTCTCATATTGGGGAAGTAAGTCTATATTTGTATGATTATACCTTCTGAAGTAAATATTTCTGTATAAAAGCTAAACTGACTGTTAATGGCAAATGTAATCATTAATCATTAGCAGTCCCTATTACTTGAGGGAACAGTGGTTGTGGAGGATGGAGTTAATAGCCAAGAGCTTTGGTACCCTCAAATATCCTTAAGGATACAAGAGAATCCCGAGGGAGAAGGGGAAATGAAGTATAGCTAATGTTTAGGTAGCAGAGACCAGGATGACCTGTGTTATACTAGTTTAAAGGTTTAGCTCAATTATAAATATAGTTTCCTTTCATTTATTCAATTACATATATCTTCTTTTTTTATATAGGTTCTTAGAGAAGCAGTGCATGCCCAAAGTAAAATGATGCTTGAATGTCAAGGTGAACCTCTGAACCTTGAAGCCATAGGGAACCATTAAGGATTTTAGAGCAGTACTGTAATATAATGAAAGAATCTTTTTTTTAAAAAAATAATGTTAAGCACTAAAATAGATACAGTGCATATTATGAACCATTTCTAGCATGCTGAAATGTATAGAAAACTTTGGTCAAATTTTTTGGAGAGAATTACATTTTCTCAAGAACTAATGACACAATCCTATCCAAATTCTACATTAACAGACATTTAAAAGACCAGGAGGTCAAAGATCCTTCTGCAAAGAAGTGGAAGGAAAAATCCATAGGAAATAACACCTGCTTCGACATAAATCTGGGGATCTAAAAGTGATGTGAGGTTGGAAACTGAAGACAAAAGTATCATGAAATTGTTCATAAATATTCATTTCCCTAAAAGAAAACCCAGAAGCATGATAGCAATTAGATTAACTATTTTAAGTGACAGCATTCACACTCATAGAAAATGGGTGATAGTTGAAGTTCAGAGAATTCATAGCATTGTGGAACTGGGAAAGGCAGTCAGCCTTAGTGGAGAGAGAAGTCTGCATTTCACTTGGAAGACTTTGCTTTGAATTCTGCTGTCAACATTCACTACAGATATAACTTGGCTAGTTCCTTTAACCTCTCCAAGTCTCAGTTGCTCTTATCATGTAAAGCAGTTAATAAAACTAATACTACAGTTTCCTCAGGTAGAAGTGAGTGCAATGTTTCACACCTCTAGAGACTTTCACCTCTTTATTTTTTTTATATTTTTTTTCAAGGCAATGGGGTTAAGTGGCTTGCCCAAGGCCACACAGCTAGGTAATTATTAAGTGTCTGAGGTCGGATGTGAACCCAGGTATTCCCGACTCCAAGGCCGGTGCTCTATTCACTGTACCACCTAGCCTTCCCACACCTCTTTATTTTTTTAAAATAAATCAGTCAATATTTATTAAAGACCTCCTATATGCTAGGCACTGTGCTAAGCAAGGGAAACAAATTTTTAAAAAGACAGTTCCTGACCTCAAGGAATTTACAGTCTAATAAAAGAAGATATAAAAAAACTGAAAAGTTGGGGGGTGAGTGAAGTAGGAGAGATACACCAGGAGATGCTCAGCCCAGGGGCATGATGTTCTTGGAACTAAAACCAATCTGGGCCACCAATGGAAAATGAATAGTTACCTAGCAAGTTCTGAGCACTCTATAAACTTTAAGAGGAATTTATTGATCTGTTCTCCAGTCCTCCAATCTAAACAGGCAACTGAGGGTGAGGAGTAGATGCTGAATATCAAAAGCTGACACATTGTGCATGGTAATGAAATTTCAAGTGCTGAGCTTGTTCAGGGGTAATGACTTTCTTGAACTAGCAATTAATCCAGGAACAGTTAATGGAAAATGAAATTAGCTGGACAGTTTAACAAAAAATCTCTTAATCTCCTCCCCATCCCACTCTACCCTTACCTTACAGGAAAATAAATTTCTGAAACAAATGTGCAAAGTCAAGAAAAGCAAATTCTCCCAATGACTGGACACAAAATATCTATGTCTCAGTCTGTCTCATAAGTCTATCACCTCTCTGCCATGACTGGCATGTTTCATTAATGGTCCTTTGGAACCATGACTGGTCATTGTATTAATCATAGTTTTTATAGACTTCAAAGATGTTTCTCTTTACAATCATATTATTATCATATAAATTGTTCTCTTGATTATGCTCATTTCATTCTTCATCGGTATGTATAAGTTCTCAAAATTATTCATTTCTATAATAGTATAAATTGTTCTGGTTCTGCTCTTATTTTATTTTTAATTTATATTTATTTTTGTACAAATGATGTTTTTATACATTTTAAAATACTCTTAAATATGTAGACCCTCATGATCAATAAAGTAAATGAAAGAGGAAAAAATTAAAATAATAATAATAATAATAATGGGGTAGCTAAGTGGCACATTGGACGGAGCACTGACCCTGGAGTCAAGAGCACCTGAGCCGAAATCCATCCCCAGATACCCAACAATCACCCAGCTGTGTGACCCTGGGCAAGCCACCCCAACCCCACTGTCCTGCAAAAACCAAATAAATAAATAAACAAACAAACAAACAAACAAACAAATAAATAAATAATGGTCAGGTAGTGCAGTGGGCAGAGCAACAGCCCCAGAGTCAAGAGCACCCAGGTCCAAATCCAGCCTCAGACACCCAACAATCACCCAGCTTTGCGACCCCAGGCAAGTCACCCAACCCCATCCAACCCGCAACCCCCAACAAAAAATAACAATAATAATAATAATAAAATGTGCTTCAGTCTCTATTCCAACACTACCAGCTCTGTTGCAGCTGTATCACATTCTTTAGGATAAGTCCATCACAAAAGCTGCTTCCATATTTTTCCACCATTGCCATTGCTGATCGCAACCTCCATTCATACTTCCCCACTACCTATATTTTCTCTCTCTCCTTTCACTCTGTCCCTCTTCTTAAATGTGCTGTAGGGTAGCTGAGTGGCAAAGCAGACTAATCACTGGCCTTGGGGCCAAGAGGCCCGGACCTCACCTACCACCCCTAAGGCCCAGCAACCACCCAGCCCTGTGGTCCCAGACAAGTCATACAATCCCAGCCCCTTGCAAGAAGTAAAAAATAAAATGTGTTATATCTGATCACTCTCCCCTGCAGTCCATCCTCTCCTCCATCACTCACATCTCCCCCCATCCCCTGTCCCTCTTCTCTCCTTCTTATTCTAGATTTCTATACCCCTTTGAGTATATATATATATATATATATATATATATATATATATATATATATACTGTTTCCTCTCTGAATCACCTCTGATGAGATCTGCTCATTTTTTTTTGCATCAGTCCATGTCTTTCCATTTCTCTTCAAAATCATCTCTTTCCTCATTTCTTATATCACAATACTCTTATTTAAACATTCCTCAATTCATGTGTGTCTATTGATGTGCAGAGAGTTTTAAAATGAACCTCATTATGAAGTAAATGAAATAATATATATGAAGGTATTTTGTAAATTGTAGTTAATATACATGTGATAAATATAAGAGGTAATTGTGGAATAGTGCATAGAGAGTTGACTTCAAAGGTAAGAAGATCAACTCAATGAGCATTTATTAAATGCCTTCTGGGTTCCACATACTGTACTCAGTTAGATCATGTGATTCTCAGCAAGGTTACACAGTAAGATTACCCTCTTAGGGTTTTGGACAGCTCTCTAATATTACAACTTGCAAAGTGATCATTTGCACTGGCATACAGTGCTCTCTCTCAATCAAAAAAAAGCACATAATTACAAGGAGAAAAATATGTTAATACTTTTATAAGTATAGTGCAATCTTAAAGTCATATCAATAAGGCTACATGGTAAAGGGGATAGAGAGCCAACCTGCCTCTACTACATACTGTAAACTTTGGGCAAGTTACTTAACTTCTCACATTCTAGTCAATATTCAAAGACTAAATTATTGGAAATGTGCCAATCTGTACTGATAGAAGGAATTTTCTCATCAGGGAGTTCTCAATAAAAACAAAATCACAGACCTGGACTCTATTCCTGTATGTTTGTTAACCATTTTCATGATGTAAAATAACAAAATCAACTGGCCCAATAAGAGACTAAATCTGTGATGTCCTCCTGACCATGTTCTCACTAATGTCAATCAATGACTGGTCTCTGGAATCTGTAGTAATGCTATTCTCCTCATATCCATCTATGCCCAATAACTCTACACACATGAGTAGCAGCAAAGTTACCCATATGTATGCCTTTTCTCAACATTCAAAATACCCACTAAATCAAGAATTCTCATAAACCCACTACTTCCTTCTTTTTCTTGGTGTCTGACACATATAAAACTACTCAAAGAAGAGTTCTACAAATGACCCAAAGGTCTCTGCCAGCATAGCTTGGCAGAGAGAGCCTTGGATTGGAACTTGGGAAGTTTGAAATCTAGGTCTCTCTGACTACTAATGAATTGGATATTTCTATGCAGTAATAACAGGTAATATTTGTATAGTCCTTTGAGGTTACCTAAGTACTTTACACACATGAGGTTTATTTGAGTTCTAAAACAACCTCAAGACATAGTTATACTGGACCTGTTAACCCTATTTTATAAATTAGTAAACTGGGGCTAACTGAAGGGAAATGACTTATCCTGTCACAAAATTATTGTGCCTCAGTGGAGAGATTTGAACTCTGGAAGTCTATCTCCATACCTTTGCACTGGCAGACATTCCATGCCATCAGTATATTTCTTTCTTACTTCTGTTTCTTAGAAACTCTTCAAGATATAACTTTTCCTTATTCTCCATCCTTCCACCCACTCAGGGCTTCCCACCCACCAATGACATAGCTATTTTCTTTATACCCATCTACATGCATCCTGTCTCCTGGGGCTAGACAGAAAGTTTCAAGGGAGTAGGGACCATTTCCCTCTTGTCATTGAATCCTAATCTGCATTGGTAGAGAGAGTTTCTGGCACCTAGTAATCACTCAATTAATGGTTGCTGATGGATTGATTGATTTCTGATGCCAAGTACAATATTCATTCTGTTACACTACCCTGGCTCTCTCCACCTCAGTTACTTCAATTTTAAAAGCATTAGAACGCATCCCCAAACTTGGTTTACTCTCTTTTCTGTTTTTTATTCTCTAGATGCATCAAGGGCAGAGATTCCCAAGTCTAATTATTTACATTTGTTAAAACAGTCACCTCCATTCTAATCAGTAGCTTTTATTCAGCCAAAAAGGCTGTTCCACTTATTACAAATTCCTGCTGGGATATGAATCAAGGGGACTTAGTCTGTCAGCAGATGTGACATTTCTGCTCTTCACAACCTTCTCCACTTCCCTGGGAAAGAAAACTGTTAGACCAAAGACTCCAAAGAAGCCAGAAGTGATCCCCAATCTGATGACTATTCAGTGACCTGAAGGAAATGAGTTTGATTATCTCTCAAAGGAAAATCACCCACTACTGCACACACATCAGGTTCAACAAACTTTCCTGTCATCATAACCTCAGTGAAGCTAATTAAGCAAACTGAATTTCCTTTTCATTCCAATATTACTAAATGCTGGAATGAGTCTATGGGTTCTCAAATCCAAGCTTTTGGTTCCAAGCCAGACTGCACCTAGTGTATTCAAGGATGATATGAATGTCCTTTTAAGGACCCCAGGAGGAAAGTGACAGCTTCGTTTAGTAACCTGCCCCCAGTAGTCATCTAGTGGAAAATTTTTTTTCACATTCAAGTTAAACCTGAACTGAGTTGTTTCTTCTTGCTCTGGGATTGCCCATTTGCACTAACTTCAATGAGGAAAAAAAGATGCTTACACTAAAATCAGCCATAGATAGAAGCCTTATAACCAAGGATACCCTATTCTAATCTCAACTATTTTCATCTTTCTTAGAACTTAAAACTCAAAGTGAACCTCTTTTCTAGTTCTCTGGGGTGAGAAACTCCTTGTCCAGTATTGTCATCTTTGTTTCAGGAGAGCTTTCTGGAATAGGAGGCAAAAAGGTTTGAAATCCTTTTAACAATTATAGATAGCATTCAAATTATCAAGAGCAAATTTTAAAAAATCTGTACTTGCAAGCAGTCAATTGCAGAGGATGTTTCCTTCTCCACCTCAACTAAGGCTCCTCCATGCCTCAGAGTCCCTTACTAGCATCTCTTAACTCCCTTTATTAAGGCATCACAAATGTAAGCTCTTCTAATTTTATCTGGCTTTCACTGCTCAGGTGAATGTCTACCTCATGGGTTAGGATTCTAGCAACCTAAAAGACTCAAATGAAATATATTTAAAGTGTTTTTCAAACCTTAAAAATAACATGAACATATACATAAGTGCTTATATGTTTAAATATTATATGAATATATGTACATTTATACCAGCTATTATTATTAATTTCATCTCAGGAAACCTCTTTGCTCATTCGTGAAAATATTACACAAATCGGGTTTGATTCCCTTCCTCTTCCCTTTCTCTCTTCTAACTCTATTATCTCACCTGGATCTATTACTCTCCATCCCTCCTATATTGCCTTTTTGTCTCTATATCTCTCTACTTTTATCTGTCTCCCTCTATCTCTCCTCTCTTTCTCCCTTCCTTTCATTTCCCCTTTCATCTTTTGTCTATCTGACTATCTGTCTCTGTCTCTGTCTCTCTACTGTCTGTCTCTCTATCTCTTGTCTCTCTCTCTCTCTCTCTCCCCTCTCTATTTTTCTCTCTTTCCCTCTCCCTTCAATTAATATAACTAATAAATAGATATTAAGGAAAAGAAAAATCCATAATATGGGAGCAAAATTAATTACAATAAAGAACCAGTATTATAATATCTAAAATATTTGAAAATACCCAGAAATTTCTTTCAGAGTCTCTTCAGAAGTTCCCATATACCACTTTACTTTCTACAAATAAGTCTGCTTTTCCTCAACCATCAACATTCAGGATTAAAAATAATACTTCTATAAATGTGTTTCTCTTTTGTTTCATTATTGGTATTATAACAGCTTGCTGTTCACTCAATTGCTGCTTCTCATTGAAAATGAAATACACCACTGCTTAAATGGTCTTCTGTGGATTAGCCAGGGAATTCTGTTGTATGTAATGCTTAGTGATGGTCATTTCCTCCAAACACATGCTGCCTGAGGGAGAAGGGAAAAGTTAATTTGAAGATTATTTAGGGGAAACAGAAAGATAAAGTCAACCTCATGAGACCAGACATAAAAACTGATAGGCACCCACAGAAAACTATTGTTGCAAACTGCACTAGATTGTATATTTGGCTCGAACCCAACCTCTTTTCCCCATTACAAGTATGATTGAGACTATCACATTATACCTTCTTCCCAACCTGTTAATTCTGAAAAACTACAGGATTTTTTATTCAAATATTCACATAAACATTAAGTATCCCAAAATTACCCCCAGTAGAATGCAAGTTCCTTGAGGGCAGATACAATTTTTTTATTTTTTTTATCCCTAGTATCTAGCCAAGAACCATACCATTTAGAAGGCACTTATTAAATGTTTCTTGGGTTAGACTCCTAGCTACTTTTGCTACAGGACTCTCTATCATCAGGGGCAGTGTTCTTTCCCACATCCCTAACTCTGAATGGTTCAGTTCACATCATGGAAGACCCTCAGTACTAGGCTTTAGATAAATCCAGTACTCAGTCCAGTCCCCTAGCTCAGGCATGGTTAAAAGTAGCAGTATGCCAGCACTACTCATAATAAATATTATTCTATGGGAAAATCTGTTGTGAGTCCCAAACAACTCAGTTGCAAAACATTCCAAACCTACCTCCTTTGTAAATTGGATTGCCTGAGTCTGTCTCAAAGCTTGGCCATAGAGAAGACCCTTCATTTTCTGTGACCACACCCTCTAATATATAAAATGTTCAGTGGAGTAATTTACTTCATAGTACTGATTTCTTGAGGCTTTGAAGGAATTGGTTTTTTTCATCAAGAGGTATTAGGGTTGGTATTTGGTTTTTTCCTCCTTGGACTGAAAATTAACTATTTATCCTTCAGATTTTATTGTTTTCTAACAAGTAACAATATAAAATATTTAATCCTGCAGTTATTCCTTGTTCTAAAACACTCCACAGGATGCTTGCTTCTTTTGAGCAGTCTCACTGTCCCACTGTGACTGGATATTTCTAAAAAGTTACCATGAAACAGGAAGAAGCAGTAAGAGTAATTTGCAGTAGGGAAGAAAAGTTGGAAGTACGGGTTACCCAGCAGGAATTCATCTCTTCAGAAGATGCCAAACCACAAGTGCTTAGAGGTACTTAAAGGCTGGGAGCCAAGGGCCAAAGAGAAAGTTCTCTGGTGAATGGTTAGCTTCCAGTTTAGGCAACCTGAGTCTGAAGTATTCTGAACATTTTTTTTTCAACACTCACTACTCCTCATATATTAAATTTATGACTCAGTTGCCCTCTGGGAAACCTTGTTTAGGAGATTAGCATTATTTTCTGATGCTGATGGAAGTTTAAAGCCAAAGCCATTATTGGGACTAAGGGTGAGTAGAAATCCAACCTAGAAGTAGAGAATGGGTGATAAACAGCAAGTCAAGAAAAGAAGTGACTGAGAAGAGTCTGGGAAAAGAAATGTTCTTAGAGGAAAGTTTATATTTTCACACATCTTTTGCTAAGTTAGCAGGCTGTGGGAGGAGCATTTTACCACTTCTAGTTTCTTCCCATAGAGAGATTCAAATGCTAAATGATTCAATTATAATGAAGTGTAATTCCCAGTTCAGTGTAAGTTGATAAATAACAACACTTCCAACATAAGGTTATCTTGCTTCTTTGTCAGAAATCTGAATCACATTTGCTGATTCCCCAAATAAAAATAGCTCATAAGGCTTCCATTGTGCTTGATTTCTTAATTAAGTTTGGTGTCATGGAGAGAAATGTGAATTTAAAGTCACAGAATCTGGATTAGAGTACTGATCCAGTAATTTACTAGCTGTGTAATGCTGACCAATCCCCTTACCATCACTTGGCCTCAGTTTCCTCATGTGAAAAATGAAGAGGTCAGGCTGCATGATCATTAAGTTCCCTTCCATTTCTATTTCTACGATCCTATGAACCTGCACATCCCTAAATCTTGTATAGCATGTTTTAAAGTTCTCTTTAAATTTTGTCCAACTTCCTCTGGACTTGCTCCAGTTTGTCTGAATCTCTTCTAAAATATTTTGTCCTAAATGTAACTTTAAATCGTTCTCCTCATCATCTTCAGCAACAACAATACAATATGATCATCATCATTATCATCAAACATATGTCTGTGTCACATCTTTCAATTTATAGAAACAGAGAGAAATTATGGCACAATCCAAGTTTAGGTCATTAAAACCAAGAATTACCAAAGGGTTATTCATAAGGAACCCAGACTTACTGATCATTGTAGTTAGAGAAAGATATGATAGAAAATGCAATGCTGTTTATGCAGGTTGTAAAACTTAAGTCACTACAGAATACTTAATAAAACATGATCTGCTAGCTAGGAGAGGATTGTTATTTTTTTATAAATGAACATATGAGAAATCTCCATATTACAAGTCAAGATCTCAAATTATCCTTGAAAATTAAACAAGTTAACTATGCTAGAACAGGAATATTATCAGAAATTCAACTATTGGCCACAATCCCTGGGGGCAGAACATTAATCCATAACAATTTAAGAATGATCTTTTTAATAAATGTCACTATATCAAATAGTATCATACCTAAGAGTGTGGAAAATAATATGGACTTCCTATAGAAAAAGCAAAAGATCACTTTGGCTCTAGTTCATTGGGTCAAGACCTCTCAGTCTTAGTTTTTTCAAAGGCAAAATTATATGAAGTACAGGTATACCTCAAAAGTATTATTGGTTCAGTTCCAAATTAATTTAATAAAGCAAATGTCATAATAAATGGAGTCACTTTTTTTGGTTTCTCAGTGCATATAAAAGCTATATTTACACTCTGCTGTAGTATGTTAAATGTGCACTAGTATTATGTCTAGAAAATCTCAATGTACATATATATATATATATATATATATACAATTAAAATATTTTATTACTAAAAATATTATCATTTGAGCCTTCAGCAAGTCTTAGTCTTTTTGCTAGTGAAAGGTTTTGCCTGGATGTTGATGGCTGCTGACTAATCAGGGCGGTGGTTGCTGAAGGCTGGGGTGGCTGTGGTAATTTCTTAAAATAAGACAACAATGAAGTTTGCCACATCGACTGACTTTTCCTTTCTTGAAAGATTTCTCTGTAGCATGCAATGCAATTTGATAGCATTTTACCCACAGTGGAACTTTCAAAACTGTAGTCAATTCTCTCAAACCCTGCCACTGCTTTATCTACTAAGTTAATTCAATATTCTTCAATATTACTGTGTTTCAGGGAATAGAGAAGCCCAAGGAGGGGAGAGAAATAGGAGAAATACTGGTTAGGAGGTCAGAACACATACATTTATCAATAAAATTCACCATCTGATGTGTGTGGTTCATGATGTGCCAAAATAATTACAATAACACCAAATATCACTGATCACAAATCACCATAAGAAAAATGATAATGATGAAAAAGTTTGAAATACTATAAGAATTACCAAAATGTGACACAGAGGTGTTAAGTCCTGCAGAAAAAATGATGCAAATAGACTTGCAGCATTGTGATAAAACTTCAATCGGTATAAAAAAATTGTAAAAAAAAATGCAATGTCTGCAAAGTACAATATAGAGCACCTTCTGATAGAAAAGACCCATTTTATAATATTCTTAGATGTAACATTTGAAAGTTATAGTTTGCATAAATATGTATATCTAAGTCATATATATTAATATGGGTATTTAAATTTATACTAGCTAAGATTTCTCACTAACTTTATCTGAAGTAACTAATCAATTTTATTACTGAATTCCATGTTAATAAAATGGAGAGATAGTAGGGTATGGGGAGTGGACATAAAGTATAGCAGAGCTGGATTCAAATTCTTCTCCAGATAGTTACTCCTAACCTGGTGTAGCAGTTAGCATATGGTCAGTGAAGTCAAAAAAGACCTGAAGTCAAATCCCACTTGAGAAACTTAGACAAACCAATTTTACTTTCCTCAGTTTCAGTTTCTTCAACTATAAAATGAGATCAATAGTACCACCTATCTCACTGGTTATTGGGAGGATCAAGTGGGACAATGTATAAATAGTACTTTGTAAATCTTAATGGACTATATAAAGTCAGTTCTTACTATCAAAGATGTAACTTAAAGCAACTCACTCAATTCCTCTAAGCCTCAGATAACTCTCAAGATCATCAATTATGGATGTACAACAGTCTACATAGGTTGAAGGAGCTCTCCCACTTATGAAATCATTTCACCTACTCCAAATGGGACAAAAAATTTTCAAAGTACAGAGAACCAGTAGAAGAAATCATTAGATTGTCATCTTTTTTTTCTCTTGTTTATATTTCTAGAGTATAGGGCAGTGCCTAGCAGATGATTAATAAATATTGACGATTATTGAAAACCACATGGGAGGCCTGGTGGGGGCATGGTGCTAGAGAGACTGAGGCTGATAGATTGTTTCAGTTTAGAAGATCTAGGCTCCTAGAAGAATTCAAGTGTCCATACCAATCCAACACCAACATGGTGAAACCCTCCCCTCCCCTCCCCTAGCAGCCCAGGTTAGAAACAGAGTAGGTCAAATTTTCTAGAAAATCAGCAATGGGGTCAGGCCTATTAGGGATCACTGTACTTTCAGTTACTTAAACTGCATGATGAATACTTTCAATGAAATTAGAGTAGATGGAGTTATATCTCAATAATTTTATTCAATCAGAAAAATCAGTCATTTTAACCTTCCTCATTTTCCCGGTATCATGAGTATTCCCTTGCTCTCACCAAAAGACCAGACCATATTCTCTTCCTGATATGTAATTATTGATGATCTCTTTTACTCTTATTTTTCTTTGGAATTACCCATTGGTTATATGCTGAAACCAACTAGTGCTTTTCCATTATCCTCTGTATAATATTTAATTTTAATCATTCAGAGATTATTCTATTCCATGTCTCATCACCATAAGACAACACCAGTAAACTATATCTTTGTTTTCATAGGAAATTTGGAGTCATTAAAGGAGTGATGAAATTTCAAAGTTTTTTTATTATAAAGTTTTTTATTATAAGCTTAATCATCAACAAATATATACTTCAACATACAAAAAAATGGAATTAAAGGTCTGTGAATTTATACAATGTGAATTTTGCTTGTTAAAGTATGTGCTGGGGCAGCTAGGTGGCATAGTAGATAAAGCACTGGCCTTGGAGTCAGGAGTACCTGGGTTCAAATCCCGTCTCAGACACTTAATAATTACCTAGCTGTGTAGCCCTGGGCAAGCCACTTAACCCCATTTGCCTTGCAAAAAAAAACACCTAAAAAAAGTATGTGTTTATATTTCTCAAACAAGCTAGCTAAAAAATTTCCCAAAGACAATCCATTCCACTTAAATAAAAGATTCACTTTTTCAACACTGGACTCAACTTGTCCAGCTCTCTGAGACATGTAAACTGATAGACAAACTCTTTCATTCATGTCCTTAATTCTTCATTGTCTCTTAAAAAGGACTATGGCATAATGAATAGGGGCACTGACCTCAAAACCAGTAAGACTGGGTTCAAATTCTGCCTCTGTCACACACTTACTATTTGACCCTGGATGAGTCTCTTCATCTCTCTGTGATACCAGGTACCTTCTCTAAAATGAGATGCTGCAGATTGGATGTTGATCTCCCTTTGGGAGATGTTGTTTCCTCAACAGCAGCTCCTAACACCAGTGAATACACAGATCTGATTAAAAACAGTAATATCTTTACCTTTCTATATCTTTGTAATGGTTTCAGAAGTTACTATGATAAGAAATAGCATCACCTGATGGCCACCTTTTGGTTAATGAATTTTTCCAGATATATCTAGTACAATTGTCACACCCAAGTTGCCAGAATGTCCCCATAATGGAAATCTTTATGGCTTCCTAAAATCTTCCAAATCATGAATTCCACTGAAATAATGTTAGAAAGTCCAAGGTCATCAATATGCATATCAGAATGAGTCACTGGAAAAGACTTTAGTGGACAGCTTGGATTTCATTAACTTACATCAAATGATCAAGGACTGAAGGAGTCTGCTTGGTTTCAACTCCACAGAACATGATACCCCACCTAGTATAAGCTGATAAGCTGAAATCTCATCATCATGTTGTTTGGTTCAGACTGGGATAGTCATCACTTTTCCAACTCCCCCTCTCCCCTTCTCTCCTTTCCTTCCTATATGGCTAATAACTCCCCCCCCCAAAGTGGGACATTTTAGCTTCCTTTCCATTTTCCATTTGCAGCTCTGGATTCAACTCCACAGAGTATGATGTACCTATAGCAGATATTCCCCTACTGGCCATCTCCACACTCTCTTAGTAGCTTCTTTTTAATGTGCTTTCTTCCTCTATTAGATTTTAAACTCCAAGAGACTATTTCTTTTGTTCTCAGTGCTTAGACTAGATGCTTAAAAAATGTTTGTTGCATTATATTGTATACAGACCATCTCCTGACTATAACTTGCGATCTTTGAAAGCTGCTGAGGCTCAGAGGAGTTAAGAAATACAGTGATGATGATAACAAGAGGTGACTTTTAAATAGCATTCTGAAGATTTATAAAGCATGCTTTATACATTGACCTACTTGATCCTTACAATAACCAGTGAGGTACATGGTAATATAATCCCTATTTTACAATTGAAGGAAAATAAGGCTGAGGGGAGACAAATGAGTCATAGAGGTATAAAGTTTCTAAGGTGGGATTTGACCTCATCTTCCTTACATTTTATTGGTTAACACCAAGTTACTTCCTAGTAGGAGCAAGTTTCTAGAGCAAGATTTGAATTCAGCTTCTCCTATCTCCATTTCTATTAACTATGTCCCACTGTCTTTCCATTGTATTTACATATGAATTAAATAATAAAACTGATTAGCCATTTCAGATAAAATTAGTAAAAATATCAGCCAGTTTCAGTTTAAACTTCTCTCTATTTTAAATACACATACTTACATAAACTATAACTTCCAAAATAATAATCTAAGGATATTATTAAATAAAATCAGTTTTCTCTCTTGAAAGGCATCCTTTACTTAATATAATTTCACCTATGGAAAAATTAAGACCCAGAGGAGTAAAAATGAGTTGTCCAAGGTCATACACTGAGCTGGAGGAATATACAGGTTAAGTCTCTCTATAGATTGCTTTCCCCAGCAATGAAAATGAAAATGAAAATTCATAAGGATTTTGATTTTTTTTGTCAGAGGTCACTGTTCCAAGATATAATCTAAAATAGTATTCATGGGGGAAGGTAGGAATGATAAAGAGTTCTTATACTATGGAATAAGAGTAAATAACAGCTCTCAGTAGCCCTGAAACCCACACAGCACTAAATTATAGATGTGCAAATTAATGATAATTTCCCATTATATTATGTATAATGAATAGTGAACTGAGTTTTAGTCAGGAAGACCTGGGTTCAAGTTTTTCCTCTGACACATATCACATTGTCAGATATCACAGCATTTGACTAAAATGCAGAGAACATGAAGAAGAGTAATATATAGTAAATAAGGCTGGAAAGATAATGAACATTATCCCATGTTTCTTCTATACTTTTGAGGATTTCAATTTTTTTTCAACAAATATTTATCAGACCCCCAACTCTGGCAAGGTTCTTCTCTGGCATTGCACAAACATAAAGATGACTAAACCACAGACTGATCCTCTCTGAGGCTTAGAATCTAGCAAGAAATCTCAGGTGTTAACACAGACTTTGACAATACAAAGCAAAGAGTCAAAGTGCTAAAGGAGGGGGTAAGGTGGCTCACAGGGACTTAAGGAGAGATGTCACTGGAATTGGATCCTGAAAATGGGAGTGATTTAGAGAAGTAGTGAAAGCTACCCAGTTGCCAATAACTGGACTTTCTTTGGGAAATGATCAGTCTAGGAGGCAGTTGATATTTATCCTTCTTCTTTGAGGAAGATTGTGACACCAGATAAGTGATACCATGAATTGGATTTGAGTGAAAGGGGTACTAGGTCACCAATCTCACTTTCTCATCCAGAGTTATCTGGGTCCAGTAGCCAGATATGATAGCCCTGGATGGGAGGCAA
Source organism: Macrotis lagotis (assembly GCF_037893015.1). Taxonomy (NCBI): domain Eukaryota; kingdom Metazoa; phylum Chordata; class Mammalia; order Peramelemorphia; family Peramelidae; genus Macrotis; species Macrotis lagotis. The sequence goes on from NC_133658.1 coordinate 739,515,600, forward strand.
TTTGGAGTAAGTGACTTGACCAAAAATCACACAGCTAGCAAGTGTCAGGTGTCTGAGGCTGCATTTGAACTCCCATCCTGCTGACTCCAAGGCCAGTGCTCTATCTACTACACCACCTAGCTTCCCCTAGACAGTTAGGAACTGATTAAAAGGAGGCATCTTGCTTATGGGATCAAAAGATCAGAAAAGAAAAGTCAAAGAGAAGAAAAACCTTGATAGAGTTTGAGCTTTAAATGACTCAAGCAATAGAACAATTTGGGAAGGGGGGGTGGGGGGAGGAGAGAAAAGAAGGGTACAAAACACATCATTTATTCTATATCCTGATGTTTTAAATTAAGTGCCATAACTGCTATATATCTTTTTTTATATTAACTGAAATCTATGAAAGCAGTCACAGGGAAAAGTAAAACTGAACTGAGAGCTTTTTTCACACATATCAGGTTAGACAAGGGAAGTGAAACAAGAATGAGAATAAATAGTTATTAAAGACTTACTATGGGCCAGAAACTGTGGTAAATACTTTAAAAAATATTTACATGGCCAGTGTCAAGAAGAAAAGGCATTAGAGGCATGTGGGATACCTTGTGCAAATGCACAAAGATAGAAGACAGAATGAAACCTGAAGTTCACAGAAGGAGTAGAGTATCTCAGTGATTAGACTCCCTCTCTCCAGAAAGGGCTCTTCCTCCAGCATCCTCATATGAATATGGAAGAATTGTCAATACATAGGACATGATCTGATCACCCCCTGAGTCAAATTAAAATTAGCACATCCAATAGCCTCTAGAAACAAAACAGCCAAATTCCAATTTAAATAATAGATGATAATACTGGAAGCAACAGGGGTGATGACCTTATTTTTAAATCTAAGCTCTTAACTGTAAGGCAATAAATTTCCCAAAATGTCTTTCAAAACAAAAGTATCATGATAAGCCATAAGTAAAAGAGCTTATGGAATAAGGTAATTTGCTCTTGTATGAAACATGCCTTGAATTTCCTACTATTGACTTGGGCAGTTACTTTCCTTGAAGATGGAAATATCTAGTGAGGTTTCTTAAAAAAACCCTAGTAACTAGAACTATTCAACTGTAGAATGAATTATTTTGAGGGTAGTGAATTCCTCCTTCACTTAAAGTGGTCAAAGAGATGCTAAGATAATGGATACTAGAGAGGGGTTTAATGGAGAGTTAAAAGCTAAGTGGTATAATCTTCACACCAGGGAAAGAAATAAGAAAGAAGCATTTGTAGCATTGCAAGAAGACCTACCTCATGTCTGTGCTTAAAAAAATGAATATTGAACCTCAGAGATGGAAGAGAACATTAAAGGGCATATAGATCAATCACACTATGGTAGAATGAGTATAGAGCTAGCCTTCAAATCTGGAAGATTGATATTTGACTCAAATCTTTGACAGATATTAGATGTATGACCAAAGGCAAGTCATTCAACTCTGGGTACCCTGTTCAACTGCCTAAATGTATAGGCTGCAGAGAAAATTCCAGTCTACATTTACAAAGGGAATTTCTTAATCTTAATAGTTCTCCATACCAATTAAATCACATATCTAGTCCCTAGGTCTTGAAACAGCAAATTAAACATAGGGAATGATAAGATCTCTCATGACTTATTTGATGACAGATTCTGAGATCAAGAGTAGCAACATGGGGCGGCTAGGTGGTGCAGTGCATAAAGCACCAGCCCTGGAGTCAGGAGTACCTGAGTTCAAATCCAGTTGCAGACACTTAATAATTACCTAGCTCTGTGGCCTTGGGCAAGCCACTTAACCCCATTTGCCTTGCAAAAACCTAAAAAATAAAAAAAAAAGAGTAGCAACATGATATAGAAAGACCTGTACACAAAATGAAAACATGCTAATTCCTCTGAGCTTAAGTTTTCTCACCATAAAATAGGAATAATAATTTGAGATTCCACAGAATTGTCATGAAAATCATGTGAAATAGTGCCAGTAAAACAATATGTAAGTCACAAAGTCCTATGATATTTTTCTTGTAGTAGTAGTAGTAGTAGTAGTAGTAGTAGTAGTAGTAAAGATAGTAGTTATGATGGTAATAATATTAGTTGTAGTTACAGTAATCATAGCAGTAGCATTAATAGTAATAAGGAGGAGGAGGAGTAGCAGCAGCAGCAGCAGCAGCAGCAGCAGCAGCAGCAGCAGCAGCAGCAGTAGTAGTAGTAGTAGTAGTAGTAGTAGTAGTAGTAGTATAGACAGCAAGGCAGAGAGGATAAATAGATGGAGAGCTAACCTGGAAGTGACAAACACCCGAGGTATTTGTCCCTCTGATACATGCATGATCCTAAACAAGGTACATAACTTGTCTGACCCAGATTTCTCTCTAAGGCAACAATTTTCAGAACATTTGCTTATATGAAAGAGCTTCCTCACCATCAGTTTCTGTATACCAGTGAAATAACAAGTAAGTTATCTTCTTAGCTCAAGTCCTCCTCCCTCTCTATTCAGTTACCAAGGTGATGAGTCTAAAGCTTGAGTCTGATCATGTCACACACACACCCCAAAGTTCCAACAGCTCCCATTACCTCCAAGATCAAATACAATTTCCTCTGTCAGTTGGCTTTGAAAGCTCTTTAAACCCTGGTCCCTTCCTACCATTCCAGTCTTTTTACATATTATTTCCCACTACACACTCTACATTCCAGCTGCTCTGCCCTACTTACAGTTCCTCAATTTTAACACTCCATCTATTTTATGCTTTTGTCCTGCCTATTCCCCATGAATGGAATGTTCTCTCTCTCCTCATCTCTATCCCTTCATTTATCTGTCTTCTTTCAGGACTCAGTTTAATTTCTACTTTCCTCTGAAAACTTTCCTGGTAACTCCATCCTCAAATGTTAATGCCTTCTGCTACATATATTTTATATATATATACATACAAATATATATATATGTATACATACATGTGATATTGAGTATTTCATAATGTAATCTATGTATATATGTGATATATAGCTATTATATATGGACATATGTGTATAGGAGGTAGCTTGGTGGTGCAGTTTATACAGTACTTGGTCTAGAATCAGAAAGACTCATTTTTCTGAGTTCAACTCCATCCTCAAACTAACTAATTGACCCAGGGTAAGTCGCTTAACCGTATATATCTCAGTTTCCTCAATTGTAAACTGAATTGAAGAAGGAAATGATAAACCACAGCAGTATCTTTGCCAAGAAAACCCCAAATGCGGATCAGCTAGTGGCACAGTGGATAGAGCACCAGACCTGAAGACAGGAGGATCTGAGTTCAAATATGACTTCAGATACTTAATATTTACCTAGCTGGGTGACCTTGGACAAATCACTTAACCCCATTACCTTGAAAAAAATAAGAAAACCCCAAATGCGATTGCACAATAAGACATGGCTGAAACCACTAAACAACAAAACTATGTATGTATTATATATATATATTGCTTGTGTGTATATAGCTATATATATGTATTATATATATATATATATATATATATATATGTTATAACTTATATTTGTCTAGATATTTACATCTTATCTCTCCCATGGGAATGTCAGACTCCCTGAGAACAGGGACTGTTTTTGTTTATTATTTGGGTTTCCTTTGTATTCAAGCACTAAGCAGAGTAAGCACTTGACTACTCTTTGTTGATTGGCTAACTTTGTAATTGGTAGAAGAGTGACAAGTAGGGGGGGAAAAAGGTGAACAAATAATTAGACCCTATTAGATTTGTTTTCCAAACTCTCACAACTGCACAACTATGTCCCATAATGATATTCTCAAATATTTAGTCATTTAAAAGCTATCTTTTTTTTTAGGTTTTTGCAAGGCAAATGGGGTTAAGTGGCTTGCCCAGGGCCACACAGCTAGGTAATTATTAAGTGTCTGAGACCGGATTTGAACCCAGGTACTCCTGACTCCAAGGCTGGTGCTTTATCCACTACACCACCTAGCTGCCCCTTAAAAGCTATCTTTAAAAGAAATTTAAATGGGGTTTTTTGCATTTTTATTATATCTAGATGTATTCAATACATCATTCCTGGTAAGGAAGATAGCCTGTATTTCAGCATTATTTCTAATGAGCAATGTGATCCACTTTTTCTTGATACTATTTCTTGAAATATTTTGGGGCAAAAGACAGAAACTTCATTGTAGCAGGACACAGTCAAATGACTTGATCAAGATAGGTATTCTTTTAATTAAGATATGCAGGTGACTATTCCCATCTACTTGCTCACCATGCTTGTTCTACCATACAAAACTTTGATCTACAAAATCCTTGCCATCAACTAATGTTTAGCAAAACTATCCACACACTTCTTTCTAGCCAAAAGGGCTTACTTGCCATCCCCCATACACAACATTGAATTGCCTGCCCCCTTGAACCTCTGCACAATCTGTTTGCTATGCATGTTCCCCCTTCACCTCTTAGAATTCCTATGGCAATTCAAGACTCAGTTGAAGTGGTGCTTCCTACACATCTCAAGTACCATCTCTTACAAATAGATCCCTACAATTATTAACAATCCCTCCTCAATTACTTTGTAATTATTTTGTCTGTAACCCTGACTACTGGTTGCCACTGTCTGAAGGTCAAGTAGATTGCACTTCATCCCGCCTCAAGGGTTTCCTAGTATCTTTAAGGGAATTTAAGGGTATCTCATCTCTCAGCAGATGGCTCCAGTCTCCACTCCAATCTAGGGTTATCTCCTATGCCTCAGTTCCAGTAAGTCTCTAATAAATTACCTTTCTTAAAAGTATTATCACAAATATATGATTTTATTTCCTAAAATGTGAGACTTAATACTCTCCCTATTCCACCTAAATCTCTGAGAAGGCAAATGCGTTCAGTTCAATTCCTTTAAAGTAAAGCATAGTTCTATACCCAAGTCCAACCTGGTATTGGGGGCTTTCCTGCCCAACTGGCTGACTGAGTTATGCATTCTTCAAACTTGGCAACAAGGCCACCATTGCTTGAGCTCCTACTTTGGTGGGGATCACTACTGGCACCCCAAACTGAGGACAGATGACATAAAACAACAATAGAAAGATGCAAGAGAAATCTTGGAGCAGAAGGGTAAGAGGGAGAGCAAGGAAAGGAAGCAGAAAACTGGGTACCTCCATATTAGGTTATATGGCATAAAAGCAAGCCTCCTATCAATCAATCATTAAATATTTATTAATGGACTGGGACTATGCTAAGCACTGGGGGATACAAAAAGAGTCAAAAGACAGTCCCTGTCCTGAAAGATTTTGTAATCTAATGAGTCATAAACCTCTATGTATATGATTTTGTATTTCTTTATCAGTGTGTACATTGTCTGATCCCTGTAGGATAGACTCATTTTTATCTTTGTATTCCCCAACATCTACTTCAGTGCCTGGCTCATTTTAAGTACTTAACAACACTTGAAAAATTAAATCTAAATGTTATGCATTTCTTCTGTACCTGACAAATATTACCATATCCAAGTATATCAGAAACAACTCTGCCAGACCTAGCAGAAAACATCTATCTGAGTTTGTGTTGCCCTGTACCGTCATGAACAATTTATCAATGTTCAATTCAAAGATATATAAGAGCATCATTGAAGTTTAACCCACATGTGAGATACATATATATATATATATATATATATATACACACACATATATATGTACACACACATATATAAATTTCAAACTGAAAAGTCTTTAACATCTTTGAACTTTGAAGAGTCAGTCACAGATCTGAGCTTTCCCATTTGCTATAGATAGCTCCTATTCCCAACCCCCAACCCCAGTTTTTCTCTTTTTGATTTTTGGCTTCACCCCTCTGAGGACAATACTATATTGTGTGTACTGGCTGAGTTGAAGACAGGACCATTTCAAGAGACTGGCTTCATGGCACAATTACATAATTGCATCGTTTCATTGTCCCAGCAACAAAAGGTGATCTACAGCAAAAGTCTCAGGACAGGCACTACTCAGAACACACCTGGAGGCTAGCTCAGTCAGTGCATTGTAGGAAGAAGCCTTGACTCCCAGAGATCACAAAACCACAAATGATAGTGTGATTGAAAGGCCAAGGCCAGAGACATGAAATCAAAGGAAAGAGCATACAGGCTGCTCTGCCATAATTGAGCTTCCAAACTTTCCCATCTAATAAAAGCTCCTTTGTCCAGCCACACTCCCTAATTCCTATAGAATTACGTGTTTGCTAACCAAAAATGGAATTTTTTGTTTCCCCAGAAATTGCAAATGTGCAAATCTCACTCCCTTTCTTCTTGAAAGGTAAATGAGAAAGCATGAACACACACACTCACCCACATCCAATGACACATGAAAGAAGGGGAATTCTCATTAGTGCTCTTAAAAAAAAAAGGCATACTTTTCAAATGTTAATCAATCAAGAAGTAAATATGAAGTACCTACTATGGGATAGAAACTGTACTAAGTGCAGAGGAGAAAAAAGAAGCAAAAATATGACCCCTGTCCCAAGAAGCAATCTAATAAATTCCTTCAATTTGTATAATATCATTGGATGTCCTAAGTCATCCTATGAGGTAGGCAGGAATAGCTATTATTATTCCCATTTAACTGAGGGGCAAACATCTAATCACAGGATTTGTTGTCAGCAAAGTTGGGACATGGCTATTTCCTCTACTTTCTAATTTTATACTCTATACTCCATACTGCCTCTGCAGATTTTTGAGTTGTCATGTTCATTATGGTCATGTGATAAGATTCATTAGGAATGTCTTATTGCATGAATATTATAGAGGAGAAAAAAAGTGTGGCCCAGAATGATGTGTGCTAAGAGATTTTCAAAAATCTAAAAGAATTCTTACAATTTTCATTTTCAAAAAGAGTTATGGGGCGGCTAGGTGGCGTAGTGGATAAAGCACCAGCCTTGGAGTCAGGAGTACCTGGGTTCAAATCCGGTCTCAGACACTTAATAATTACCTAGCTGTGTGGCCTTGGGCAAGTCACCTAACCCTGTTGTCTTGAAAAAATCTAAAAAAGAAAAAAAAGAGTTATGTCCAATCAATTTATGTGCCCATACCTCTCCAACTTCCCCTAAGCACTACTACTCTTTAAAGTTTCTTTAATTGGCTTATCTGTAGATTTGTTATATCCTTTAATAGAATGCAAGTTCCACAAAGTTTCATTTATGTCTTTGTTTCCCCAGCACCTAGTACCTTAGTGCCTTGTATATTATGGTTATTAAATCAAATTTTTGCTATTTTTTGTCTACCCATCATATATGCTGTCAACTTGCTTTGACTTCACTGGGATTCATTCTTGTTGATGCATTCTGTAAAGCCACTGTTACAAAGTCATTTTTCATACTAATACTGGAAGGGTCCTGATCAGCATTTTGTCCACCAAAGGCTGTACTTAACCCATATTTGTTGAATTAAATTTATTTTTTTGTAAATGTGAAAATTGTCAAAGTGTTTTGGTGCACTGATCAATGTTCATCCAATGGCTCTCTAGGATTATACACACATATATAACATACATATATAATTACATATTATACATGATAATTTATATAATATATACATAATAATAAATCAAGCCTTGATTTGTAGGGTTTGGTAACTTGCAAGGTATAATAATCAGCTCTCTGAAGTTGGTTAGAGTTGGTTCCACCATATACCTCTGGTATACTGGATCTTTTGGTTCTTGTTTAGTCATTTCAAGTGAGTCCAACTCTTCCTGAACCCATTTGGAGTTTTCTTGGCAAACACACTGGAAAGATATGTCTCATTTCCTTCTCCGGATCATTTTATAGATGAGTAAATTGAGACAAACAGGGGAAGTGACTTTTCCAATGTCATCTACTAGCAAGTGTCTGAGGTCAGTTTTAGACTTAACAAAAAAAAATGAGTCTTCCTCAGGACCACAGACCTGGCACTCCATCCTCTGCACTATCTAGCTGCTCAACTACAACAATACAGTATTTGTCCATAGAGTAATGAAATAATTCATTAAAATTCCTATACTGATTCCAAAAGAAGTCCTGTATACATTCTTAGTTGGATCTTTACATTCTCTTAACTTCATGATCTTTTCTGAAGAACAGAACAGTTAGAAAATATAGACATATACCCTAAGCTCACTTACAAGAGGGTAGGAAAGAGGGCAGGGAAACTTTTTCTACCATTAAGCCCCATTCTGACCAGAAAGAAATCACCTCTAAGCTCCTGTCTCGGGTGACATTTTCCTTGACATGGGGTTGCATTTCTTCACCTGTCTAAACTAAGTAAAGAGGATCCAATATCCACTTCTCACTGATCTTTTCAGCAGATACTCAAGGGATAAAGAAAGGATAATTTATTATTCTTCTGTATAATCCTGTAGAGTGGATTGTGAACTGTCTCCGCTGGCTTCCAAACAGGGAGGCTTTCTCATAAGGAAGGAGCTGCTCAGATCACTTTGGCACTACTCAAAATAACCAGGACAGGGACTTGGCTTTGACTCCAAGACACATTCCTTACCACTCCCACCCCCTACCTCCATCAATAACTCACACACAAAAATCTGTTTTTAGAAACTTTAGAAAGGGAAAAAATGGTGAAAGTTGGACTACTGAACCTATTCAGGAGTGCCAGTGACCAATGATTTCCTACTCAAATAGAGTTTTCAAGGAAATTCTGAGATTTCAATTCAATTCAGCAAAGTATTTTTAAATTTTTTATTCTTAATTTATCAAACACAAAAAAGATTACTAAGTACAAAATAGAACAGGAAAAAGACTATATATATATATATGCTGTGAATCTCCATTATGTGCAGCTTGCTATTTCCCAAAGTATAGAATAAATTCATCATGTTGCTCTCAAAGTTACTCTTTATAAACAAGCATTTATTAAGGTTTTACTATGTACTAGGTATTGTCCCTGTCCTGGGGTGGGGGTGGGGGGAATGGAATGTATCATGTACAAAGATAAATAAAAACAAAAGTACACAGAGAAAGAGAAATTTTCTAACAATTAGAATGGTATATCAGGAAAGTACTTTGTAGAGGATGGCACAAAGATAACACTTTGAACAGCATTTTGGATTCCAAGACACAGAGATGAGAAGGGAGAGTATTACAGGTATGGCAAACAGTGCAAAGTCTTGAAGGTAGGAAATGAGAGTGAATATATTATGAGGGAAGGGGAAAGGGAAGAGAAAAGAAGAGAAGAAGAAAAGAAGAAGAAGAAGAAGAAGAGGAAGAAGAAGAAGAAAGAAGAAGAAGAAGAAGAAAGAAGAAAGAAGAAGAAGAAGAAGAAGAGGAAGAAGAAGAAGAAAGAAGAAGAAGAAGAAAGAAGAAAGAAGAAGAAGAAGAAAGAAGAAGAAGAAGAAGAAAGAAGAAGAAGAAGAAGAAGAAGAAGAAGAAGAAGAAGAAGAAGGCAGCTATTTTAGGGTTTGGGGTTTTGGGGTTTATTTTTTTGTTCTTGGTTTGTTTGGATTTTTTGGATCATTGATATGGGGAGCTCTCAATGTGGAAAATCCCTCTCATGATGCAAATCAGTGAATATATCTGTAAAGAAGCCTTAGAAAGTTGAGCAACTTTCTAAGATACATGAATTGTCTATGGTTACCCAGGCGGTATCTATCTAATCACTTGAATAAAAATCTTCCTGACTCTAAGGTCAAACATCTAAGCATCGTGTTATACTGACTATCAATTCTATTATAGTCTTTTTTAAATTTTATCTTATAAAAGTTATAATGCCCATTTACCCTTTGCATCCTTTTGCCAGACAAATCTTCTAATTTTTTTAGTTCTAAACAAGACACTCAAAATGGGATTACTGGGGGTAATTTTTGAAGGCAACCACAGAGAGTTTGTTTTTTCAAACTAAAATTAGTGCTACCCATCAATACAAATGGTCTACATACCTGCAACTGCTTGTAGTATACTGCACATAATACCCACATGGTGCCAGATAAGAGTGTAAACTAGCAATTTGGAATTATTTCAACATGTGCCTGCCTGATTTCTTGTCTAAGGGCTTCAGAGTAATTAAAAAGAGCCAAGTCTATATAGTCATCTAGCAATTGGTTGGTCTCAAAATGGAGTTACATAACTAGTCCTAAAATACACACACACACACACACACACACACACACACACACACACATACACACACACAAACACACCTCTGCTTCTGTGGGTGTGTATGTGTGCTCAGAGTCCTTAGTATAATTTATTTCTTGACTGAACCTTTGACCTTGTAAGGTCAGGGGAAATCTACATAAAATTTAAAAATTTCTTTATTAGTTTAAAATATCATAAATATTAGCTAGAAATATATATTCATATACTATATGTGTGTATGTTATTTTTAGTGATTATACATTTATTAAAATTATAATAAATAGCATATAATAAAAAGCAGAGAGACACTATAGGGTAATTAAGAAAAAGTCAATCCTAGAACCAAAATGATTTGTATTCAAACTCTGCCTTTGAAGAGCTTGCCTATGTGATTCCAGGTAACTCATAAGTTACTTCACTGTATATCTGTATCACACCTTATTATATACTGTAACACAACTTTACCTCAGCAATTCTCTAAAACTGTTAAGTTGCAAAGAAGAACACTAACTTACTTTAGTAGAAGGAATTCTCACATTCACAGAATTCCTTTTACCAAAAAAATGCTTCCCCTGAAATGTGTACAACGAGTACATCATAAATACATTTTGCAAATAAGTACATGTGAATCATCAAATATTTGGACCAGGTTCTTTCAGCCAAAGGGAGTAGAGGTGATTTCTAGATAAATACAGTTAGACAGACTGAATCCCTATGAGTACAGCTCCTGATTTCAAAGGAATTTAACCAACCCTACAAAGATATGGAACCTTTTCTGATCTATTCATGATTGATGCATTCAGAGATAATTAATGTTTGATTTCCTTAAGACTGGAGTTTTTGCAAGATTCCTGCTGCCTTTGTTTTCCTCAGTATAAAATCACGATCCACAAATCAAAAGGGTATCTGGTTTTTGCTATCTAGATAGAACTTCCTTCTGAGATCTTGCACATGTAGAATAGTGTCATTTTCCTAGGTGAGTGAAAGACAAAGACCAAAGTGGGTGACTTTCACAGTCAGGTGCACATCTGCACATGTTTTCTTGAATTCCTTTAAGAGAATATTCACCAATTTTGTTTTGCATAATGTCAATAAAATCCTATGCTTAAATCAATTTATATTGAGCCTTATATACCTTGAAATCTCTAATTTGATTAACATAGTACCCTTATAGTTAATAAAAAGCAAAAAATTCCAACATTTTCTCACATATTGTCATTGTTGTTATGCAGTCATTTCCATTCACGTCCAACTCTTTGTGACCCTATTTGGAGTTTTCTTGGCAAAGATACTAGAATGTTTTGTCATTTCTTTCTTCAGTTCATTTTACAAATGAGAAATCTGAAATAAACAGTTTTTAGTGATTTTCCTGGGGTCACAGGGTTAGTAAGTGTCTAAGGTCAGATTTGAATTCAGTAAGATGAGACTTCTTAACTAAGCACTCTATCCACTGTGCCACCTTGTTGTCCTCTTTCACATATTATTTTCACAATTACTTTCAGAATTATTTCTTTCACAATTCTTTCACAGCAATTGTAAGGTTTAACAGTATTCCTATGGTCAGTCATGATAGAAACATTCCCCCAAAAGATCCTAGCTTTAAATTACTTGCATACATTTTCAGACACTATAATTTTCACCAAAAAAATCACGAGATGCTCAAAAAAATCATGAAGTAATAACAAAAATGCTCAAGGGGTGAGGAACAGGCTGGAGTAAAGGAGTAGAGGGGAATCCACCAGGGAAATACAGGATAATCCCAGAGATAGGCCTTCTTACCTAACTGCTTCAAGGTTTTCTGGAAATCTTTCTTTACCCCAATACAACTGTGGTTTTTTATTCAGTGGTACCTATGAATATGAATACTATGTAACATGACAGCACAAAATGCTGCTAGTATTTAGGTAGTTATACCTAGAGTTTAGGAGATTATATTGAACTTGAAAGGTCCAGACTACAGATAAATTAGAAATCTAAATCCTTGTTGTACCATTGTGCTTTGGTCAGCTACTGATACTCCTTGACAAATAATCCCTTCCTAGGCTACAGCTAGTATGGCTACAGAGGATTGAGAATCATGATAAATGTACTACATTTTTCTTTTAATCTATGCAAACAGCATCTGTCCTCATGAAAGGATGAGGATCAATTGAGTCACAATCAATCAAATCTCTCCATTTGAAGAATAAGGTACTCCAGCTAAAATAACTTTATCAGAGGAAACCATCTCTATTCAATCAATCACCCAATCAAAGGCATTAAACTAATGCATATCCTAGCATGTCATTTAGATTTTCAATAGAACAGCAAGTCATTAGCATTTGAGCATCTGGAAAGTTAACAGAGCTATTCTAGGGAAAAAAAACCCCAAGAGGAAGTTCATTGATGATGGGATCAGAGAGAAATAAACCTTCACTTTTCTCTCCTATCCCTGACCCAGAAAAAATTTTTATGAACTTCCAAAGTGATAGGATTTGGACTTCCCTTTGGTATCCAACAACATTCTCAGGACAGTTGAAAGTTGATGTCTAGATCAGGAGTCAGAAAAGGAAAGACAACTTCTGATAGGTTTCAATAAACCCATCAGAAAATTACATTCTGCCTATGGGGAACTTCATTATGCCTTATGAAAGGAAGAAAAGGACATCTAAAAACTAGGAGGTATGTGTTATCTCTTTGCACATGTACTCTCTAAGCTTTAGCCCCCCTTTCCACTGAACTCTAATTATCAGCAAGAGAATAGTTCTCATGCTTTTGGAATTTTGTTAATGTCAATTTTCCTTACTATAATTATTTCTAAAAACTAATTAAGTCAGAATGACTTATTAATGTCGACTGATAATAATGTGGTGAAACACATTAAATGGGGGCTTATGAGATGTAGCACTGGAAAAGTATCATCCATCCCTTATTGCTAGCTTTAGAAAACAGAGATGTAGCCAACAAAACTCTGAAGACTTTATTACCTAAACCTAGTGAAGATTGAGGGTTCCAGAATCTGTACACCGTTACATCCCTCCCAACAAGAAAAAAAAAATAATGTAATTGGTCAAACATCCTACTTAAAAAAATAAACTTTCAAAACATAAATTAATTAACATAAATTAATATTAACATGTATATCATAGTGAAAGTCATCCTTTTATCACTAAAATGTAAAATTAAGTAGTTCCAGATTCCTGTCCTGTTGATTCCTGACTATGATGGTACTCTCTACTTCTTACCCTTCTACCCTATCCTCCAATAATGTTGAGTTTCACTATGGAATGTAAACATATTTCAGTTATAGAATTGGGAAACACCTTGAAAAGATGGAAGGCACTCAATAGAAGAGACTAAATCTTGTTCATCCTGAATCCAAACAGCAATCTTCTATACAATATACCTGATGTCATCACTCAACCTCCATTTAATTTTGTCATCTCCCACAGGTATTCTACTTCCAAGGTCATGAGCTCTAGAATTCTCTTAACACAATCTGTTATTATTTCACCTCTCCTCCTGCCCTCCATCCCCTAACACCCTTCTTTGTCCTTACAGTGACATCCCACTCCTCTATCAAAAGGGGGTGATTTTCTAGTGCTATATCTCATGAGCCCCCAGCAATGTGCTTTACTTCATTGATTATCAGCTGACATCAATTAGTCAATCAGACTTAATTAGCTTTTTCCCAGGCCATTACCCCTACACTGGTTACACTCTATTGAATTTCCCATTTTGACCCCTTGGTAAACTAGTTTAACTCTACTCTGTCCTCTTTTCTCTAGTCCCTTACCTCCTTATCTTACCATCAGTCTTACCCTACAAAGTCTCAGCACTGGATTATTTACACTATCCATTGTTTTCCTACCTACATACTACTGAATAAATTTGGGCAAAATTACAAAACCAAGTTGACTAGAATCCTTACATATTTATGTTATATTATCTTAATTGTCTTCACTGTATTAATTACTTTACAACTCACTGAAAACTCACTATGTTACTCAACACAGTAGCTTTTCCAAAACTTAACAACCCTCTTTTAACATTTCCTCATCTTCTCTGCTTAGAACTTTATTTTTTCACTGAAAAAAAAATCAGGTGGTTTGCAGAAAGCTCCTTCTTTTTCCCTCTTCCTTAACTCACATCATTCAAATACTGAACAAGATCCTCCTTCACTTCTGTCTCACATCCTTGACAAATCAAATTCCTCAATAAGTAAATGATGCCATTCCATTTTACTGCAACTTTCACTTGTTACTTAAAGAAGCTTTAGAATGTACAACAGTCACAACTCAGTAAAACCATGTTAAGGGTAACCAAGAGGCCTCAAATCTGCCAGTGAATTAGGAGGATATCTATCCCAAGCATGTGAAGACTTCCCCTGGTGGAATGGGCAGATGAGAACAATTTGTTCCAATAGTCACATAGGCTGCTGAAGCAAGAGTTGTGAAGTGCTTAGAGTTTGGTCATTGAAGACCAATGGTCATTCATTACATCTGAGCCACCATCTGTCGATTTGACTTTTGTCTTGTCACTGGACTTCAATGATTCTGGAAGAGAGAATAAAGCTGACAACTTTGCAACTCTGCTTCACTTAAATCCAATGCATGATCGAACAAAGATATCATTGTGATGTCACTAGTTCTTTTCAAACATGAAGGACAAATAACAACTGTCTACAAACATGCCCATGTCTCTGTCATCTCAAAAAGCCCTCACTCGATCATACCATCCTAAGAACAATTGGCCTATGTTTCTCCTTTCCATGAAATGGCCGTCATAATGCAAACCTTTTCTTCCTTTCCTCTCACTCTCTTCTGAACTTTACAGACCTCAACTGCTTTCTCCAAGTTTTCATTATCTTATTTGTCAAAACTAATGCTCTTTTCTCAATCTTCATCTTACTTGACCTGTTCCTCAACCACCTTGAATACTCTCTTCTCTCTAGATTTTTGAGAAGTTTCTCTCTTCTACCTCCTCAGCTACCTGTCCTACCTATTCCTTCTTAGTCTCCTACTACCATACCTAATACTGTTAATTTATATTTATTCTATGATTCATTAAATGTCTCAGATTTTTTCCACAAGAACTATTATTTAACCATTCATTCCCTGTACAGTAGTTTTGTGTGTGTGTCTGTGCTTGCGCACATGTATGTGTGCACACACACGCATGTGCACACATGTGTGTGTTTTAACTCAATATATAACTTTATATCTAGGTATTCCTCAAATATTTTGAATCAAAATGGTGAGAAAAGGACCAAAGAATCTAAAGAAGTAAAGAAGAAAACATGATTCTATCATCTTGGAAGCATTCTGAAATAGTCTTATCAAAAAAGGGAATTGTTCATTCCCTTTTCAATTCAAATATTCAATTCAAATATCCCCATTTGAGCTCAATAGATTGCTAGCTATCAGTCCTCTGGAGCATGGAAATTAGATAGCTATATGAATCTCTCCAGTATGCATATCATTTCAACCACTATTTGTTAAGCATCAGTTATGATCAGAATGATATTCTACATGCTGAGGGAAACCCAAATTTTAAATGAAAAAATGTCACTATCTTCATGAACCTTGTATTTTAATGGGAAAGATGCATTAGAAATAGTAAGAACATTGTTATGTGAATTACAAAAAAAGGTTCCAGATTAATACTTATGTGCTCAACCCAGCCATCTCTTTACAGGTTTTGACACCTATTACAACAGCATGAAATCTCATATTTCTCAAGGTTTGCCTTTTCCTATTATTTCCTCAACTAGCTTATACCACATCTAAAATAGTATTTTAAATATGGCATCCTTTCATCTAATGTTGTCACTGGTTAGTAAACAGCCATTCTCCTCCAATCCAGATTTATGGAAAACACACGTATTAGGAAGAAATGTGGGACAAATGTTCCAATCTCTTCTTTGAGATGAACATCACTGTGTCTTTTGAAGATACCAAGTACTCAACATAACAGAACTAGATTGTAGACTCTTATCCAAACCCCTTGTATATACTGAGCTCAATAAAAGAATATAGGAGTCAGTGCTGTTTCCTATGCCTGTTGAGTGAGTTATTATAATCTCTTCCTCACAACTTTTTTTTTTTAATGAAGGATACCCAGGAACTTTTAAATGCTTTTAAACTAATCCACTGCATCTATGCCCAGGAAGATGATAGATTTATAGTTAGGATTAAAAGTAACCTTACAGGGGGTAGCTAGGTGGTGCAGTGGATAGAGCACCAGCCCTGGAGTCAGGAGTACCTCAGTTCAAATCTGACCTCAGACATTTAATAATCACCTAGCTGTGTGGCCTTGGGCAAGCCACTTAACCCAATTGCCTTGCAAAAAAAAAATAACCTTAGAGTTAAACATCCCCATTTTACCGATGAGGAAACTGATGATCAGAGAAGTTAAATAACTTGCCTGAGATCACAGAGCTATTAAGAAATAGGATTTTAATCCAATTATTCTTGGTTCCAAGAGCAGTTATTTATTCACTCTTCCATGAAGAAAATTAATTCTCTGGCTAATTTATCTATGCCACTTCAAGACACAAAGTATTAAAAGATATGGTGAGGTCTTATGGACCTTAGATTGACCGCCACACATTGTAGCCAAAATTTACAAAGAAACTTTATGCCCAAAACTAATAAAGTTTATGCCATCAAAAGCAAGGCAAAACACAATGGCATCTAGAAGAGTAGCCAGCAGATTATCAACCTAACCTCTTAAGAAACAGTTCTGCACCAGAGCCAGAGAAGAAGCTGAAGAGGAAGCCAGCTAGGGGAGTTAGTTACACAGGCTCTTGTTCTGTTCCTTTCCCTTGTTGCTTCTCTTGGCATCTGAGTCCTGCAGATGGGAACCCTGGTTTCAAGTGTGTGTGTGTGTGTGTGTGTGTGTGTGTGTGTGTGTGTGTGTGTGTGTGTGTGTGTGTGTGTGTGTGTTAAGGGGGAGTGTATAAGAGAGGCAGAGACAGAGAGAGAAAGTAAGTAAAGGCAAAGGGCAACATTAAAATAGGGATTAGACTCATGACAGTTTCCTTGTGCCATAATAGCTGATTTTAAGAAATCTAGGATTTTTCTTTTGAAAGAGAGAAGCTTTACCAAAGAAAACTTAAAATCTGGATTCCTGACTCCCAAGAATTTCTGTCTCTCTTGAGGAGAAATGAGAGCTTGAGGAGCAGGGAGTAAAGGAAGCATGATTTTACAATGACACTAAAGAGAAACTGACAACAGATGGGAGCGCTTTAGTAAAATGAGGCTCATTTTTAAACAGCCTAAAATCAATATACTGTCTTGTAAGTAGATTGTAAAACTATTTCTAATTAGGATAGTTCTGAAAGGGATCTCCTATTCTACCCCGCTTTGTTGCCGGCCTTTCCACATAAGACCCTTTTCCTTTGAGAGGTAGTCTGTTTGCTTCTGCTGCCAGTACATAATCTGAAAGCAGGGGCCTCCAGAATCATCCTAATCCTCTCCAGAACACTGAGTAGTTACTTATTGTCACAAAAAGATGAATACTACTTGAAGTATGAAGTAGACAAGAGGAGCAAATGAATTCCAATGTCCATCAACAACTTGCTTTCAAGCAAAGGCATATATAAGTACATGTATGTATACATACCCTTACACATGTATGCCTATGGATGCCCATTTCATATATATATAGTGTGTGTGTGTGTATATATATATATACATATATATAATTTGTCTAATTCAAACATGTGTTTATATGCACATATATAAGTACATATTTATTGTGTAAATTAACACTTATATACACATATATGTTATATACACATGTGTATTGTTATTATGTATGTGTTCCATATAATATTTATATATTCTATATATATATACATATGTTAATGCTATCAAGTGAAGGAAAAGATAACATAGGAATAGTGAAAGAATTCACCAAAGAAGACAAAATCATTTTCTAAGCACTTAATATGTACCAGACATAATGCTAAGAGCTAGGGATATAAATACCACTGAGCAAGACAGACCTTGCCCTACAGAAAAAAAGAGGAAGTAGTAGATGCAAAAATTATTGCTTGAGTAGAATTGACAAGATTTGCTACCAAATTGGAGAGAAGAAATAAGAAAAAAGGAAGTGCCAAAGACAAACCAAGGTTTTGAACAAATATTAAAGGAAAAAAAAGGAACAGAATTTTTAGATAGCTAATGTAGAGGAGCAGCCTTGGAATACAGACATGGGTACTTATAAGCTATAAAGTTTTGAGGAAATCACTTAAACTTCCTGGGCCTCAGTTTCTTAATCTGCATGAGGAGGGATTAGACTAGAGTAATTATCAGTGAGGGGTTGATGTTACTGTTTGAATGTTCAATGAGCTGCATGCTCTAAAAATCATGAATATTCGATTGCAACCCAGTGGGGAGTGTTTGGTGGTCTTGGAGGATCCTTCCAGCTTTAGTTCTATAAGCCTATGAACAGTTTTTTTAAATGTTTTATGATAGAAAGAAAGAAATAGGAACTGGAAATAACTGCATGTTCCTAGGTCCTCCAAAGTCAGATCTCAGAAGCATTCTGCTTCCCCCTGCAAAATTATCACTGCCTCCTTGGATGGAGACCTGAGAAGGACATTTGGTCAGATGTGCATTAATGGTCCTCTTAAAAATGTGCTGATCCATAGATGGTGGAATAGAGAGTAATTCAAGACTAATAAAAAAAATCCTTCAAGTCATGCTCTGATCTTTTGGTATAGAGGAGTTGCCTGAGTAATCAGAGAGACGAGGGCAGAGGAAAAACTGCTAAAATTCACAATGCCACCTGATCCAGAAAAGTGTGTGAGTATGATATGAATAGAAAATGGTACTAAAATGGAGATAGAAAACAGGAGAGGCAATAGTGAAGAGAAGAGGAAAAGACAGGATGAGAGAGGCTGGCAAAGGAGAGGACAGCATGGACCATAGAAATAGTCCATAGTTGTTTCTCTGGCCTACAAGAGGCTTCAACATTTAATGCTCCTGGGGTGTTACTTGATGAGACCTCAAAAGTCTGAGAAAACTATTATAATAGCCATGTCTGATGGTAATGTCCCAGTTATGTCCTTAATTCTCCCTGATCTTCTTTCCCAAACTGTATAATATTGTTTACCTGTACCCTATTTTGCTTTACCTGTTTTGGGCTATCTACATTGTGGAGCATGCATCAAATAGCAGGTCAATTTTGCATAGCTGCTACCCTCTAGGATGGCAATTCAGAATTTCTAAATATCTGTACCAGCAATTTTTCTGTGCATTTAATTTACCTTTTCATGTTTTTAAATACAGGAAATATCCACTGTAAAAGCAGGCAAAAAATGAACTTCACTACATTATCGAAACATAAAGATTTAGAGTTCAACAAGGGAAGTTATGGTCCACAGAGAAGTCATAACTCAACCACATTATGGGCCTGTATTAAGCCATAAATTTAGCAAGCTATCATTAAGCTGTAATGAAGGCCCACATATCACATTTTCAGGAACGATTCAATGGGTGCAGGAGTCAGGTGAGTTGACTGCCAAGCATCATTCTGGAGATTTTGTTGCTAGCGAATTATAATTCTCACATTTAGTGGAGCATCCACCTGGAGATTTTATAAAATGCATTATAGTAAAATGACCAGGCAGGTGAAGAACTATCAGTGAGGAACAGATGCTATTGTCTTTTAAGAGGTCACATTTTCAATGAGTTGTGTCTGCTGACAAATCATGAATACTGCATTATATCCTAGTCCAATATATTATTAATGCTACACAATAGAAGTAGTCATATAACTCAATCACAGACTGGTTGGTCTACACTCCTGTCAGAAGACCGAGAGTTGAGTTATGACTCTCACTTGCTCATTTACTCAAAGAATACATTAAATTGACTTAGGGAAACAATTTTGCTAGGTCTTTCTTGTATGTCTTATTTACCAAAGTCTTTAGAATCCCAAATCTTGCTGATCTAAAGACTAGAAAATAGACATTTGATAAAATATTTATTTTCAAAAATTTTTTCAGTCATGAACCTGTGTTTACAGTTCAAAGTTAAAACACAAAGATAAATTAACTGATCCAAATGAAATTCAGAAAAATATTGTCAGTATTCTTCACCCAAAGGAAAGCTGATTGCAGAAGACAAAAAAGAATACATAGTCCTGGGCAGTTGTTTCTGGACCACAATCAGATTGCCCTTACAAAATATTTCAAAGAACAGGGTTAGTAGCTCAAAGAGTATATATTTCCCTTCATAGTTAGGTTAGAATCTCAATGAGAAGGGATATGCAGCTAGAACTGGTGGTGCTTTATTGCTGAGAGTATTAAGAACTTTATTTATAACTCCTCCCCTCCTCCCCACCCATACCTTGTCTCCCAGCCTCTTAGGTGCTCAAGATTACTTAAGAGCTGCATCAGTTTTGAATTTCAATGACTTTGTGCAAGCTTTCACAAACACTTGAGTGCAAGTCTGTGAGCAACTTAAGACTACTTACAATTCACTTTGATGCAATACAATTTAATAAGCATTTATTTACTGACTACAACACACAAGCACTATGCCAGATTCAAGAGATAAAAAAAAAAAGTAAAGACACTCCATCCCTCTAGGAGGGATGTGACATGTACCTACAAAGGGCATACAAAATGATTTCAAAGAGAGAACATTAATACCTGGAGTAATCTGGAAGTCTCATGTAGGAATTTTAAAGTCTCATGCAGGGCTTTAAAGAAATTAACTCTTTTATGGAAAATGTCAAGGGTCAGTGCATTCTACACATAGGGAGCTATTTTACAAAGGCATAGGGGAGGAGGTAGACCAAAGATGGCTGAAGAAGGGAACTCCCCTCCATAAAACTCCTCTAAAGAGATCTAGAAAATGTACTAGACTAAATCCTGTGGAACAAAATACAGGAAAAAGTCAGAGTGAATAATTTGTCCAGTCCAAGCCAAATAGGGAGATAACCTACTTTGATTATTTTATAGAATGCACAAAGAATGTCAAAAATCTTACTTAGTTGATCACTAAGTTTCTTGCTGCTAGTATATATTCCCCGCACAGTTAGGCTAGATTTCAGTGAGAAGGAAAATGTACCTAGAACTGATAGTTCTTTATTGCTGTGGGTACCAAAGGTTTTGTTTATAACTCCATCCCACCCCATACATTGACTCCTAACCCCAAGGCTCATCCTTCATTTCCTTTAAAGTAAATGAAAATTAACTCCTTGTCACAAAAAAGTTGAGAGAACCCTGACTTAAAACTCTAGATAGAATCTCAACTGGAGAGGCTTTATATTCTCTGGAAAGATTGCAAGTAGACTTTTTGTAGACTATATTTGGAGTGGGGTTATATTCTCTTATAAATAATGAAAACAGCACAAATACAAGATTTGGTGACTGGAGAAAAGAAAAGGGAACCTTGAGATTGGAAAAGGCAAGAGCTATGTTTGAGGACTTTCTGTTTGTCGATGCCAGAGTTCATCCTCTGGCTTTCCTACTTAATATTGAAGCTTCTTTCATTATTTCCTTATGCAAAGTTTTGGAGAAAAGAAACATGTTTTGCAAAATTTACTAAATTTTAGCCTTATCAGAGTCCTAAGCACAAATAAATATTTCATGTATTTTGCTTAAAATTCCAGAGAGTGAAACAAATAAAGAATTAGTACAAACTGAGAGAAGTATCAATACGAACTGGATTTTCATGAGACTTTTGCCTTTTTTTCTTCTTTAATCTCAGACATATTCCACATCTTTTATCTTTCTTCTTCCTGTTTCTCTTTTATGATCTTTCCATATCTGACCTAAACATAACTGTTATCAAAGGACATGTAAAGAAAGCCCTAAAAAGGTAGAAATTAGAAAGGCTCAGACTTTGTCTCACAAAGGGACCCCATAATGCTATCTCATGGGTATATATTCAAATATGTTCAAAGGTCCTGTATAGAGTGGCAGAAGAGCTACAAAAAGCATGTATGAAAGAAATATTTGGGAAGTTACCAAACCAGCCCACACAAACCATCTGTTTGCCTCCTTGATCCATTTTACTTGTCATGATGTAGACAGATGATAGCAAATGGAGGGAACAAGTGTTTTTGAATATTCATTTAACAAATACTTATTGAGTACTTTGTACCTGTGAGTCACTGGACTAAGTAATGGGGTAATACAGAGCAGTAAAAGATATAGTCCTTGCCCTCCAGGAGTTTACAGTAACCAAATTGAAAACAAGATGTCAAATGCTTGAAACATTTAAATAACATAACAAGATTACATTTGATTAAGTATCCATAGCTGACTTTTCCTCTGTCTCTTGGCAAGTCACATTCATTTTTACTTCTTTTTTTGAAAGATTTATTTATTTTGAATTTTATAATTTTTCCCTAATCTTGCTTCCCTCCTCCATCCCCCACAGAAGGCAGTTTGTTTGTCTTTACATTGTTTCCATGGTATGTATTAATCTAAGTTGAATGTGATGAGAGAGAAATCATATCCTTAAGGAAGAAGCATAATGTATGAGATATAGCAGAATTACATAATAACATAACGTTTTTTAAATTAAAGGTAATAGTCTTTGGTCTTTGTTCAAATTCCACAATTCTTTCTCAGGATACAGATGGCATTCTCCATCGTAGAGAGCCCATATTTGTGCCTGATTGTTGCCCTGTTGGTATGAGCAAGTCCATTAGGTTGATCATCACTCCCATGTTGCTGTTAGGGTGTATAATTTTCTTCTGGTTCTGCTCATCTTGCTCAGCATCAGTTCATGCAAATCCAGGCTTCCCTGAATTCCCATCCCTCCTGGTTTCTAACTGAAATATATATACCACAGTTTATTAAGCCATTCCCCAGTTGATGGACATCCACTCAATTTCCAATTCTTTGCCACCACAAACAGAGCTGCTAAGAATATTCTTGTGCAGTTGATGTGTTTACCCTTTTTCATAATCTCTTCAGGGTATAGACCCAGTAATGGTATTGCTGGATCAAAGGATATGCACATTTTTGTTGTCTTTTGGGCATAATTCCAAATTGGTCTTCAGAAAGGTCAGATGAGTTCACAGCTCCACCAACAATGTATTAGTGTCCCAAATTCCCACATCCCTTCCAACATTGATCATTGTCTTTTCTGGTCATATTGGCCAGTCTGAGAGGTACTTCAGAGATGTTTTAATTTGCATTTCTCTAATAATTAGTGATTTAGAGCAATTTTTCATATGACTATGGATCACTTTGATTTCCTTGACTGATGACTAGCAAATTGATATTCTTAGTCTTGACCTCTCTCTCAGAATTCCAGACCCATATTTTTACATGGAAATAACACTAACGACTCAAAATCAACCTGTCTGAAACTGAATAAATCATATTTTCTCCTAAGCCTGGTTCCTCATTTTGACATTACTCTTACTTCCAATAGCATTATTGTTCATCCAATCTCCTACATTGTGAGGCTTTGGCTTCTTTCTTCCCCTCTGTTCTCATTTCTAATTAGTTACCAAGTTTTGTCCTTTCAACAGTCTATGGGATAGGCTTCTATCACAACTCACCTGGACTATTGCAATATTTACCAGTCTTCCCACCATTCCAATCATCTTTCAGTATGCTACCAAGATAATTTTCCTTTTAAATAGATCTAGTTGTCAGTCCTCAAGACAAAAGTCTTCAGTGCTTTCTAATAGCCTTGAAAGGAAAATTTAAAAATATTTGCTTAATATGTAAAATCCCCCATGGTCCATCTCTAAATATTTTCCAGCTTTGTCTTAGACTTCTATTTACTTTGCTCCAGCCAAACTGGATTGCTTTCTGTTACCTTAAACCCAATCCATACTTTAACACCTTCATACATTTGCTCAAATTGTTCCTTTACCCTTAAATGTACTCCCTCTAATTTTGACCTTTGGAATTATTATTCATATTTTTATTATTCCCATTCTAAGTTCCAATTTGGTTTTTTTAGTCAGCATCAATTTCCTTCACTCCTAGGACCTTGTATAACCTTGAACCATTCTCAGAGATTCCTTATGTTTTTTTTGTCTTTAATGCATATGTGGGATATATCTCTTTTAGACTCTAAGATCCATAAGGAAGTAAAACATATCTTAGCTATTGTTTTCTATTCTAGATTCTCTCTTCACATAGTAAGCATTTAATAAATTATTAATACTATGAATTGAATTAATTTTGTTGAACAAAGCATTCAAATAATAGTAGGAGCAAGTATATGATTAAGCATCAAAAGTAGTGGTATTATAAAACTCAGAAAAAGAAGTTATTTTGAACTGAAATGGATGGGTAAGGCTTCAAATAAATCATAGGTCTTGTGTGTGGCATTGAAGTATGGATATAATATGTATAGGAAAAGGAAGAAAAGAAAGATCATTTTTTGAAAAGAGAGCATGAGAAATGACACATAAGTAGCTATGAGTATAGTGTCAGGAGAGATCAAGAATGATCTGCCTAAAGATCTGTCTGAAATTGTGAAATCTCTACTCAGAGATCTGGAAGAGACTTTATTGGTCAATCACAGCTCATTTTATAGAGAAATGAACTCAAACAACACAAGGACAAACAGATCAAATCAGGAATAAAAGGGGGAGGGGCTTAAAGAAACTAATGCAGTTACACTAGGAACTCATCAACCAAGTTAAATTTTTAAAGACATTTTATGGAAGATAGAACAAGGGCAAATAATAAAGAACAAACATAAGTTAGCTCCATGATTGTTTATGAATAACGTAAAAAGTACAAATCTCAGAATAAACTGAAGCAAAGGAAAAATGCAAAGGACTGTTTGTAAAGTGATTTTCTTTTTTAGCTCTTTTCTGGACAAGAGGAATATTAACAAAAAGGTGAAAGCCCTACTAGGAGTGGATAAATGATAAAAGATTTCAAATAGAAAGATGAAATAACTAACCTATTTTGTTTCTGGGTTGTTGTTGCTGCTATTGCTTTTTTCTTAGTCAAAGATGATAATATTTGAAATGGAAAGGACAAATAAAAAAATGGATGATGGAATTCAAATCCGAAATAAATTAGAAGATAATAAGCTTCCCTCCTGGAATTCAAGCCAATAAGCCTACAATAAGATACTGAAAAAAGGCAGAGATTGAAAACTGGAAGGAATTTAAGATACCATTTAGTCCAATAGCCTCATTTTATAAGTAGAGAAACTGAGGCTTAGTCAACTAAGGTACTTGTGCAAGGTCTCACAGAAAGTAAATATCAGAGGCTGGATTTGAATACAGGAATTCTGACTTCAGAGTCAATATTCTATCCATTATATTATATATATTAAGATTATAATTGTTGATCTTTGAACAATCAAGATGAATGAAAGTTGTTTCAAGAATGGAGGCAGGCATATATTTTCCCAAGAAACAAGCTCATTACAAGTATAGTCTGCTTCTTTGCTCATGTATCTCCAATCTGGCATGAATTAAGTGCTTTATAGATATTTGAATGATTGATTAAAAAAAAGAAGAGAGAAAAATCAAGGTCTAGGCCAGTGATCTTGACATCAATCCTTAATAAAAATCTCGAATGTAATATTAAGGAAATGTTTTGTGAGTATCTGAAAGGGAAATCAGGGATTACTAAGAACCAATACTAGTTTATTAAGAAAAGGTCATGCTCCTCTGAAAGAAAGACCCTAACCTCAGTTGGGAATCCCTCACCAGGCTCATTGAAAAGAATTGTCTGTATGACCTCATAAGGGAACATTCCTTGTTTCCCTCTCTTATGTCCCCAGGTTGGACTCCTGCTCAGGGCCACAGAGTTCTCTGACCTGTGATCCAGCCAACTGCCTGGCTGTTCTTTTATATCTCTCTCTCCCTCTCTCTCTATCTATCCGTTCCTATGCATTGTAACTTCTTTGAATAATTTTTTTTATTTCCAAAAGAAAGAAAGAAAGAAAGAAAGAAAGAAAGAAAGAAAGAAAGAAAGAAAGAAGAAAAGAAAGAAAAGGTCATGCTAAATGATCTGTCTTAATAGGATTCCTAGAATATAACACATACTTTGATTTCAGCAATGCATTTCATAGAATCTCTGGCAGACAAGATAGACATATGAGCTACATGATAACACAGATAGTTTTCAACTAGTTGAATGACCAGACTTGAGGAGAAGTCATTCATGGGTTCACATCAATTTGTAGGGAAGACCATAGTGATATCCCTGGATCTAGTCTTAGTTCTGAGTTGTTTGACATCAGTGACTTGGATGAAAGTTTATATGACACGCTTATCAAATTTGCAGATGACATGAAGCTGGAAAGGATATTTTGGACAAAGGATTCAAAAAGATATTAACATGTTGGAACAATGACCTGAATCTAATTAATAAGCATTTATTAAGAGTTTACTATGTGCCAAGCATTAGAAATACAAAAAGAGGCAAAAAAATGGTTCTTTGAGGCCATAATAGAATAGACATCCAATAAGATGATTTTTTATTAGAGTTGCATTTAAAGTTCTATAGTCATGTTTTTTTTCAAATAAACTTTACAAATAACTTTACAAGAGCTTTAAAAATAAAAGGGCATTGTCTGTTTATTTGCTTTTATGTAAAAAAAATGGGAGGTGTGGCTAGTAAACTAATGTATGACAAAGACTCAAGAGTTTGGGTGAACCATCTAATCAAAACAAGATGACAAAGTGTGATATGTCAGTCAAAAATGTTAATACTCTCCTAGACTGTATTGAGAAAAGAAAATGAGGGAGACTGTGGACTCATTGTACTCAAATCTGATCATGTCACATCTGCAGTATCATCTTCAATTGTGGAAACCATGTTTTAAGGACATTGATGAGTGAGTGTTTATCCAGCAGAGGGCAACCATAATAGTGAGTAAACGGAAGACTATGCTTTATAAAGCTGATCTTGAGAAATTTAGTCTGGACAAAAGAAGATTTGGAATTGAGGAAAGAAAGAGGGAAAGAAAAGGGAGGGAAGAACTGTAGACTTTTCTATTTATCCTAGAGGACCCAACAAGATCAGAGAGAAATCACAAAACAGGTAGATTTCAATTTAATAAAAAGGAAAAAAACTCCCTTGCAATTAGTCATATCTAAAAAAAATACACTTTTTGTGATGGTTTTGGAGAAAATAATGAAGGATATTATAAAATCAGAATTGCACAGCAGAAAAACAAGAAATAAATCTCTGTGTCATTCTTCCTTGGCAAAATAAAGCCAGTTCATTCTTCAAAAAGTTCAGGGTTAAATTTAGAACACTATTGTTTTAGAATTTGTGTCTTTACCAGGTTTCTGTGTCTATAATCATGACTTCTAGAATCTTGGAAGAGTGAGGCAAAGAACTGCAGAATGGCTATCCTATCATATAAGATATGGTTTATTAATCAAAAAGCTTTCTTACCTAACCTTAAACACTGAATAAGCTTTGCCTCAGTCAAACTGAGACCTATTAAAGTTGTTAGCTCAAAAAAGTCTCCCACTTTATCTAGAACCATCTCCACTCACCTTGATCCTTAACTAGCCACTGGATCCAGATGGTTCTGGAGGAAAGAGTGATGTTGGTGACTTTGCACAGCCTTCCCTCACTTAGATCCAATATATTTTCATGTCATGGCATTACCTTCCTGATGTCATAATCCTCTGTGAGAACGGAAAGACAAAAACAAGTAACCAAAACACTCCTTTCTTTGATATATAGAATTTTAGGGAGTTCTGTTCTAGTATTTATATTCTATTAAGAGTTTTATGCATTAAACTGTTAACTGTGCAGTTATATATAATTTTGTAAGGTTGCCCATGAGTGTCCACATGAATTTAAATAAATGTTACTCATAAGGAGGCATCTCCAGACTCTCACTTAGTATTTTCCAAAGGAAATTTTGATCACAACATGGAGGGGAGCAGGAGATTGAGGCCATAAGACTGACAATTCAAGAAGAAAGGATTTGGAGTACAAATTACCTCCTTGGTTGCTAATCCTTAAAAGAGGAGTGCTCCAAGAATCTTCACAAATAATGAATTAAATATATCCATTTATCTAAGCATTTATAGCAAAAAGAAACCAGAGAAGTTACACAAATTAGACTACGTTGAACAATAAACTAAGTAATTCTGCTGGAAACAAGATATCTTATTTCAATGAAGAGAGTTTCTGATCTCATCCAATGAAAAACTTCCTAAAGCTTCTAAAAAGGCAAGATTTTGTATATTTAGAGAATCCTAGAGATCCAATTAAAAAACGAGTTGAAATATTTAACAACTTCAGCAAAGTTGCAGAATATGAAATAAATACAATATAAAATAAACTCAATAATAGCATAAGTTAATGACAAAATCCACCAGGGTGAAATAGAAAAAGAAATTTCATTTCTACAGATAATACAAAATATTTGAGAGTTTATCTGCCAAGACAAATCCAAGAACAATAAGAACATAATTACAAAACACTTTTCACATAAAGTCAGATTTAAACAACTAGAAAATTTAATTTACTAATTCAATGCCATGCCCATTAAAATACTAAAAGAAATATTATAGAGTTATAAAAAAATCATAAAATTTTGAAGAATCAAAGATCAAAAATATGAAGAAGAATTAAAAAGAATGTGAAGGAAGGTGGTTCATTATGCCAGATCTCAAAGTATTGCAAAATAAATTGATATTCACCAAGAAATAGTGGTGGGTCATTGATACAGATTTTATATCCAATTCACAATAGTAAAAATAAATAGTAATCTAGAGTTTGACAGACCCAAAGATCCAAAATTTGTGAACAAGAAATCTAAAATTGCTAGAAAAAACTAGAAAGCAGTTTGGCAGAAAAATAGGTAGAGACCAACATTTTATACAATATAGTAATATAGGGTCAAAATAGGTATGTAACTTAGACATAAAGGATAATATCATAAGCAAATAAGGAAAAGTGTAGAATATTTTGCCTGTCAAAATTATGGATAAAGAAAGAATTTAATAGCAAAAAAGAGAGCATTATGGGATAGAAAATGGATCTTTTTAGTTAAATCAAATTTAAAACATTTTGCACACATAAAACCAGCCAAAGTAGCCAAAATTAGAAGGGAAACAGGAAACTAGGGGAATTTGGAGCAAGTTTCTCTGATAAAGGCCTCAGTTCTCAAATTTATAAGGAACTGAGTCAAATTTTTAAGAATATGAGTCATTCCCTAGTTGGTAAATAGTCAAAGAAAATGAACCAGCAGTTTTCAGAAAAAAGAAATCAGACTCATCTGTACTCAAATGAAAAACTGCTCTATATCACTATTGATTAGAGAAATGCAAATTAAAACAATTCTATGATGCTATCTCATATCAATCAGATTGGTTAATATGACAAAAAAGAAAAATGACAAATGTTGAACGGGATGTGGGGGAAGAAAGGGATACCAATGCTCTGTTGGTAGACGTATGACCTTGACACAACCATTCTGGAGGGTAACTTGAATCTAGGAACAAAGTGCTATAAAGCTCTTTGATTGTGTAATACCACTTCTAAATCTGCATCGCAAAAAGATTTTTTTTGGTAAAAAAGGAAAAATGTCTATATGAACAAAAATATTTATAGCACCTCTTTTTGTGATGGCAAATTGGAAATTGAGGAATATGCATCATTTGAAACCTGACTAAATAAGTTGTGGTATATGATTGTGATGAAATAATACTAAAAATAAGATTAGCGGGATGCTTTCAGAAAACCTGGCAAAACTTGCATGTACTGATACAAAGTGAAATGAACAATAGAAATAAAACATTGTACACAGTAACAACAATATTATACAATGATCAACTATGAATGACATTGCTAATCTCAGCATTGCAATGATGTAAAAAAATTCTGAAGGATTTAGCATGATAAATGCTATCATCCTTAGTGGGAGGACTGAAGGCACAAGAATGCAGACTGAAGCATATTTTCTTTTACTTTGTTCTTCATTTTTGGTCAGTTTATTCTTTTCTAAGCCAATCTAGAAATATGTTTCATATGACTACATACATTTGATTTATATCAAATTTCTTGTCTTTTCATGGAGGAGATTCTGAAGGAAGAGAGGAGGAGAATTTGGAACTCAAAAATTTTTTTAAATATTAGAATTTTTTTTTACTTCTAATTGAGAAAAAATAGAAACTCAGTTAAATAAAAAAGAGGTAATGTGGAAATCAGGGACAAGGCAAGGTGCTGGTTCCGCATACATCTATTACTTTCCAAAGTCTTTTTTCCCTTTTTTGCCATGAATCTCTCTCTGAAGAAAATCTGCAATTGTATTCTTCTTCAAAACTTGAAGACTATCTCTCCTCTCCCAAGATCTCACCAATTCCATCCTCCCATACATACATAGTACTGCATAATCATACTCTTTATCAATAAGGACAGTTTTATGTACCTTGTATATAATATTTTCATGTATACATATACAAATATGAATGCATATATGTGCTGTGGTGGTAATTATGTGTGTAGTGTGTGTGTGTGTGTGTGTGTGTGTGTATGAAACAGTAACAAATAATGATTCTCTACTTCAATGAGGAGTCTTATTCAAATTAATCAACTTCTCCAGTAAGCAAAGTCTTATGCAAAAACAATCTTGGACCTTGGGTATGTTTAAATAGATGATAGATAGACAGACAAATGGACAGATGGACAGATGGATGGACGGATAGATGGATGGATGAATAGATGTATAGATGAATAGATGGATGAAAGGAGAGACAACATAAATATATGCACACATATACTAAAATATATATTCATTCAATGAACAATAAAATCTTTATTATATGTAATATACTGTATTAAGGACTAAGGATGCAGAGAATAAAAAAATGGCATAATTCCTACTATCAGGAGTTTACATCCTACTTAAATTCATTATAACAGGAGAAGAAACAGTAAAGATTTCTTCCAATGACACAGGAAGCACTTCTGAAACAACCTTATAAACAGCCTTTTCCAGTCATGAGAATTTTCCAGAGGCAGCTAGATGGCAAAATGGAAAGGACACTGGACCTGAAGTCAGGAAAAACTGAATTCATATTCAGCCTTAGACATTTACTAGCTAGGAGACCCTGGACAGGTGACTTAATCGGTGTTTGCCTCAGTTTCCTCAAATGTAAAACAAGGATACTAAAAGTACCTATCTTCCAGAACTGCTTAGGATCAAAACAGTTAATAAATAAAAGCATTTAGTACAATGTCTGCCACATAATTGTTACTTAATAAATTCTTATTCTCTTCCCTTTCATTTTTCAAATAAGAACATGCAAGGTCTTTTTATAATGTAATAACATTTATTTTTCCAGAGGAAATGTTAAAAAAAATCATCATCAAATCTAAACCTTCTACCAGTCAATTTCATGAGAAATATGTAATGTATTAAGTAGTCAGAGGAACACTTATGACTGGGATCTGAGGCAGTCTTTGCAGAATCACCCAAATCTTACAGCTGGAAGAATTCTCTGAGACAATTTTGGCCAATCTATTCATAAACAGAACTTTTTCTAGACCATGGTTATCCAGTCTTTTCTTAAAGAACTCCAGTGATAGGAACTCACCTAAATCTCCTGTAGAAGTCCATTCTACTTCAGGATAGCTCTAATTGTTAGGAAACTACTTCTGACATCCAGGTTAAAGTTGTCCCTGTTCAACTTTCATCCATTCCTCCTGGTCCTTTCCTCTGGGGCCAAACAAAGCAATCCTAATCTTTGCTCCTCATGAAATCCCTTCATGTACTTAAAAATAGCTATCATGTTCCTCTTGTCTTTTTTTTTTCTTCAAGCTAAATATCCCCAGATCTTTGAAAATTTTTCTTCTTATCATCATCATCCTAAATACTCTAAATACTTTTGGTCAATAATACCCTTCCAAAAATGTGGTTGAACGTGTTGCAGATTGGGCTTTCTCTGTACTATTTTCAATCATTTGTTTTCACCACATCCCTCACATCTTTCTTCTACATGAGACCAATTACCTTCTGGAAGACAGGAAGGGAAATTCATAATAAATCAACAACTCAATTATTGAACTTCTCCTCTGTGCAAAGCAGAGACATAGGTAGGAATCCTGGTACCTGGGAAAAGTTCAGCAAGTAAAATTTAGTGTAGATGAACCTTAGGAGAGATAGTGCAATCTACCATGGAAAGGAGATTATCCATCCCTTCCCCAACCTCTGCCTGTATTCCTATATTCTCTTGTATTCTCCATCAATCCCTCTAGAAGACTATGAGGCACAGGGATGATAGGCATTGAATGTTGCCACTAAAAGAAAGTCCTCACTCTTCAACCTTAGTTCTAGCTTTGCTGCAAAGCTCTGAACTAAAAAAATATGGATTAATAAAACAGGATCTCTGCTTTCATGGAATTTCACAGTCTAGTAGAGCAAAGAGTAGCTTAGGAAGACATCGTGTTGCTTAGAAAACAGTTTGTGAGCAATACTAATAACTTACATTTGCATTATACTTTTGTTTGCAAAGTCCTCTATGAGATCAGTAGTTGAAACCTTATTAACTTCATTTTGCAAATAAGGACACTGAGGTCTTACAAGGCTTGATAAGTCACTAGAATGTTATAGATCTAATGGCCCCAGACATTGTTTGTCTTGAGAAGTTAAGTAGCTTGACCATGGTGATTCCTTCTAAGGCATAGAAAGAGAGGTAAAGAGATGGAAGTTTCATCAGTCAATGGTCATTGAGTCAAGATTTATTGAGCACTTACAATGTGTAAGAAACATTCTGCTCATTGCCCACAAGAGCTAAGCATGTGGTTCTAGCAATCAGTATCAGTCTGTTGAGTAGATTCTATACAAAGTGTACCCATTTATGACACATAGTTCACTTTTCCATTCTTTTCTCTAAATAGGCTTTATCTATAATGCCTTACCTGTACTAAATGTTTCTGCCACTTCCTCCCCAGTATCATTGTAATTGATGTTTCAAATAGTTCTGGATCACTGGTATACCTTAAAATAACTCAGAAATTCCTACAGGTCACACCTCACAGCTCCAGTGGATTGATATATGTATATATTTACTAAAAAACTTTTGTCAGTATGATTTCTACCTGATATTCAATGGAGTTGTTTTCCCTCCATTGATTCTTGGAATTCATGACTTCTCAGTGTTCTATGACGCAGGCTTCTGGAAAAACTTTCTCAATCTTGTATTACTATCAGCATTCCTTCCTTCTGCCTATTAGCAAATTGAACCTTTCAGAAATTGCTTTCACTTCCCCCACCTTCCTTTTACCGGGCCACTGGAATCAATTTTTCTTTTACCTTTCCCTTGTAGAGAATTATTTAAGGGGAAAAAATGTACATAGGGTGGGGAGGGGGAGATGGAAGAGTATGTGTAAGCTTGACAACCATCAACAGGCTTATGAGGTGCTGGGGAGTTTAATAGTCTTCTATTTCCCAAGTAAAAAATAAAATGCAGGACCCTTGGTCAGTGAAGTAATGATTAGCCACCAAGTATGTTGTATGTTTTCTTCTAAGGATGTATTCTTACTATTGCTGTTGTTGTTAATAATATAATAGCTCTCATTAACATGGTACTGTGTAGTTACAAAGTATTATCTCCTTTTATGTTCACAACTACCTGAAAAGCAAGTGCTATAATTGTAGCCAATTTAGAGATAAGGAAACTAAGGCAGAGAGAAGGTTATACAATGCTCAACACCTAAGTTAATGAACAATCAAATATTTATTTTTGAATTAGCAATAGATTTATTAAAATGGCCTCTCTGAGTAATTTCCATTGATTAAGAAGCATATGTATGTTCAAAAAAAAATGTCTGGACATCAGATTACCAATTTAGACTTTGAAAAGACCTAAGAGGTCATTTTATCATTCTCCTCTTTTTATAGAAAAGAAAACTGAGGGACAGAGAATGTAAGAAACATACACAAGATAGTAAAGGACTCAAACAGACTCCAGATTCAGTATTATTCCCACTGGTATACCTTCTTAACCAGGGAGTAGAATATTGTGGATAATCTAACTTTATATTTAAGAACTTTATATATCAAGTACATAGAAATCTGTTTTTAATGTATTGCTATCTATCTACATCTCTCTTATCTTATACTTGTGAAGTTAATTTTTTGAGCCCAAGTGTAAGGCAATGAAGTGGTTCAGTACAGCACTGGACCTAGAGTTAGGAAGATCCAAATTCAAATCCAGGTGCTAATGCTAATATTAGCTGGAGTCTGAAGAAGTCACTTAATCTGTTTGACTAGACTTCCCCAACTTTTAAAAGGGAATAATTGTCTTCATCTACTAGGGTGGTTATGAGGATCAAATAAGAAAGTTTTTCAAATTACTTTGCAAACCTTCAAGTTCTATATGAGTACATGCAACATACCAATTTAGATTAACTCTTATGAAATTTCTTCCCATTAGAAGAATAACCTGATGTGCTAGCTAAGCAAGATCATCCTGTCTTCCAGTTTTAGCCATTAATCTCAGTTTTGGGTCATCTGCAAATATTTGAAACAAATTTCTAAAAGATTATTAGAATTAAATATTTAGTTCTTGTTATTTATTCTAGGAATGACAAAATTTAACCTATTAAGGAAATGCCTTGCCACTAGTGAAATGCAAAATATTGCTGATAGATACCATTGATTATCAAATAGAATCAACTATATAAAGCTCTATCTAAATACAGTGGTGGAACCTTAAACTTTTACAGTGTTAATTTTTAAATCTCTCTCTCCTTTACTCAAGGAGCAACAGCAACAACAACAATGCAACAACAATAGTAATATCCCTGGCTGTGAGTCATTCCATTTTGAGTTTAGAGCTTAAGTCTCTCCACATGGGAATCAAGTTGTAACATCTGGTTAATGCTAAAGTAGACTTTCTAATTTTCTTCCTGCTTTCTTCCTTGTATATCACTTCTTTGGTTTTTTGTTCATTTCATTTTGTTTTATTTCATCACACACACACACACACACACACACACACACACACACACACACCTACCAATAAAACTAGACCAAAGAAAACTGGGAACTACCTTCACTGCTGCTTTAAGACCTTCCATTTTCAAGCAACTATTGAAACCAGACACTGAAGATCTTTTTTGAGCAATGAAACACAACCTTTCAAATTCTTTCCCCTGTGCTGTCCTTCCTAGAGCACTACAGCTGATCGTGATAATGCATGTATTTTTCTCTAGTGACTGAAAAATGTCTACCCTAGCCTGAAGCCATGGCAATAACCATTTAAGAATACCATTTGCTTATGTACCTGCCTATGTTACATAATCAAAACCAGGCAAATTTAGGAACTTGTCTGTCTGTTGTTCCTGTCTTTTGTTTGTTAGTTCTGTTCAATTTCCATAAAAACCAATGTTTATATATTAGGAACTGATATGAAAAAACTGCCTGATGAAATTTTACAAATAGTTTAGTAAAGGAAAGCAAAAGGGAAAGTAAAAAGAAAAAAGATATGCTCAATTGACTGCTGAATTCCAGAGAATAGCAAGGAGAGAGAGAAAAATGTCTCCTTAAATGAGCAATGCAAGGAAATAAAAGAAAAATAATACAACAAGATGAGATATCTTCAAGAAAATCAGAGGGATCAAGGGAATATTTCATGCCATAAAAAGATCATAATAAAAGACAAAAGTGGTAAGGATATAATAGAAACAAAAGATATAAAGGAGAGGTAGCAAGAATACACCAAAGAAGTATACAAGAAAGATTTTAACATTACTGATAACCAACATACTGTGGTTACCTAACTAGTCAGACATAATGAAGAATGAAGTCAACTGGGACGTAAGAAACATTGCAACAATAAACATACTGGAGGTGATGGAATTCCAGCTTAACTATTTAAAATACTAAATGATGATGCTGTTGAAGTGGTGTACTCAATATGTCGTGAAAACACAACAGTGGCCACTGGATTAGAAAAGATCAGTTTATGTCCTAATACTAAAGAAGGACAATGTCAAAGAATGTTCAAATTATCAAACAACTGTACTCATTTAACATGCCAACAAAGTTATGCTTAAGATTCTTCAAGCTAGACTTCAGTCATATGTGAACTGAGATTTACCAAAAGCCAGGCTGGTTTTCAAAGAAGAAGAGGAGCTAGAAACCAAATTACCCTTAATTGTTGGATTATTGAGAAAGTAAGAAAGTTCCAGAAAAACATCTACTTCTGCTTCATTGAATATATTAGAGCATTTGACTATGTGGATCACAACAAAATGTGTCATGTCCTCAAAAAGATGGGAGCACCAGATCACCTTATTTGTATCTTGAGAAATCTATATGTGGGCCAAGAAGCAACAGTTACAATTGAACATGGAACAACTGATTTAAGATTGGAAAAGGAGTATGACAAGACTACATATTGTCATCTTATTTTTTATCTTATATATAGAATACATCATGTGAATGCTGGGGTGGATGAATCAAAAGTCAGAATTAAGGCAAACATGGGAAATATCAACAATCTCAGATATTCAGACGAGACCACCCTGATGGTAGAGAGTAAAGAGGAATTAAGTAGTCTCTTGACAAAGGTAAAAGAGGAGCGTATAGTTGTCTTGAAGCTTAACAGCAAAAAAAAAAAAAAAAACCAATACAACTAAATTCTCGGTAACTGATCCTATCATTTCCTGGCAAGGAGAGGGAGAAGAAATGGAGGCACTGTAGATTTTACATTCTTTGGCTCAAGGATCCCTTTAGATAGTGACTGCCACTATAAAATTAAAGTGCATCTGCTCTTTGAAAGGGAAGTTATGGCAAATGTGGACAGCATACCAAAGCAGAGATATCACTTTGCCAACACACATCCATACAGTCAAAGCTATGGTTTCTGCAATAGCAATGTATAATTGTGAGAATTAGCCTATAAAGAAAGCCTGGTGCTACAGAATTGATGCTTTTGAATTGTGGTGCTAGAGAAGACTTTTGTGTGTCCCTTGGACAGTAAGATCAAATCAATCAGTATTTAAATTAATTTAGTAAAGGAAAAAAAACCTGGAGTTAGAAAGACCTGATTCCAAATCTGAACCTCACTGTGTGACCTTGGGCAAGTCACTTAACCTCTGTTTGACTAGGAGGAAGATAGGATAGAGCACTAGGCCTGGAGTCAGAAAAATCTGAGTTCAATTTGGGTCTCAGTCACTTACTAACTATGACCCTGGGCAAGTCACTTATCCTCTGTTTACCTTAACCCACTGAAGAAGGAAATGGTAAATCTTTCCAGTATCCTTGACAACCTCATGTATGGTAGGATCCATGGGATCATGAAGAATTATATGTGAATGATCAACAAAACAATAAAGATAGCAAACATCTAGAAAATGAAACAATAAGACCCCAGTCTATAGCAAGTCTATATCATGACAAAATAATTCCATTTCCTTTTTCTACAGATAACTAGTTTAGTAGATTTCAGGAGATGATTTAATTCTAATTGCCCTAGGTTTTAGTAGAGCACTTGACAAAGTGATTTTTTTTATGGAAAAGGAGAGCTATGAGCTAGACATTTATTAAATTAAGCAAGTTTCTTGAATGAATGAACAGACCAAAAACAGTATCAGTTGTCCAATGCTGTCTTATATAGATGTCTCTAGTGGATTTTATTATCCCAGAGATTAGTATTTGAGACTATACTGTTTTACACAGCTATCATTATTCATATAAAGGCATAAATATTGTTGATTAAATTGTGCATGACATAAAATTGGGGGGTTATTTAACATGTCCAATGAAAGAACCAGGAGACAAAAAGATCATTTGAGAGAAGAATGATAGGCCAAATTGAAAAAAAAATTAATTGAATAGGGATAAGTGTCAATCTTAAAATTTGGGTTTAAAAAAATCAACTTCATATTTACAAGATAAGGAAGGGAGTTGACTAGAAAACAGTTAGACTGAAAAAAAAGATTTTTGTGTTACTGTAGCATAAACAAGAAATTATAAGTTAGATATGATTCAACAGTTTAACAAGAAAGTCAAAAACATATTGTAGATTGAAATGTGTTAAAAATTGTAATATTCAGAAAAAAGTTAGATGATAGTTCTGTTTCATTTTACACTCCTCCAATTATATGAGTTCAGTTTTAGGTAATACATATTGAGAGGAGTGAATCAGAAAGAGGAAAATTTGGATGATGAGAGAAATCAAAATGATTAAATCCACAGAAAGAATTATTGACAAATCTGAATATATTTAGCCCTAACCTGAAGTCTGAGAGCTTCAAGGATTTAAAAGGTTGTCAAAAAGACAAAGATGTCATATAGTCCAGTCCACTCAGGAGTCAGACCTGTATTCATAGATCTGCTTTCCCATTTATTGAATGATCAATTTAATGTTCCTGAGCTTCATTGCCCTCATCTGAAAAAGAAAAAAATAGTCCATAGACTTCACAAAATTATATGGAGCAAATGAGATTATGTAGGCAAAGTATTTTATAAATTATAAAGTACCACAAAATACATGTTATTAATGTTAACAATTGAGCTCACTCCAAATGTTATTGGCTGGTTGGAGGTGGAGTGTTGTTACTGAAGGCAATTGTCAATGGCACATGGTAAGTGCCTAATTAATGTTTTTTGATTGGTTGGGTATTTTTTATTTCAGAGAGCAGATGATAAATCACTTTCCTTTCTCTCAATAGGAAGTAGGGGAATAAGGGAACACAATAAAAACCAATTCTATGAGACATTGTTACTTTATCAGTCTGTTTTGTTTAACAATTTTTCTTTTTTACAAGAGAGAAGTATAGGAAATATGTTAGGAAATTAGTGTGGTATAAAAACAAAGGCATAAAATAAAATCTTTAAAAAAGAAAGTTTGACTTTTAAAACATGAAAATTCTTTACCATCTTTAGGTCAAAAATTGAGATTTCTCAGTCTTTAATCCATACCCACTAAAAGAAAACACCAGATTCATTAAAACTGACATCAAAATGACAAGCTGCATAATATAAGCATGTATACATATATAGAAAATTCTTCTCAAGAAAAAATTGTCTTCCAGAATGCTCCAGGTTATCTCTTTCCCTCAGATTCTGACTAACTCCTTTATATATGAGAGTCCAAAATTACAGCAACATCCTGGTCTACAATATTCTATTGAAAAGATATATTTACATAACTGGTCATTACATAACTGGTCAGTACAGTAGTTTCTATTACATTTATAAACTATATTTGTTCATTCATTCGCTAAGTCATGGGTACCCCTTAAGTTTCCCATTCTTGGCTACTTCAAAAATAGCTATTAGTATTTCTGTTCATCTTTAGAGTTTGTTTTGCTTAGAATTAATCTATTTCTTAAATAACCTTCCTTCTAATTCATGCTCTTCTCCCCTTTCCCTCTTATTTCCCTGATGATGAAATGTGTGTATATTTTTCCATTTCTTTATCAGTTCAGATGAGAGTGAGGTTCAAGAGTCAACTGCTCCCTCTGTCCCCTCCTGGTTTTTATAGATATCTAGTTGCACGGTTATTTGAAATAATATTCACTAACTCTCCCTTCCCTTCCCGCCCCCCTCCAACATATTAGTCTTCTTCTCTCTTTCCATTCTTTTCTTAAGATGATAAAGATATAACTAAACTACCCCTAAGTCTTGTCTAATTGGATTCTGTAATCCCTGGTGATGATAAGGCTCCTAAGGAATACATTTATTCTTTCTCCATATTTGAATGTAAATAATGTGTCCTTATTTAATCCTTTATCACTATTTATTCATATTTACTTTTTATGTTTCTCTTCACTCCTGTACTTGAACTTTTATACTTCTATGTAGAGCTGGTCTTTTCATCAGGAATATTTGGAAGTACCTTATTTCATTAAAGGTACTTTTACTCCTGTAACATTACATTCAGTTTTTCAGGGTAAGATATTCATGGCTATAACTTTTATCTGTTGTATTCTGGAATATTTTGTTACTGGTTCTTTCTTATTTTATAGTTGTGGGTGTTATGTCATGTATTCCTGACTCAGTACTTAAATTCTTTCTGGTTGTTAGCATTATTTTCCTTTGACTGAAAAATTGGATTCCAGCTATGAGGCTCCTGAAAATTTTCATTTAGGAATTTCTTTCAGGAGATAAATTGGCAAATTCTTTCCATTTGCATTTTAACTTCTACTTCTAAGGGATCTGGACAGTTTTCCTTTAAGATTTCTTGAAACAGAATGTCTAGGATCTTTGGGGGGGCCCTGGTGATCAGATAGTCAAGTGATTGAATTTTTTCTCCTCAATCTTCTTTTCAAGTCAGTTTTCTTAAGGGTTTTTTTTGTTCTTTTGATTTTTAACTTTCAATATTTTGTTTTAATAATTTTGGTATGTTGTGAACTTATTAGTTTTTTTGACTAATTTTAATTTTCAGAACTTACTTCTTGAGCAAGGATACATATCTTTTATGCCAAATTTTAATTCCTTTTCCAATTCATTCTTCAACAATTCTCATTTCTTTTTAATTTCTCCTCAAGTATCCTCATTCCATTTACAAAAAAATTATAAATACCTTTAAAAAATCCTCCTTCATCTCTTCCAGACATTCTAGCTAAATTTTTCATAAGAGTAAGTTTTTCTCTGAGGTATTTCTTGTAGTCACTTTTTTTCTTGATGTTTTGAGTTTCCCTCCCACTCATACACTTTTATGACAAACTTCTCTTCTTTTCCTCTTTTTTTCTTTTTCTTTAATTCTTCTAGCATACTCCCAACTTTAGACTTACTGTTAGGTGTAAGCTTGGTAGTACTTCTAAAGGGAAGATTTGGACTAGTCCTGATGTTGCTTTCTTGGTATATTGAATATTATTTTGATTCAAAACCTCAGGGACAGTCCAAACTGTGCACCTGAAAGCTTTCATGTTTTCAGAAT
This sequence comes from Macrotis lagotis, assembly GCF_037893015.1. Classification (NCBI taxonomy): domain Eukaryota; kingdom Metazoa; phylum Chordata; class Mammalia; order Peramelemorphia; family Peramelidae; genus Macrotis; species Macrotis lagotis. The sequence goes on from NC_133658.1 coordinate 739,556,491, forward strand.
GATCTGATCCATGGCACCATCTGATTGCTTCTCCTCTGGTCTAAGCTTACTAATTCCTGACCCAAGTTTAAGTCTACACAAAAGTGAACTGCTGCTGGTTTTAGCCCCTATCAGATAGTTAGAAAGCTCTACTGGTTCACAATGACAGAATTGCAGGTTTTCCTTTAGTCTGGAATTCCATTCTTGGCTATTCTTCCACAAATTGTGACTAGATACTACAAATTATATCCTCCTCTGAAATGATGATTCAGTTACCTTTATTGTTGCTGCTGCTTGCTCACTTCTGAATTGAATTTTCTATTTCTATTTCTCTGTACACAAACCAAGGTCTTCCTATCCCAAAACAACACTCTCTTGTGCTGATTGAGTCTATGACTCAGAACTGGGTAATAGGCAAAAAAAGTTACCAATTCACATCTGTTCCCTTCTCAGTGCTTCAGAATAGGTCTGTTAAAGACTTGCTAAAGATCTGGGACCTCTCCTTGCCTTGGAGCACAACCTACCCTTGAACACTGGAATGGATCACATCCAAAGTACTCTTGGTCCTCCTCATCCTCAATTTCTGTAGATTTCTGTCTCTCTCTGGGCCTGACAAATGATTCACTGCGACTTTTCTAAATTTTTACTACCAGGATTTAATCTGATGCATTGGTTCCTGAGATTAATCCAATTCATCACAGAAACAAGCAGAGTGGGGAGAGTAAAAGGGAGTCTAGGACAGGGAGAAAATAGTTACAAATAGTCACAAACAAAACAAATTACCTAAATCTGAAGAAAGGCTTAAAATTAGAAGGGGGGGGGCTAGGAAAAGATCTGGAATCTAAGGGAATGCCTTTACTTGTCTCTTAGATAGAGATAGAGATAGAGATAGAGATAGAGATGATAGAGATAGATAGGGAATGATTGAACAAATTATGGTACATGAATCTAAAATTATTATGTACCCTAAACAAAAAGCATAATTTCAAAGAATTCTGAACTAACAAAGATTAAAAACAACTGAAATAGTAGACAAATTGATATAAAGACAGAAACATTATTAAGAAAAGTCAACTCTGAAAGGTTTTAGAACTCTAACCAAAGTAAGGATGAACCATGTCTCCAGGACCTGATTATGAAGAATATTACAAGCTTACAAGCTTCCTGAAAGAAAAAGGATGGGTATAAAAACATATTTTTGAATGTGACTGTGTGTGACTGTACTTATTTGCCACAAGAATTTTCTATTCATTTCCATTCACTTAGTTAATTAGAATTAGAACATTCTAGAGAGTTAGTAGTAATGATAGAGAAAAAATCATAATAATAACATAGAAATCAATAGAAGAGAGCAGAAGGAAGTTCAGAAGGAAGCACAGACAGGCAGGACAGTTTTGAAAGTTATGTATGGAACTTGTTATGCATAAAATTCAGTGTTTTTTATTATTATTTCAAAGTCAAGCCATGTGAAATGAGATTCACGGCTTCTTATATCCTCTATTAGTGTTCTTCCAGAATATGGAATTTTTTTTTGGTGTCTACATCGAAGATTTGGATTGGATTAAATTGGATTGTATTAGATTGGATGATGTAACCTACATATTTGCAGTTCTCAAGTATAGCCTTTATATAGTAAAAGAAAAAAAATTCACAGACACCTGCAAGCTAACCAATATTTGCCAAGCCATTAGTCTAGCCACAGCTCAAAAACAAAAAACCATGGTAAAGTCATCTACTCCAGACAGACCACGTTTATAATGGACATGCCAAAAGAGCCTTGAGGTTGGTAGCCCTGGTGTGTATCTGAATCAGGAAATCTCATCATATTTCTTCAAGATTTCCTTCGGTCCTTTACTCCAAATCACACTGCATCTCAACCATATGAAAATCAAATCTGCTAAGTAGTTGGGTCTGTTTTGAATTTTTAAATGTAATTGGAAAAATGAATTGCACCAGTTTGAAATGCATTCTTTCAGAGTTTATTACCATTTGTTCTAACATTTTATAGTAGATATTGCATTGGTGAACTAAAAGAGCATTGGTTTCATTCTCCCCATGGGTATATATCATTTATAACATTCATTTGTCAAATAAAAATGATTGGTAGAGCTTGCTTTGTTTTAGTGATTGGTAATATTTAAATTTTGGCAATTCAGTTACTTCTTTAACTGGAATTAGAATAGATGGAAACCATTTAAATGTAGTTTAACACATGCTAGAATATATGTTGGAAATTTGTGCAGCAATTAAATGAATAATTCCAGCATTTTGTTTTCATTTTTCTGATACATACATACATACATACATACATACATGTTCTGCTTGTGAATGTTTGGGAACTTTTTTATATACATTTTGAAGCAATTTAAAAGACAAAAGAACATGAATAAAAATTTCTCTTTTTGCAATTCCACAGCTACAAATCATGCACATTTTTTCAAAAATGGGTGTGTATATGTGTATATATGTATATATATAATTTACATATATAATAAGCATACATGCAAATTATCATAGCAACTATGGATTTTAAACATGATCTTTTAAGTACATTTAAGATAAAAATTAATTTTTAAAAACTTTTACTTTCAAAAAGCTTAAAAGGAAATAAAGGTGTTAATTTTTTGCAGGGTAGTAAAAGTTTATATGCATCACTGGAGAAGTTCAGTAATTCATCTCATCAAGCTATGATTTGACCTGTGTGAGAACACATTGATTTCATGGGTTTTCAGATTGAAGGGACCTTGAACATGATTTAGTCCAATCACCTCATTTTTTTTAGGGTTTTTTTTTTTGTAAGGCAAATGAGGTTAAGTGTCTTGCCCAAGGCCACACAGCTAGGTAATTATTAAGTGTCTGAGACCAGATTTGAACCCAGGTACTCCTGACTCCAAGGCCGGTGCTTTATACATTACACCACCTAGCCACCCCCCAAAATCATCTCATTTTACAAGTGAGGAAACTAAGATCAAGTTCGAAGTGACTTGTCCAAAGTAATATGGAGAATGTAAGAGATAAAATTTAAATCCAGGTTTTTGGAGACTAAATCTAGTACTGTCCCTACATTTTTACAGTTTACAAGGCTCATGGAAGTTAGTTAATGTATCAGAGACAAGATCTGAAGCAAGGTTTAGAATTTCTCTTCCTGATTCAAAGCATTCTAACCACCTCAACATGCTGCCTGCCACCTCGGCTGTAATAGCTCACTATAATAAAATTCTTTATACCTAACAAAACACTTTTCTCACAGCAGACCTATGAGATTAAATAATGTGGTTTTCATTGCCTCCATTTCAGATATGAAAAACCCAAGACAAACACCTAGCTGATTGCAGAGTTAAAACTTAAAATTAAGACCTAAGTTCAGACTTAAACTCTGGTTTTTCAGTTCAATGTCCTTTGATCCTTACCCACAGAGTTGCCTTCTATGTCACTACTACCTGAATCCAAAAACTAAACTAAACTTGAAAAAATGTATATGTTTTCCAAAATTATTGGAGTATAACCAAATTTGTAGCCCATTGTTGAGGTTTTCTTATTTCTTATTTTTTAACAGAAGGCTCACTGTTTGGTCTTAAGTCTAAGACTAATTGAGTCATTTCTACAAGTTAGCACCCTTTCATCCTATTTCATGTCATGCTGTAGGTGGTCGACAGTTTTTCTTCATTCAAATCTTTTTTTTTAAACTGTGCTCCTAGCTCCTGGGCTATTTCAGCTTCAGGGTAAAACCTAGAAATTTTAATAGAAAAGTCTGAGTTATTCTAACACAGAGTTTAAATGTGATAAGTAAATGGTGAGCGTTGTCTTTTTTAATCTCCAATTGTCAATTCATTTTCAATTTGCAGTCTATCTTTTCTAGTAAAAACTTAGTATCTGCTAGACTTTGGTTATTAAAAACATATGTGGTCAATATTGTGGTTCAGAAACAATCAGACATTCTTTTATTTCCCATTTCAAAGACTCAAACAGTAGCTTACATTTTTTATACATAACCAATTGTTGAAAAACATCTGGAGAGCTATACCTTTCTTACTTTATAGACAAATTCTTTCTTTAAAGGAAAATTGGAAAATCTTATGAAGTCTCTTTCCTATGAATCCAAAACTTTCCACTACTGTGGTAGAATTCCTTTGCCTATATTACTCACTCTTTCCATATTATTAATCGACAGATATACATGGGTAATATAAAAATCTTTGCAAATACAAAATAGCTTCTCTTCAGCTGCCATGTTCTTTAATCCTCACTCTACACTTCTATGATGGCTCTGCACCATACTCATTTTAGGATGTCACAAAGCATAAATAAAGTCTCCTGGAAGCAATGTGATTCTATCCATCAGCCATGTTTACTGAACATTACTCATATATATATATATATATATATATATATATAATATATATATATATATATATAAAGAATGTCACACTAGACATATTTACCCTATTATAGAAAAGTATTTCCTAGAGAGATGGCAAATCTGCAATGACCTACATTTTAAAATCCACTAGAGTGCTATGAATTATAAGACATGTTACCTATGGCTCTGTTATACCACAAGATATCTTCCATAAGTTGGAGGTTGATTTCCCAAGTCTCACCCTTCAACAAATGAAATATTTTGAGGGCAACAAAGAAACACAGTATATGACCCTAATCTAATTTAAGCACTACATTACAAGAATTTTTTTTTAATGTTAAGAGCAGAAAGAGACATTAGAGGTCATTCCAGATAAGGAAACTAAAGGGAAATAACTTACCCTATATCACATGTCTAGATAGGGGCAGAACCAGTACCCAAACTGTTTCTCTTGACTCATGAGCCAACATTTTATAAAGCCTTTACCATCACTGAATCTAAAGATATTCTATATTGCATCATTTAACATTTTAAAATATATTTTATTTCACTTAAAAATTTCTAATTACATATAAAAACATCAACTTTTTTAAAATTTAGACTTCCAAATTATTTGCCTCCCACCCTCCTTCACCCACTGAAAAGGTAGGCAATATGTTATTGATTATACATGTCATAAGGTATACTTGGAAAAACATTTCCATACTATCCATGCTGCTAATTAACACACAAACACACACACACACACACACACACACACACACACACACACACACACAAACAGAAAATAAAGAAAAATCTTAAAAGTATTCTTCAATCTGTACTTAGAGTTTAACATTTCTCTCTCTAAGGTAAATAGAATTTTTCATCATGAGTACTTTGGAACTGACAGGGCATTTCTTGATCAAAGTAGCTAAGTTTTTGACAGTTGATCATTATTACAATATTGCTGTTACTATGTACAATGTTCTCTGAATGCTGCTCATTTAATTTTCTATCAGTTCATACATCTTCTTGGGGCTTTCTGCAACTATCCTGCTCATCATTTATAGCACAATGGTATTTCCATATAATCATATAACACAATTTGTTCAACCATTTCAGAATTAATGGGTATCCCCTTGATTTCCAATCTACCACAATAAGGGCTGCTACATTTTTATACAGAAATCCTTTTCCTTTTTCATTGTTCTCTTTGGGATGTAGACCTAGCAATGTTATTGCTGGGTCAAAGAGTATGCACAATTTTATAGCCTCTTGGGCATAGTTCCAAATTGTTTTCCAAAGTAGTTGGACTAGCTTACAACTTTATCAACAATGAATTAGTGTCTCAATTTTTTCACATCCCTTCCAGCAATTTCCTGTTCTGTCATGTCAACCAATCTAATAGGTATGAGGTGGCACCTCAGAGCTGTTTTAATTTGTGTTTCTCTAATACATAGTGACTTAGAGGACTTTTTCATATGACTATTGATAATTTTGATCTTTTCCAAAAAATGAAAATATTTTTACCATTTATGAGTTTGAGAATGGTTCATATTTTTGTAAATTTGGTTCAATCCCCTATATATTTGAGAAATAAGACCTTTATCAGAGAAATGTAAAAATGTCCCCCCAACTTTCTGCTATCTTCATTTTGATGATATTAGTTTTATTTGAATAAACCACTTTAAATTGATGCAATCAAAATTATTCATCTTACTTCCAAAGATCTTTACATCTTTTATATGACCATAAACTTTTCCCTTGCCCATAAATTTTAAAGTTATATTTTCCTGCTCCCCAATGTTTTTATATCATCCTTTAAGACTAAATCATGGGGGACAGCTAGGTGGCGCAGTGGATAGAACACCAGCCCTGGAGTCAAGAGGACCTGAGTTCAAATGTGACCTCAGACAATTAATAATTGCCTATCTATGTGACCATGGGCAAGTCACTTAACCCCATTGCCTTGCAAAAACTAAAAAAAAAAAAAGACTAAATCATTTATCCATCTTGGATGTTATATTAGTCTTTGCCTAATTTCTGTCAAATGGCTTTCTAATTTTCTCAGCAATTTTTGTCAAATGATGAGTACCATCCCAAAAGCTTGGATCTTTGGATTTGTCAAATACTAGGTTACTATCAACATTTAAAAGTGTTTATTGTGTATCAAATCTATCCCACAGATTACCACTCTATTGCTTTGTTATTGTTTAGATGTTTCAGTCTTGTCTGACTTCTCATAATCCCATTTGGGGTTTTCTTAGCAAAGATACTAATTGGTTTGCCATTTCCTTCTCCAGCTCATTTTATAGTTAAATAGAGTTAAGTGACTTGCCCAGGAATACATAGCCAGTAAGTATCTGAAGTCAGTTTTGAACTCAGATCTTCCTGACTGGAAAACTGATACTATATTCATGATACCACCTAGCTATCCTATTCATTTTCTCATCCAGTACCATTTGTTTTGATGATTACATCTTTGACATGTAGTTTGAGTTATAGTATTGCTATGTCACCTTCCTTCACACTTTTTTATTGATTCCCTTGATTTTCTTGACCCACGTGGTTCTTCAAGATTAATTTTGTTTTTCTAACTTCATAGAACAATTCTTGGTAGACTGATAAGTATGTTCCTAAATAAGTAAATTAACTTTGATAAAATTGTCATTTTTATCATATTAGCTTGACCTACCCGCAAGCAATTAATATTTGTTTACATCTGTCTGTGTGAAAAATGTTTTGCAATTGTTCTTGCACTTCCCTGGGTTTGTCTTGGCAGATATTTTGGTATAGTTTGACCAATATTTGACAGGTATTAAAAACTTGCTAAGTATTGTATATTGTCCACCATTTCTTTTAATGAAATTTTCCTTCCTATCTCTTGTTACTGGGTTTTATTGGTATTATATACAAATGATTTGTGGGTTTATTTCATAACCTGCAACTTTGCTAAAGTTCTTAATTATTTCAATTTGGTTTTTACTTCATTCTCTAGTTTTTTCTAAGTACACCATAGTACCATTGGAAAAAAATTATACTTTTGTTTCTTTGTTGCCTATTTTTATTCATTCTATTTTTTCTATTTTTCTTGTATTATTGCTATAGTAAGCCATTCTTGTACAATATTGTACAATATTGAATAATAGCGGTGATAATGAACACCCTTATTTCACCCTGATCTTACAGGGAAGGTTTCAAGTTTATCCCCATTACAGATAATATTTGCTCTTGATTTTTAAAAAAAGCTCCATTGAGTCCTATTTCTAGTGGTTTCAATAGGATTGGGTATTGGTTTTTTTCCAAGGTTTTTTCTGCATCTATTTGCATAATCATAAGGTTTTTGTTGTTCTTCTTATTGCTACAATAAATTATGCTTATCCTTTTCCTAATATATTTTTCCTAACCAGTTCTGCATTGCTGCTATAAATTTCACCTGGTTAGAGTATATGATCTTTGTGATATAATGCTATAATATCCTTGCTAGTATTTTATTTAAAATTTTTTATTGACATCCATCAAGGAAATCAGTCTTTCATTTTCTTTCTCTGTTTTTTGCTCTCCTTGATTTAAATATCAAAACCTAATTTCTTTCATTAAAGGTATTTGGTATGACTTTTTACAGTTTCAAATTTTCATATTTTTTCAAATAGTTTATATTGTATTGAAATCTATTGTTCCTTAAATGCTTGGTAGAATTCATTGCAAATCTATCTAAACCTAGGAATTTTTTCTTAGGAAATTTGTTCAATATTTTTTATAAGATAAGGTTACTTAACTATTCTATTTCTTTTATTTCATATTCTAAGCAATTTTATCATTTCTTACATTTTTTCTAAATTTTCAAAGCAACTAATCTACTAGCACTGTGACTCTAAGAAAGTCACTAAGTCTCAATTTCTTTATTGAAATAATATTTAAAATGTTCTTTGTACACCTCAAAATAGGTTATTTTTTTTCCTGGCTATATACTTCTCTAATGATATCTTTAACAACACTTTTCCTGAGTAATTCCTCACTTGAAAATTATTACAACCTGTACATACTGCCCATATCAGAAGAATAATGGCTTTAAAAATTGTGATGGACTTTTGTTTCAGTAGGAATTGCTGAGGTAATTGAAATAATCATTCATTGTTCTGAAAGTAAAACATTCCATTCATTATTCTCCTCCTGTTGAATTAATGATTGAAAAAAATGATTAAGCGCTTATTGATCTAAGGCATTATTCTAAATACAGAAGATACACATAAGACAGGCCCTGTCCTCAAGGAGCTTATATTCTGAAAGAAGAATCATAAAGAATAGTGTATTCCAAACAAAAGGTTTTTTAGGTCAAGGAAGTTTTGTAATTTATCAGGTAACCTGACAAGAAATAAATTGTTATATCCTTTCCTGGAATTGTAGCATTGATTTAATTCCTATTCCCTGACCAAAAGTAGGAAAGAATGGAGATTGGTAGGTAGGGAAATATGACATGAAAATGGCTTGGAAGCAGCAGCAACATGCGTCAGTTTTTAGGCTAGAAACAATAAAGTTTCACCAATATGCAGGAAGACAAGGGTATATACTCTGTGAAACAAAATCCTTTATCTCCTACAAATCAAAGGATCTGGTATCATGAATTTTTCTTCATTTTTTTCCTTCCCATTTATCAGCACTAATTAGCATTTGTTACATACTTTGACACAGGATTTTTTTAAAAAGAAAACATATGAGAAAGATCTAGAAGAATCCCTTTCATAAAATACATTTCACTTGACTGGAATGATTCTTATAGTGAGAAACTCATGTTTAATCCAATCCCATTAATGACAACTTTATCTATGGGAATAAAAATTAATCTATAATTGCAGTGATATAAAGAACTCTCATTTGAAAAAATTTCTTTTTCCAATGCAGATTGGCACCTTCCCTGCAAATTTAGAATCTTAGAGAAATATCTACAGCACCAATAGATACGTGACTGATCTGGGGTCACAGTTATAATTTTGAATAGGTAGGACTTGATCTGAAGTAATCCTGTCTCTAAGGTAGGTCATCTATTCAATATACCATGCTGCTTCTTCTTCAAGTACAAAATTTTAAAATGGAAAATTGTCTATTAATCCAGTAGTTGGAGTATGCTTGAAAAAATATTGGCATATATTCAATATAATGCAATATTATTATTCTATTAAAAATGACAAAAACAAAAATATGAAGAAATATTAAAAAATAGGATTATAAAATAATGAATTGTATGGTCATAGATTCAGAGCTGAAAAGGACATCCTAGGTCATTTATTTTAACTCTTTCATTTTGCACATAAGAAAACAAGGCCCAGAGTCTAGTATCTTGCTCAAGGTCACCTGGGTAATAAATGACAGAGCCAGTATTCTAATCCAGGTCCTCTCATCCAAAGTCCAGTGCCCCTTATGCTAAAATACTAAGTTCACTAAAATCCTTCTTCAATTCCCTGTAGCAGATACTGTTGTAAACCACCTTTCCATGATACTGCATTCTCTTCTTTCTCTTAGTTTTATAGCTGTATCTTCTATCTTCTTTGCCTGGTCCTTTTCCTTTCCCTAGCCTTTAAACTGTAGCCTGTTAAACTGATTAAACTGATTCTAGTCATCTGCTCTTAGCTGTCTTCTCTCTCTACAATCTATCTCTTAATGATCATATCTATTATCATGGCTTATGTACATTGTTCTTTCCCATCCTGGTCTCTCTCCTGAACTCCCAGCCTCCATTTCTAAAAACCTTTAACTAGTTTTGCATTAAAAATGACCAATCCCAAGCATCAATTTTTCAAGTTCTATACAAGCAAACACACACACACACACACACACACACACACACACACACAAACACACAGCCCTAATTTTTCATTTATCTATTTATCTTAATGGAACTGCCATTGCCCAGTCGTATAGACTTAAATTCTCAGTGTAGGGTGATTCTAACTTCTTTCTTAGCTCACATAACTACTTAGCTGTCACATTCTTCTCAATCTTCCTTCATAGTGTTCCCTGGATCCTCTCTACACTTTCTACTTCTATTTCCACTATCAATAGTCATTTATTAAGTGCTTACTATGTCTAGTGAGGAACTAGATGGTGCAGTGGAGAGAAATATTTGACCTGGAATCAGGAAGAAGAGTCTTATTAAGTCAAATCTGACCACAAATACTTACTAGCTGTGTGATCCTGGGCAAGTCACTTAACCCTCATTTTTCTCATCTACATAATGAACTGGAGAAGAGAATGACAAAACATTCCAGGATCTTTGCCAAGAAAATAACAAATTAGGTCATGAAGGATCAGACACAATTGAAACAGCCGGATAGCAAAAACAACTAGTAGTTCAGGATTTCATTTCCTGACCAGATTGTAGAAATAGCCTGATTTCCCAATTTCCATTCTTTTCCCAGTCTAATCCACCCATTTCTTCCTAAGGCATAGCTCTGATGTCCCTGTTTAAACTTTCAATAGTTCTCCTTTGTCTACTAAATAAAAACCAAATTCTTTAACCTTTAAAAGCTCACCTCGACCTTTTTTTCCATGCTTATATTACTTTTCTTTACATAGTCTATACCCAGCTCAAACTGGATTTCTTCCTATCACCAGACATTGCTTACTTGTCTCCATGCCTTTGCTTCTAAATAACCCAAAGGCCTTTCTAACCACAGTCTTACCCTTTAGAATACTGCCTCTTCTTCAATGACAAGCTTAGAAGTCCAACTCTTCTATAAAAATTCCCCTGATTCTCCATCTAGCAGTAATTTCCCTTATCAGAACTCTCACAATTTTTTTCTTCTTATATGCATAAACTATGCTCTATCTAGTAATGCAATGTATATTTCCGTGTGTCCTATCCCCTCTTTAGACTGGAAACTCCTAGAAACCTGGGGTCATTTTTATTCATCTTTTTTTTAGCCACCTCAGTACAATGTATATGATACCTTTCTTTTAGGCTTTAATAACTAGTTTGCATACTGAATAATTAAGCAAAGATTATATTTTCTAAATTATAAGTATGATAAGAAGACTATTAACTGCATGCTAGACAATTTTTAAATAATCAATAACACGCAAAATTACTGACTTATGGTCTGCTGGATTTCTCATCTCAACAGCATCAATGATATGACTGAAATAAGAGTTTAGTAAGATTGCTTGTAGAGGGGATGTGTGAGGTATTTGTATACTCAGATTAAAAATAGATATAGAGCTGAAAAGGAGTTTGGAAGTCATCTAATCCAACTCCATCATTTTATAAATTAAGAAACTGAGACCCAGAAAGATTAATTGATAAAGACAGGAAATGACAGGTAGAATTTGACTTCAGTCTCTGACTCAATCTGAAGTCAGACCTCTGACTTCAAATTCAGTGCTTTATTCTACTGAGTCTTGCTGACTTAATTGTGCTCTTTCCCTCAATTGATTATACAGCTGACTTGGCTAAGATTTAAAGAGCCAAAATAACTTATTTATTCAAGATCATGGTTTGCCTTTGGATTTCACTCTTGTTCCAAACAATAGATTATTTTATTAAAAGTTCATTTCATTGATTGCACCTACAGTAAAATCTTGAGTAAGCACTTTAAAATCTCTGTGCACCTCAATTTCCTCAGATACAAAATGAATTTAAACTGATGACCTTTTAGGTCCCTTTCAATTCTACTATTCTTTGATAAGAACCTACTACATCAATTACTATACCAGATTGAAGAATTTGAGATCTCTAAAATCTCTAAGAATCTATGACTGATATTGATTTCAAATGAGTAAAAGTATATAATGCACCTTCTTACTTAATTTTTCTTCTCACAAGGAGAATTGAATTATCTCCAAAAAGCTGGTAGACCAATACCCACAATTCTAAACCACTAGGTTATAGTTTCCAGGTGTTATTTTTCCTTTCTTCTTCTTTCCCTCTACCCATAGTCACAGAAAATTACAGATTACTTTATAGATCACTGGGCAAATATCCAAGGTGACACTTTGATTTTCAGCCTTAAGTAACTGGGAAATAGCATCCAAACCAGATAAGATCTATCCTAACAAATGAAAAGTTATACATTTTATAAAACTGAGCTATTTACCAAGCAAAACAAATTCTCTAATCCTTGTCCACAGTTATATACCTTTAATGTAACCATTTTCAGGAAGGGATTGGTGTGGGAGGAAAGAGTCATCTTAGATCACGATCTGATTTTATAAATAAAAATCAAATGGGTTAATTGTCTAATGAGATTACTTCTTGATGACACCCATAATGACACGAAAATCAATTTTTCATTTTATTATATGACCTAAATGCTGCTAAATGATGTATAGTTTGTAAGCTTAATCAATAAATATTACTGAATAATAATAACAACAGAAGTTCCTAAGCCTTCAAATTGTAGTACTATTCTCTGTGGTACTTACTTAACTAGGTTGCTCAATTGTAGTTCTACAATACAATCCCTACTAAAACTGTTTTACACACACATACACATACACATACACACACACAATACATACACACACATAGGCACACAGACACACACACATACGCACACACACTTTTTGCAAAGCAGCAAGTCTGCTCTTTTTACATTTGATTTACAAGACAGATTTGGCATGCAGTTAACTTACATGCCCTGATGTGGACTTATTGAAGACAGGTGCACACTCTAATATATATGGGCATAGGGACCCCCTTCCAACCTATAAAATGATGCTGGAATAACCTTATGATTTTAGACATCAACCTGAAAATATGAGACATGTGTACCCCATTTGCTTATTATCATCAGAAAAAAAACATAGACTAAGCAGAAATAAAATGCCTACTTCACAGTGGAACCATATTAAAAATGTATGAGTTAAAAAAGTGTCCTCTGCCTATTGATTCCATGGGATCTGAAAACAAAATACAACCTTCTGCTCAAAATGTTTCTGTTAACATTGTATAAACAAAGGTTTATTGTGCAAAGGGGAGAGATAAATGCAATACCAAATTTCCACATGAGTTAGAAACACACAACCCCATTGCAAGAAAAATGGAGCAGCTTTGGAAAATGTATCCATTCTGACATTAGGATGAACTATTTTAAAAAAACAGCTACTGCAAGAAGGAAATATCTTTAATGGCATAAAAAATAATGTCATCTCTGTGACTAACCTCCAATGTCCGGAGATCTGATGTAACATGAGCTCTACCCACAGGTAAGAGCATTAGGTAGTCACAAGGATTTAGTAAACACTCACAAAGCAGAATTATTCTATCAAGTTCAGTAAATATGGTTTAAAGAGGAAAAAGCTAATGAGAAAGAGCAGCAACACTGAGGACTCCAGAAGCTTTAAAGATCAAAGAATAGTATCTTCAACTTGGCCTCAGAGATCACTGAGACCAATCCTCATATTTTACAGAGGTGGAAATAGAGACTTATTGGAGTAAAGTGATTTTACACACATCATGGCAAAACTGGGCCAAGAATCTAGGGAAAGGGTCTTTTGACTACTCTAAACAATGATTCTCTATATAACAGGCCAACATCCTCACCCAACTTACCCATATAAGTTGGGATCCCTAGAGAGTGATTGCTACTTAGGATTCTATGGGTAATCCTAACAGGCACACATAGTAAAAATAGGCTCAAGATCTCTAATTCATGGTCAACCCACAAGACGTAATCAGATTTTAGAAAAGATGCTATCCTCAAATGGCATAATAAGATTAGTTGGTAACAAAACATTTTTCCCAAAACCTAGGGCACACTCTCCTATCAATTCATGATGTCCATGGACAGACTGGACCTTAATTTAAAGTTCATTGACAGTGAAATTTATGTATAGAGAATACACATAATGAAGTAATTCAAACACATCTACTGGAAACTCTTTTCTCCATTTACGGAGTCCCTGTGAAATTCTTTGCAGATATAGCTGTCTTCTGGCTGGGCTTTTTAGGATCTGTGCCTTTTTTTTCTACAACCATTATTACCACTGCTCCAAAAGACACTCCTAGCACCTCCAGTAGGCACAACTACTGCTGCCTTTTGACTCTGAATTTGATGGGACATTTAATGGGAACTTAGAATCCCTTAATAACTCAAGTTTTCCTTGATATTTCGTTCTCAATATCCCTCTTTGCTTCCTTTACTCCAAGGAAAAATCCGTAATATTGGGGCAGGCCACTACTTTAGTATAGGCACTAAGTTCTAGCAAAATACCCCCCTAAGTCATAAGTTTTCTGACTCCACAGTCAATTAGAAGACTTAAAAAAAAATTTTTTTAATGTTATTTACTTAAGGCAATGGGGTTAAGTGACTTACCCAAGGTCACATAGTGAGGCAATTATTAAGTATCTGAGGCTGGATTTGAACTCAAGTCTACCTGACTCCAGGGCTGGTGCTCTATCCACTGGGCCACCTAACTGCCCCCAATGAAAAGACTTTTTAACTTCATATAGCAGAAGCCCCTCAGTCACACATGACCAGAAATTGTCTCCAAGTTTCCTCATGAGTATATCTGTATAATATGACATATTTTATATATATATATATATATATATATATATGTGTGTGTGTGTGTGTGTGTGTGTGTGTTTATATATAAATATATACTGTATTCAAAATTAAAATGTAAAAGTATCATTATAAAACTAATTCCAACCCTGCAGACTCCTTGAAAACCTTTGCTTTGCAAGTTTGCTCTATCTCTTTGGACTTCTTTCTCTACCCTGCCCATTCCTAGGTACCTTTGCTCCCTCCTCCATCCCTTTTCAACTCATTTTTATATGTTATCAATCTCCATTAAAATGTAAGCTTCTTGAGGACACAAAGACTATCATTTTTTGCTTACATCTATATCACCAGGGTTTAGAATCAAGCTTATCACAATGGAAATACTGAATACATGCCTGTTGATTTGCTTCATGGGGGAAATGATTTATTATTAGATTCTTATACCATAAGACTGAAGTGCTCCTCTGAAGTCAATCTGCTGCAGAGCCTGCTGTTAAAATCAACATTTTTTCCCTATCCCACAAGCTTTTTTTTCTTTTCTTTTTTTTTTAAGTGTGCATTAGTGCCTCTATTTTCCATCAGGCAATAAAACATCTTGAACCAGTTTTAACAAGCTCCTAATGTGGACTAATATTTTGTTAGGCCACAAAGCAGTACACAAACTTTCTGTAGTTTCTAGTCATTTATCCTAAAACTTGACTCCAGGAGGGTGAAGTTTGCAGATATTCACAAAAACAGAGAATGCTGTTTTGATCAATCCAACAGCTATTCCTCAGAAATCTACAAACACTGCAAATCAGACTTTGATTGTTTTCATTATTGCTTAGACATAAAAAATGATGGAGAAAAAGTAAATAATGCAGATTAAACTTCAAAGGTTATCATGTTTATTTATATATATATTTATGAACAAATTTGTATATGAATAATATATATTTAAATATATACATATTGACATACAAATGCATATATGTATATGTATATGCCTATATATGTGCATTTGTGTATTAGAACAGATTGTCAACATTTAACAACATACTCTTGATTGTATGCTTTCTTGTTATTTGTTCAATCATATCAAACTCTTTGTGACCCCATGAACTATATAACATGCCAAGCCTTTCTATCTTCCACTATCTCTTGAAGTCTATCCAAGTTCATGGTCTTTGATTCCATGACACTATTGATCCATTTTATCCTCTGTCATCTCTTTTGCCTTCAATCTTTCCCAATAACAAGTTTTTCTTTTGCCATGAGTTCTTCAGTAATTGACCTTCCAACAAATAACCCAAACTAATTGTTTAAGCATTGACAGATTTGATCTCTTTTCTGTCCAAGGGACTCTCAAAAATCTTTTCTAGCACCACAATTAGAAAATATCAATTCTGTGACTCTCAGATTCCTCATAGTCCAACTCTCAAAGTTATTCATTTCTACTGGAAAAACCAAAGTATAAGAACTTTGTTGGCAAGCTGATGCCTCTGGTTTTTTTTAGTACACTATTCACATTTTATAGGGGTCTTTTGATTTCATGACCACAGTCACCATATGCAGTGATATCTCAGGCCAAGAATATAAAAACTCTGACACTTACTCTTTTTCTTCCTTTATCAATCAAGAAACTTTGACAATGATTGCCAAGATCTTAGCTTTTTGGACGTTAAGCTTCAAATCATCTTTTGCACTTTCCTCTTTCATCTTTATCAAGAGGCTTCGTAATTCTTCTTTTCTGCTACCAGAGTAGTAGTATCTGAATATCTAAGACTGTTGATATTTCTATTGGCAACCTTAATCCCAGTTTTAGATTCATCCAACTGGCATTTCACATGATGTACTCTGTATATAAGTTAAATAAATAAGGTGACAATATACAGCCTTGTCATACTCGTTTTATAATCTTAAATCAATCAGTTGTTCCATGTTTGGTTCAAATTATTGCTTCTTGGCCTGAATATAGGTTTCTCAGGAGACAAGAAAAATAATCTGATACTTGTGGCACAGTAGATAAAGTACAGATTCTGGAGTCAGGAGGACCTGTGTTCAAATCCAGTCTCAGACACTTACTAAGTAAGTGTGGTCCTGGGCAAGTAACTTAACCCTATTCAGTTTCTATTCTGTAAATTGAACTAGAGGAAGAAATGGTAGACCACTCCAGTCTTTGTCAAGAAAACCCCAAATGAGAACTCAAAGGATCATCCACAACTGAACAACAATAACCTCTTCTGTACCCAAAGACAACTACCCCAACATTAGTCAAATATACCTTTGATACTAAATTATACTTCTGAAACTAAATATTAATAGAATTGTTCAATGATAAAGGTCAATCTACTATAAATATATAGTACCTCATTTCACAATGGATTTGAGAATCTCAATTATTTTGGACTTAAATGCTTTTTTTTTTTTTGGAAGTCATTCCCTCTATTTTTCTAGTTTTTCTTCTTTTGGAATGACTATTCTATCTCTTGAGATTTTCATTGCTGAGTCAGATTTGCTTCCCAACAGGACTATAAACTCTTTAAGAATAAGAATGGTGCTTTATTTGCATTTAAATCTCCTCAAGCTTCTAGCAATTTCCTCAGTTGATCATTCCAGTTCTCCTTGATATTCTCTTCTCTCTATATTTTCCAGATAATACTCCCTTTTGATTCATCTCCTATTTAACAGACCACTCCTTCTCAATCTCTTTTTCTGGGTCCTCATCTTCACATCCTCTAACTGTAAAATAGAGGGTTCTGTGCTGATCTCTTCTCCCTCTAAATCACTTGGCAATATCATCAACTCCTATGAATTTAATTGTTATTTCTGTACTATTGATTCTTTAATCTACTCATAATACCCTAAACTCACTGTTGATATTCAACATTGAATCTCCAATTGCCTTCTAATTATCTTAAATTCAACACACTCAAAACTGAACTTGTTATTTTCCCCCTAAACCTCTCCTCCAAATTTTCCTGTTTCTGTGAGGATACCCCTCATCCTCACAGTCAGATTTGCCACCTAGGTGACATCTTTGATTCCTCTTTATCTCTCATTCCACCCCCTACCCCATATTCAGTTTGCTGTCAAGGTCTGACAGTTTCACCTTTTCAACATCTCACAGATACGGTCCCTTCTGTCCTCTGGTATTGTCACCACTCTAGTAGAGACCCTCATTACCTCACACTTGGACATTTGCCATAACCTGCTGGTAGGTCTTTTCTCAAGTCTTTTGCCATTCCAATCCATCCTCAAAGTGATTTCCTTATGCATCGATCAGACTATATCATTCCCCTGTTCAAAACTCCAGTAACTTTAGTATCAAATGGAAAATACTCTGACATTCAAATCCTTTCATGACCTATCCACACAGACACAGTTTTCTAGTCTTCTTACCTTATTCCTCACCACATGCTCTTTAACATGCTCTTTAATCTACTGACATTGGCTTTGGATCCTTATCTAGAAACAAAATACTCCATCTCTTGGCTCCAGGAATTTTCTCTGGCTGTCTCCTATTCTTGGAAGTCTTTTTCCTCCTCTGTTTCTTGGCTTCCCTGTAATTATCCTCAAGTCCCAGCTAAAAATCTCACCTTCTACAGGATGTTTTTCCCAATCTCCCTTAATTCTAGGACCTTTATTCTTATCAATTATTTCCTATTTATCTTGCACATAGTTCATGTATATTTGTTTGCTTGCTGTCTTATCCATTAGATAATGTGTTCTTGAGGACAATGAAATTAAAATTGTCTAATCTGCAAGAAAAATCATTCAGGCAGAGCTCTGAGCCAGTGGTATTTCATTAAAGGGTCATGGCCTCCAATAATGAATTAGACCTCATTCCTCATGATCTGAGATTCTCCTTTCTTCCAGGGCTTTAATTTCATACATACAGATGAAGCAAACTAAAAATACAGAATCTCACTGGTTGATAGAACTTGTCCTTGACCCTCCAGGAGAATTTACATTTTGATCCACAAATGGGCTAATTAACAAACATTTGACTCTTCAAGTGATCTTGTCAAACTAAGGGGAAGACTTGTGATTTGGACTGATAAACAAATGTCAAGACATCTACACATTCTGCTGAGCCAGTAGACTTTCAGACTAGAAGCTGGCAAACTTGATCAAGTGCCCACAGATATCTCCTCATGCTGGGCAAGGAAAAGATGATAAGGAAGGGAGGGGCAACAAATATAGCTGGATAACTTGCCATGTAATTGAGTCTACTCTGACATGCTCTGTTTGATCATCATAACATTGCAAAAACAAGGGAAGAGTTAGCATCCTATGATTAAGCAAATGAACTTATAATCTATAGTTCATAGCTCTGAGGTATAATATCAGAACTAATGATATTGTCCCTATGGATCATATAAAACTAATTAATACTAATTAGAATAGGGGCAGCTAGGTGGTGTAGTGGTTAAAGCACCAGCCCTGGAGTCAGGAGTATCTGGGTTCAAATCCGGTCTCAGACTCTTAATAATTACCTAGCTGTGTGGTCTTGGGCAAGCCATTTAACCCCATTTGCCTTGCAAAAAAAACCTAAAAAAATACTAATTAGAATAAAACAAGAATCCAATTAATCACCCATCACAAGGGAGAGACTTTTTGCCTCCTTCAATAATCTCCACACTTAGTATAATGCCTTAAATGTAGTAAGTGCTTAATAAGTCCTTATTGAGTGAAGTTTTACATAGATATATCAGCATTATAGCAAATGACTATCTATTCAAATAAATAATTTCAGAATCTACTCATTATAGATGAGTCATTTGTCTTTCAGAGAATTCTTCATCTATTTTATGTTTCCTAAAATAGATATCTTAGTTTTTACCTTTGGTTGGACATGGTCTTGGAAATAGAGAAGTATGTAAATTTAGTAAGGGGGTTAGAAGGTACCCTGTCACATTCAGAAAACAACAGTTGTGTGAGGGAGACAATAGTATGAGTGTCAGCAAAGATTTAAAATTTCAAACATTCAAAATATTCACCAGTCACCATGCAAAAAAAAAAAGGGTTAAACAAAAGAAAACTATTATATTAGAGATATACAGAGAATAGCATGGTCTTAGTACAAATTATGACCCTGTTAAAATTAAAGAATTCTCTCTCTCTCTCTCTCTCTCTCTCTCTCTCTCTCTCTCTCTCTCTCTCTCTCTCTCTCTTTCTCTTCCCTTTCCCTCTCCAGATTTTTTTATTCAAACACTTTAATCATCTAGAAACAAACATTAACTCTTATCATTTAAATGTTTAGAAAGTGACCACACCCTGGATAAGGTACCCCATTCTCAGTTTAGCACAAGTAAATAGTATCTTTCTGAGTCAAAAGAACCAAATAAGAGAGGCTAGGTGGTGCAGTGGATAGAGCACTGGTCCTGGAGTCAGGAGTACCTGAGTTCAAATCCAGCCTCAGATACTTAATAATTACCTAGCTATGTGGCCTTGGGCAAACCACTTAACCCTATTTGCCTTGTAAAATCCTGAAAAAAAAAAAAGAACTGAATAAAGTTCAATATTTATTACCTTGCTGTAACACTAACATTTGGAAGATATATTCCATCTCTTTTCCCTTGTTTTTGTTTTTGTTTGTTTTGTAAAAAGTAAGTTTACTCAGTGAACATGCCAATTGTTCAGGAACCTAGGGAGAAGAAGATCTATTACTTCCAAAATATAGTCTTGCAAAGATTAGGGAAGGGGAGCACTCAAATCTGGCCTCAGACACTTAATAATTACCTAATTGTGTGGCCTTGGGCAAGTCACTTAACCCCACTGCCTTGCAAAAATCTATAAATAAATAGATAAATAAATGAATTGATAGATAGATAGATAGATAGATAGATAGATAGATAGATAGATAGATAGATAGATAGACAGATAAATGGAATTGGGAATTAGATATTCAGTTCATGTTGGAATATATATGGTCCCACTTACAAACCTGGGCAAAGAAATGGACTTTTCACAAGGTATCTTAATTGCATTTTTCAAGTCTGGAGGATTTTCAGGAATGCATCTGGAAACTACCTTCAGTAAACTGTCTCACAAGAAAGAACCATGATAATGCACAGTCAGTCTTACCAACTTTCTGGAATTTTCATCATTTTTTTCCTCATCTGAGGCAGAAAGCTTTTCATTGTTTTGAAATGCAATCAGCTGTTTTCAAACTTGCTCAGTTTCTCCTTTAAGTTCCCAATCATGCTAATGATTTGAAAGTCATAGTTTTAAGCCATAAAGAGCTTGTTTTATTAGACAGAGGACCTGGAAGAAAGAAGTGTTTGCTTTGAAATGATCTTCACCAAGAAGGTGAAGCCAAGAAGGCTTTCTTAGCTGTTTCCCTTTGCTGTTTTATGAACAAGTGAAACTTTTTGGCATATGTAGGACTATGTTTGTATAAGCTTATATACATAGATAGATAGATAGATAGATAGATAGATAGATAGATAGATAGATAGATGATAGATAGAGATGATAGAGATAGAGATAGAGATAGAGATAGAGATAGAGATAGAGATAGAGATAGAGATGAGATAGAGATAGAGATAGAGATAGAGATAGAGATAGAGATAGAGATAGAGATAGAGATAGATAGAGATAGATAGAGATAGATAGAGATAGATAGAGATAGATAGAGATAGATAGAGATATAGATAGATGAGATAGAGATAGAGATAAGATAGAGATAGAGAGAGAGAGAGATAGAGAGATAGAGATAGAGATAGAGAGAGAGATAGAGAGAGAGATAGAGATAGAGATAGAGATAGAGATAGAGATAGAGATAGAGATAGAGATAGAGATAGAGATGATAGAGATAGAGATAGAGATAGAGATAGAGATAGAGATAGAGATAGAGATAGAGATAGAGATAGAGATAGAGATAGAGATAGAGATAGAGATAGAGATAGAGATAGAGATGATAGAGATAGAGATGGAGATAGAGATAGAGATGGAGATAGAGATAGAGATGGAGATAGAGATAGAGATAGAGATAGAGATGGAGATAGAGATAGAGATATGGAATTCGCCTGGGGCATTTTGACAGGAGTATATGTATATGGAAATTTATCAGACTTGTGATTTCATTGATACAGAGAAATCATAAGGAGAAACCTCCCTCTATCCAAGTAGAGGGATACCTGCTCTGCAGCTCATAGTCTCAGAGAGGTGCTTGGGACACTGAGAGACTAACTGTCTAGGGTCACCCTAGAAGCATGCTAAGTGACTCAATGAATAGAGCATTAGACTTGGAGTCAGAAGGACCTGAATTCAAATCCAACTTCAGACACTTGACACATATTTACTGTATGGCTTTGGCAAGTCACTTAACCCTGATTGCCTCACATCCAAGGATATCTTCAGTTCATATTTGATTCATAGTTGGCCACTGGACCTAGATGGCTCTGGAGAAGAAAGTGAGGCTGGTGACTTAGCACAGTACTATTTCTAAAATGCAAATTAACTAGCTCATCATGACACCACCTCCCTTCAAGAAGGAAGATAAGACATCATCACCATCATCATTATCTAGGGGCATGCAACCAGTCTGTGTCAGAGGCAGGATTAAAACCTAGCTCCTCCTGACTCTAAGGCCAGCTCTATCAACTATATCACACTGCTTATATCTGGATATGTACATAAAGATATACATATATATATAATTTAGCATATTTCAACTGCAATCAGTTTTCTAGGTTAGGCTGATTAGGGAATTAAGACTTTTGTAATGTGATACAGAGATAGAAAAGTAAATAGGCCTTGTTTTAACTGATGTAGTGAAAAATCAGCAGGATTTTGAATCATAGGACTTAAATTCAAATTCTGACTATGCTATGTTAATCAGTCAACAAATGTTTATTAAATGTCTACTATGTACCAGATTCTGAGCTATGTATTGGAATAGAAAGATAAAACAAGAGTGCTTGTCCTCAAAAAATCTAGGTCTCAGTGTCATAGCTCCAAGTTTAAGATTCCATGATGCCAAGATAATCAATATCAATATACTTAATGACAAAACATAGATCTATGTATATTGGTACTTGAACCCTACACTTTGTAGAAAGAACACAGAATCTAGGTTCTTCTGAACCCAGATTCAGACTATCTATGT
This sequence comes from Macrotis lagotis, assembly GCF_037893015.1. Classification (NCBI taxonomy): domain Eukaryota; kingdom Metazoa; phylum Chordata; class Mammalia; order Peramelemorphia; family Peramelidae; genus Macrotis; species Macrotis lagotis. Next base: position 739,579,409 of record NC_133658.1, read on the forward strand.
TTACATTCTGGTGCTGCTAGATACCCATTTAACCTATGTAGGTCTCAGTTCCCTCATTTGTGAACCTGAAGATCAGACTATGATGGTCTCTTAGATCCCTTCCAGCCTTCAGTCAGTCCTGTGACCCAAAGAATGCCTATGAATCTCTGTGGTTTATGAGATTACTGTCAATGGCCAGTGAAGCTAGTTGGGAAAAACAAAATGAAAATATTTTTAAAATCCTCCCCTATCACATGCTCTCAATATACAAGGCTTTCAGGAGAGGAGGTGCCGATTTTCAAGATATCTCAATATCTTTAAAGGTTGCTTTTGGTAAAATGGAGCTTTTAGCCTGGAACATGCTGCACTTATAAACAAAACATTAAAATAAGAAGATATCTCTTTTGGCCAATATTTTTCAGTATTTCTTTTGCCATCATTGCAAAAATGATCATATTCCCTCTTCATGGTAGTTTCTCCCTCACATCCTCAATGTTGCTCACCTTTTTATTCTCTTTTCTCATTTAGAGGCAGCATGGCAAAATATAGAGGGAGCTGATCTTCAAACCCATCAAGACTAGGGTTTAAGTCTTGATTCTGAAATATACCAGCTAATTGACCCTGGGCAAATCACTTATCATCTTAATGATCTAGGCAACTTCTTTCATTCTTTTTTTTTAGGCTTTTGTAAGGCAAATAGGGTTAAGTGGCTTGCCCAAGGCCACACAGCTAGGTAATTATTAAATGTCTGAGGCTGGATTTGAATTCAGGTACTCCTGACTCCAGGGTCAGTGCTCTATCCAGTGTACCACCTAGCTGCCCCTAGGCAACTTTTTAAGGTGAAAAATTGCAAAGAAGGTATTGACCTACACTGAGAGAGAAAATATGACCTCATAAGGAAATTTTCTGTGTGAATGAAATCACAAGACCAGCCCCTGAACTATACTCAAAATCCACAATATCATGAAATCCCATGAGCTGTCCCTAATGCTTATTGGGAGGTAGTCAACAGGACAGATGTTTTATGGAGTACTCCGACTGAAACTGAAATTGACAAGAACTAGGCTTAATTAGGAAATCTCTTGAAAAACCCCTCAAGACCCAGTTTACAGATTTTGATTATAGAGAAACATAACTTAGGGCTGCCTTTCACTTTGTGCTATCAAGTTAAAAGCATCATGTCATCAATGGATAATAAATATTTTTTCAACCCATTATTAATTCATTACTTGAGAAGACAAATGTTTTTATTGACTACAGACAAGATACCATGCTAAAGAATTGGAAAATGAGGGGATGCCTATCAATTAGGGAATAGCTGAACAAATTATGGTAGAAGAGTGATATGGAGTACTATTGTTCTATAAGAAACTATGAATGATCAGACTCTATAGAAGCATGAAATGAATATAAGAACTAATGCTAAGCAAAGGGAGCAGAACCAAGAGAACATTGTACTCATTAATAAAAATATTGTGAGTTGATAAACATTGATGGATGCAGCTCCTCTCAGCAGTTCAGAGAACCAGGACAACCCTAGGAGACCATCTATGGCCAATGTTATCCCCATCCAGAGGAAGAAAAACAAAACAAAACAAAACAAGACCTACAGAATCTAAATGAACACTACAGTCACATTTTTAAATTTTCTCTTATGTATTTCTTTCCTAACTAGTGGTTTTCTTTCTTTTCCCTTAATCTTAACTTCTCATAACAAAAAAAGACTTATCTGTAATCATGTTGAACAAAAATGTGTATGTACAATATTCACCTGATTTCACCACTGAGTGGAGGAGGGTTAGGAAGGGAATTATGTAATTTAAAAATATGCATATGCAAATGGATGAATGTTGAAAACCTTTTATAACATTTAATTGGAAAAATAAAATAAAATATCAATAAAAAAGACACTATGCTAGAGGAAGTTACAAAATCAAGAAGGATATCATCTCTATCTTTAAGAATTTTATAATACAATAGCAGATTAAAAACATATGAGGATTGATTTTTTAAAAAATAGAATCTAATAAATATGTAAGAAAAGTACAAAGTTCTATGAGGAATTTGATGAACTAAAAATATTTCTGACTGGAGAGAAAAGGAAAAATTTTATATAGGGCATTGCATTTGAAGTGGATCTCGAAGGACTAGAGGTTTAATGATGGAAACTGAAGAGATATTATTCCTGAAATGAGGAATGATATATGTGAAGGCTTAAACACACGAAATTAGGGACATATTTTTGCAATAGTTGGCAGTCCCTTTGGGCTGGAGTACATGAAGAAGAATGGTACAAGATAATATTGAGAAGAAGGATTCAAGCCCATATCCTGGAGGACCTAAATTTCCAGGTTAAAAAATTTGGAAATTACTCATTAAACAATAAGCATACAATGGAAGTTTTTTACCAGAGAGGTAAAATGATCAGATCTGTTCTTTATGAAAATTAATCTGCCAGGGGTGTGAAGGATATGAGGGAAGAAACTGCAGACTGGTGTTCAAAGTAAAAGTAGTTGGGAAACTGATGCAATAGTTTGGGGGAAAACTAAATTGGAGCCTCAACTTAGAGGGAGAGAGAGAGGAAGAGAAGGATTTGAGGTTACAATTGAAAGGCTTTGATGACTGATGGGCTCTTCAATTAGATGATGTGCACACCACTACAAAGTGAAATAAGAAATGAGAAGTTTAAAAGAACATATTTACAAGATTTGGCTTAAATAGTAAGGAAACTAATTTCACATTTAATCTGACTAATATTTAGATGAGTCTCACTATCTATATTTGAGATATTTGTTGTTCATTAATTTGTCTTGTCCAATTCTTTGTGACCTCATTTGAGATTTATTTGGCAAAGATATTGGAGTGGTTTGCCATTTCTTTTCCAGCTTATTTTACAGATGAGGAAAGTGAGATAAACAGGATTAAGAGACTTGTCCAGAATCACACAGCTAGTAAATGCCTAATGCTGGTTTTGAACTCAGATCTTCTTGACAATAGGTCAGTTGCTTTCTTTATTATGTCATCTGACTACCCTAACATGCTATGAGAAAATCATTATTTATCATCCTCAATCAAGTGCCAATCATCTATGTCTCTCAGGGAAAAAATTTCTAGACTACTTTATCTTTGTATTATTTCCACTTGACCTTGTTAGATAGTAGGGATATTTCTCTCCATTTCACAAGATTACAATATGAACCCCAATACCAGAATATGACCTAATGGATGATGCCTGAACCTCTGAACCACAGCCCTTAAGATAGAAAAGCTATTAGTCCCTCTGAGATGCACAGAAAGAAAGAAGTCTCTTTGGTTTTTCGCTATGTCTTTGTATTTCCATGTCCAGGACAGTAATTTTGCATAGAGAAGACATTTAAAATCTTGGTTGGATAGGATTGGATTATCAGAAGTTTATAGATATTTTTTGGAAAGTTACACTTGGATGTGTACTTGCTACAAAGCACAAACCTGAACAGTGAGGATTTTTTCCTTTGTTTCTCTTTCTACAAGAATAACATTTTTATTCCTTAACAGCAAAATCAGAAGAAATTGAAATGGGAAAGTTCATTACGGCTTCCTCTTTCCATAATACCAAACTTTGGAATCTTATTCTTCCTAGTATTTTATCTAGGTCTAATCATTCTATATTACATTGGGGAGGGAAGTCAGGGAAGAGAAGAGAGAAGCCTTTGAACAGGCCCCATTTATTGAGAAATTTATTGACAATATAGAAATGTAAGGAAATTATTGTTCCTTTTATTCTCAATTTTTTTCCCAAAGAGGTAAAATACACTTAGATCCAAAAATCACATGGTCTTTCATATTACCTTGCTTAGATTATCCTATCAACTGAGAAACAAATTTGATATCTGTTTTCTTCTATTCATTTTCCTGATTGTAATTTAAATACATTTCTCAGAGACTTGTTCTCATAGGGTATACATGGTGAGCTTTTCAGTGGGATAATAATAATAATATTAATTAATAATTAAATATAATAAATAAAAATGTATTCAGGAAACCTCTGAGCTTAATTTCACACTTATAAATTGATATAGAAGATAGCCAGCAACTAAGAAGCCAGGTATTTGCTTTTTAATATAAACTTAGTAAGCTTGAATCTCTTAGATCATGATTTTATGAAGAAAACTTTACATCTTTAATTCTTTTATTAACAACTCTGCATGCCATACTTAATTAATCCTATCTTCTGAAACCAGAGAGCACTTAATCATTTTTCCCCCCTACACTTAAAACAGAGATAAGGTCCTAGAGAGAGAGCATTTCAAGAGAGTGAAATTCAAGACATCAAACATATTGAGAGACCTTTAAAATTTACCTTGAATCACCTATCTTTGAAAGTGGATTTTTTAAAATTATACTTACTGTTTTTTCAGAAATTTTTTTTCAGAAAATAAAGCTAATATTGAAAGGAGACCTTAATTGAGAACTTGCAGGCTCTGGTAAGTCACTCTTGCCAAAGTAAGTTATCTTGTACCTATACAAAATTTCCTAGATTCGTTCTAGGAGTATAGATATCATGCTTATGTTTCAAATGTGTCTAAATTCTATTTTTTGCTTTACAGCATCTTTTACAGATAGCCCCTTTTCTCTACTCACAGACACAATCCTTGTTTAAGCCTTTTCTCTGGAGTATTTCAACAGTCTTCCAATTGATCTCCCTGGCTTGTCTCTCTTTACTCCTATCTATCCTCCAAACTATTGAAAAAGTAATTCTTCTAAAGTGCAGGCCAGACAACATCATTTCCCTACTCAATAAGGGGCTTAGGTTGATCATGCTACCTCTAGAATCAAATATAACTTCCTCAGTTTGGCATTTAAAGCTCTTCAAAGCCAGATCCCTTCCTATCATTATAATCTGCTTACACTTTACTACCCCCTCCATACCGTCTAACTACACTGGCCTATTTACTGTTCTTACATACATCATTCTATCTCTCATCCCAATGCCTTTGTCCTGAATATCCACTTTACTTGGAATGTTTTCCCTCCTCACCCCTGACTCCTGTTTCTCTAATTTCCTTCATGAGTCAACTTAGATCTTACCTTCTACAGGAAGCCTTTCCAAATCCCTTCCTCTCTTCCCCCCCCCCCAATTTCTAATGCTATCCCCTCCAAGGTTATTTTCTATCTACCTTCTATGTATCTTCCTTTGGATTCAGAAGCATAATTGGAACTTCAGTCACTATGACAGACAGGGAGGCGGTCTAAAGTATGACCATTACTATGTGTGGTTAAGATTGATTGGAGACAGAGGATTAGAGGAGTTGAGGTTGAGGAATTGGGAGGTCATGGTATTTTAAGGGCATGGGGATTTTTCAAGGAAGAGAAATTGTTGCTGAGTATTGGTGGTTAAGGGAAATCTATTGAATTCCCTCCTTTCTTATTTCTCTGTACCCTGTTACTTTGTATATGAATTACCTATTAAATACATGTAGATTTCCCACATTAGAATGTATGTTTTTGAACTCAGAGACTATTCTTGATTTTTCATTATATACCTAGTTTTTAATAAAGTACTTAGCACATAATAAGAGCTAAATAGATGCTTGTTGAGTCATTGATTGTTTGATAGTCAATTGTCCTAGGAAAAATAATATGATCAAATATGTGATGAAAGAGGAAGAATAGGGAAAGTGTAAGGGAGAAGACAAAGTCATTAGATTAATGAATCCATGTGAAGAAATCCAGATATACTCCTTTCTTCCAACTGCTTCCCACTCTTAGTCAAGAGCCTAGCGAGACATAATGAAGTCCACTTAAAGCAACAATCAAAAGAAACTGTCCACATCTATGAATATGATGGGAGAAAATGAATGACTAGAGGAGCCAGTGAGAGATGACCCTTTGGTTCAGTTTAGTCTAGAGAGAAGACCCTTACTAGTGTGCTATTTAGTTTGATGGAAGCAAATACCAGCTGGGTCAGGGGACAAGCTAGGGGCCTGACCTCAAATTCAGAGACAGTGGAATGAGGCAAAGTGTGTATTTTATTTTCTAGCCTTCATTTTTATGGTTGTCTGCTGGTGGGCTGTTTTGCAAGGTTCTGGTCAATTTCAACATCCAATTCTTTGCTCTGGTTACTTTAATAAACACATTTTTTTACTATACTTGCCAAGCAGGAATACTTATTTCTGGATTCACCCCAATAATAAGCTTGGCTTATATCTGATTTAGGGAGCTAAGAAGTCTGCTGATCATCCCCTTCCATTTCACCTCACAAGGAAAACCCTATAATTTGCAGCACACTTCAATTCCAGGAAGAGAATAGGAGCCCCAGCAACTTTATGAACTCTGGCAAAAGCTGACACTTGAATATCCTGGATATGATCTGGTGGAAAAAGAATCCAGTTTTCTTTTTAAAGCTTAATATGAACTCAGCTGATTTCTCTCACAACCATATTGGTTTTCTCCATTGCTTAAATCTGTGATCTAATCTAATATGTTTAGAGACATATACTCCCTAGAATAGAAGGATTAAGATACATAAGGAGAAAAAGAGGTCTAGGTAGACAATATTTCCCAAAGAGCCAAATTAAATAATGATTGGCACAGTCATATAAAAAAAATTGCCATATCAAATAACTCAACTGGTAAGTAGCACAGAACTTGATATATAACAATAAATGTTTAGTTTATTTGATTGATTAAATAAGTATAACTGAGATTCACCAATAATGTACAGTGATATTTTCCTAAAGATTTAATCAATGAGAATTCTAGTTAAGAATACAGTGGACTATGTTTGGCTTAGTGTGTGTGTAAATGTATGTGTGCCTGTATAATATATGTATATTATATATATATATATATATATGTGTGTGTGTGTGTGTGTGTGTGTGTGTGTGTGTGTGTATGTATATGCATAAATATATGTGTATTTATTTTCTTCATATCCACTGTGTGGACCTTTCCCCATTACAAGAATAATATCTCATCTATGTCATGATTTCTATTACCAATGGATTCTACACCATGGTCCTAATGTAATACAAAAAGAACTTTCCAATGAAATGGGAATATTTGTTAACAAAAGCAGTTAGGATGATGTGGTGAAGATGCAAAGAGAGCAATTGGGCTACTTCTTAATTGAGTTTTGCCTTCATGTTCAACCAATAGACAACTCAAAGCTTTTAATAAGAAAAGAGATGGTTATTATAACTTGTGCAAATATTTGATTGGCTACTAATCCCTATACTCCAAGGTAGAGTCATATTAGGGGCAATAGATGAACATACCCATGGAAGAATTTGGTGCATAAGTAAAAGCACAATTGTCTCTGGTTGATCTAAGGGCAGTATGATGCTTTGGAAATGATATGAATGAAAAAATCCAAGAGACAGAGTTGATAAACAATTTATTAATTAGGCTAATCATCAGTTAATAAATTGATAGTCAGTGGTTTCTCCCAGTAATCAAAGACACCAAGAGAGACCCAGAGAAGCCTTAAATACTTTCCAAAAGTGAATTCCACCTGACAAAAAAAATCAATCTTGATTGGTGGACATTTAATGAGGAGGTCAGCTAAAAGTCTTCAGCTCTTCCTGCTAAGAACATGACTTGATCTTGAAACTCAGCAGTCTAGCAGTCTGGGAAGGTGGAAGCCATCTCCATTTGAATCTCTCTGATTTGTTTTCTTCTTCATGAGCTGGGTCACTAATGGAGGGGAATAAGGACAGCATCTCCTAGTTGGTCAGGGTCCTGCCCAAAATTGACTAGCATGTTCTTTGAGGACTAGGAGTAACCTTTTCAATCAGTCTTGTCCTTCAGAGACTGACTTTAACAAGAACTAGGCCTTAATGAAGAAATAGAAAAAAAAACCTGGATCACAAATTGATAATTAGTTATTAATATAATACTAAATTAACAATTTGTCTCAGAAAGGACACAGGATTTGGATTCAAAAGACTTGGGTTTAAAACCCTTCCTCTACCAATTACTAAGTAAAAGAACAAATCAGTTCCTATTCCCTTCAGTATCAAATAGAAATGTCATTGTTGGACATTTAAAATTCTTCATAACCTGGCTTATTCCTACCTTTTCAGTCTTATACTTTTCTCTCTACCACATGCTCAATGATTTAGTTATAATGATTTATTTGTAATTCTTTGAATACTACACTGTAACTCCCATCTCTCTGCCTTTGTATTGGCTCTCCCCCAAGCCTACAATATTCTGCCTTTTCACATATGTCTTTCAGTTTCTCTAATTTCTTTGAAAATTCAGTGAGAATTTCACCTTCTCCAGGATGCTTTTTCTATTCTTCCCAGTTACTAATGCCTTCTCCTCTCATATTATCTTTCATCTACTTTGTATTTAACTCATAGATACTTAGTTTTACATATTGTCTCCACCATTAGAAAATAGGCAACTTGAGCATCTGGATTGTTTATATACTTGCATATATACATGTTTATATGTATTTTTTAAACTTTTTTATAAGCTCAATATTTAAGAAGTGACTTGCATATATTAATATTCAATAAACGCTTGTTGCCTTTACCTGGCTGTCTCTCCAGGACTAATTTTCCTCATCTGTAAAATTAGGGGGTCAGTCTAAAAAGATCTATTACTTGCTAAGTACATTGAGAATAAAAAGAAAGGCAAAAGACAGTCCCTGCCCTCAAGGAGCTCACAATGCAAATGAACTAGATCAACTATATACATGTTTGCTCCATTGGCATGCAGACTCTTAAAAGCTAACTAGAGACACAATTGTAATGTCTCTATCCTCAACAGATCAGTGATTATGGTTTTACTCGGTTCTTAGTATCAAAATTAAAGTTCAGCTCTCCAGAATGGCAAGTCTATTGTAATAAGTCCACTGTTTTCACTCTCCTAGGACCTAGCTGTCGAATCAGCTTATCCCTCAGTTTGCTAGAAAACACTGAGGGATTGGGGTCATGTCTGTTTTCTGCTGCTGCTGGCCCAAACTCCTACCAGTTCTTCCATCTTTATCATCAGTGATTGGTGCCTCAAGCACATTTAACAATACATAAAGTATTTTTGTCAAGGGATTTTTTTACTTCAAATTAAAAGGTTGTAAGTCAGAGCTATAGAGGATAGCAGAATAAGGTATAACTATATTACAAAAGTATACCCTCCCCTAAACCACTTCAAGTCTTCCATAACATCAGTCAAGCCAAATTGATGGTCAAAGGTAGCATAATAGCTGGATGGATCTTGTTCTGACTACAGTTAAGCTGGGACTCCAAAGTTCACTTCCAAGGATTACTCCTTGTTCCTTAGATCATCTACACAGTACTAGCTTGGTAATTCACACTTTGGATTTCTAGGAAGTCAGAATGCCCTCTTGACCTTTCAAAATACACAAGAGAATTCACTACAGAAAGAGGAAAGCTCCAGAACAGAAGCCCTTTCATGGATCACTTTAGCTTCAGAAAGGAGATGATCCCAAAATTTATCCCCTTTCAAAAATGCCTCTTACTAAACACTGTGAGTAAAGGGGTCATCTTATGAGTCGAAAAAGAAATGACTGATTCTGACAGGCATTTTTGAATGCCTTTGCATCTAGTCAATGGGTCTCCTCTTCAATATATAGTTAACTGATCAAAACCAGATAGAGAATGTCTGCACATTCTCTCTAGACTCCACAAAACTTGTATGTCTAAATGGCTGTCCTAGAAGTAGACTTCCCATCAGCCAGTATGTTGATGGAATTTACACATCTTCAGACTTTCAGTTATATTGTCATTTTTCAGTTCTGATTCAGCAGCAGGTAGTAGTCCTAAGTACTTTCAGAGAATCTTCCCCACTCCCTCAGGTAAAATTTCTTCACCTCCAGAAAGAGTATGAGACATTAGAGTTTGAACACTGCAAAATAAAGTTAGACAAAAACCCAAACTGTGGAGTATTTCTACATTTTTCTTCCATTTATCACACACTTGGTCATAATAGATACAATCTTTGGAAATGTAAGATTTCTACTGGCAGTTTCTCAGCAACATTCTACTAAAGAATTTATTGGGATGTGGTATCCCAATAAATTGTTTGTGTTGGGAATTTTTTTTAAATATAGGATCATGGATTAAGAACTGAAATGAACCTTGGAAAGTATCCTTGCCAATCCCCTCATTTTATAGATGAGGAAACTGAGAGAGAGAGGATGAAGTGACTGAGAAACTGAGAGAGAGGATGAAGGATGAAATAAGTGATTATTTCTCCTTCATATTAAAAAAATTATTAAAATTGAGAAGACCCTGGCTTTTTTCCCCCTGTCCTATTTTCTTGCTAAATCTTTCCAGGCAAGACTGATGGATGATAGGATTAATATACTCCTCTTTCTGAGTATTTCAACTCCACCCATCCAGGTCAGTTTTGGGTGGAGGATATAGATCCTTTATCTAGATTGCACAAGGCTAGGGAAGTCTGAGTATACTCTCTGCTCCTCATTAGAGTAAATTCATTTCCCTTTGTAAAGTCTACCTCTCTTTAATTGTTTATCAATCAGAGTTGATTAATAATGTTTTTCCTTCATTTTCAAAGAAGATCACATCAGGGAAGTGATGCCATGATAAGCATGTGAATTGGATTTGAGTGAGTGGAATACTGTGCTAAATCACCAACCCTACTTCTGGGTCCAGTGAGCAGATATGAATCAGGATGACTGGAGATGGCCCTGGATGGGAGACAACCTGAGTTAAGTGATTTGTCCAAGGTCACACACCTAGTAAGTGGCAAATGTCTGAGTCTGGATTGGAACTCCTGTCCTCCTTACTCCAAGGTCAGTGCTCTATCCACTGTGCTACCTAGCTGTGCTTAATCAGAATTGAATACTATGGAATTCCCAGCTACTAATGCCTTCTCCTCTCAGGAATATCCCTCTTCTAAAGGCATTTCAACCATGAGCCTGCCACCGTGATTGCCTTTGACATTTAGAAAGTCATTGACCTTTTATAAAAAATACTGGCATAATTAATAAAATTACTAAATTTTTATCACAAGTAGTATTATACAGACTTGCCAGCCTGTGGTAAAACTAGGCTTTGAACCCATGTTTCCTCATGCCAACATATCATTTGCTCCACTTCCTACTCTACCAAATTAAGATACTACAATTGTATTTGCTTTAACCAAATTTTGGCATCTTCCTCCCTAGTAAGTTCATTTACTGTAAAAAATGGTAGAAAGACAAGATTAATGAGGATATAAGGTACACAGTTTAGGACAGAGGTTATTAATATGTTGAATGTGAATTTAAAAAAATTGGCAACTATTTCAATTTAATTGTTTTTCTTTATCTCTTCCTATGCATTTTAAGTATTTAAAAATATTATTCTTAAAAGGGGTTCATGAACTTCACCAAATTGCTAGAGAGATCCCATGACAAATACAAAAAGGAACCTCAAGTTTAGAGTTAGGAAAAAACAGAGGTCATTTAGTCTAACTCCTTCTTTTTTAATGTGTTAAAAAAAACTAGGCACAAAAGAAATTAAATGATTTGGACAAGGTCACATTAGCAACAAAGTTAAGATCTAAACCCTGGTCTTGTTAACTGAAAAGTCAGAATTCTTTTCACTATTACATTATCTTTGATATTATCAACATAAAGTATAGGCCAAGGAATTATTTGATACTTCATCATTTGGGGCACATTTCAATTCTTAACATATAAAATGCTAGTGATGCAATCTGTCTATCAATGTGTGCCAGACATACATTAGCTGCACATGAACAGAGCCTCCTAATATGCACCTGCCCAAGCATGCATCCCAGTATGACAATGCCCAGAAAGAAGACAGAGAGATAGAAGCCAAAAGCAAAGAGGGACAGAAACACACAAAGAAAAGGAGAGAGATTCAAAATTCAATAAAAATTTATTAAATTTATACTTTATAAATAGCCCATTGTAATGTCCAAGTTCTAACTGCTCCACAGCTACTGCTTCTGCCACCTTCATAACTATTAGTACAAATTGTTCTCATCTGTCCATTCCACTTGAGGAAGTCTTCCCATGTTTGGGAACTCAATGCTGTGTCTTTTGGTTACCCTCAACCTGGTTTAGCCTACCTGCTGAAATGATTTATCTGAGTTTGACTGCTGAGCATGCTATAATTTCTTGGAGCCATAGATAAGAATTAGGTAGCAGGTAGATATCCAAAGTGGATGAGCAGCCCTAAAAAGGACTTGGTAAGCCCTCAAACCAAAGATACTAGACCTCCTGGAACACATAATATATCCCCATACATAAGTAATCATGAAACAAAGGAAAATATGGTAAAGCAAAGAAAGATTTAGATATAGTGTTCTAAGAAAATTAAAGAAGACAAAAATTATTTTCAGCTGGGAATTGGACAAGGGTGTGAGTTCAGAGAAGGCTTCATATGGCAGGAAAATGATGTGTTAGGCTTTGAAGAAAGAGAATGATTTCAATAGGCAAAGATGAGAATTGAGAGCATTTTCAGGTGTGGATGAGTAGGTGAGAGAAAGCAGGACTGAGACCAGGGAATAGCAAGTAGTTCAATAAGGCTGGAATATAGAGCATGTATAAAGCACAGTAATGCTAAATTAGATTGGAATCAAAATATAAAGGTTTTCAATTCCAAGCCAAGAAAATTATACTTTCCTGTTTCAAAAGGCAATATGGTTTAATGCATAAAGAAGCAGCCTTAAAATCAGCAATACCTAGGTTCAAGTCTCACCTCTAATACCGACTGGTCATGTAACTTTAGACAAGTCATTTAACATCTCAGCCTTTTAGACCATTCCCTGAAACTATAAGTTGTTAGAGATGGCATCAAACTGATTTGACAGTTTCCACCCCAAGTTGTTCCAATAGTATTGAAATCCCATATCTGATTTGTGTCCCTAATCCTGTCTTGTAGATAATAGTAAACTGTAGAAGACTTTTGGGCAGGGGAATAACTTGGTCCAAACTTATGCACAAAGAAACCCAACACAGAAATTAAAACATATCCCTCAGGCACTATTTTCCTCTTAATTTCAGGGTCAGGGGATACAGAAATCTATCACTAAGGTTTTATAAATCTAATCCTGGAATTAGGCAAAAAAATTATTGGAAACTGGAGTTTTGCAACATAATGGATCTTGTATCTATGTCCTTTCCCCTTCTCAGATGGACTAATGAACCATGCTGCTCATTTTTGTTCACTAGTAGAAGAAAAAGAACTTTTATATTGATAGGAAGGAAAAGATAATATAAGAAGGAAAAAATGATAGAAATTCAAAGTTTCAGTTCATTTCTAAGAATTTTTAATGATTCAACTTTTAAAAAAACTTATAAAAACAGAAAACAAAATGAAATGGAAGATCAAGAGGAAATTGACTAATTATTCATATGTAGGCATGTGAAATTTACTCCACCCCTTGGGCCTCAGTTTTCTCTCCTAGAGAAAGAAGGGATTGCAATAGAGAACAAGTAGAATTTTCTCCACAAAATCCTTTCTTTTTATATAAAAAAAATTCTACTCTAACCTACCAAGCTCCATTCTTTGATTCAATTAAATAATATTGTTTTTATTTTTCTCTAGAAAAATTTCTATTTCTCAAGACAGAGCCAAACCCCATTCAGAGAAGCCAAAGGCAGGAAGTTAAAATGAAATGTTCTTAGAAGGCCTCCTCTCAAGGTAATACTATTTTTAAATCCCCATTATCCCCCTGAGGGATCATAGAACAATACAGTAAGATAGAACATGGTCCTGGAGTCTGGGACACTTTTATGTTGAAATAATTCATGTGTGAGACTTCTTCTCAGAACTGACCTTCTGCATAGCAAGCTGTACACATATTTTTTTTCAGACTTGGCAAATGCATTTCCTAAACCCAGTTGGTTCAAATGCTAATCTATGCCCAACTCTGAATTGGTTTTCCTCTGAGGTTCAGAAATGCCTTCTCTGTGGAATTGGTATAATATTATTTGTTTTCTGACACAATGTCAAATACAGAAATTCATGACCCAAAACAAGGGACTTTGATTTGATATAGTGATTTACTAGCGCCAACAATAACCTCAAGGATTTGAGTAGGGAATGTATAGGATGAGGATAAAAGTAAGTAAGGTAGCTTTAAAATGAGAGGCATGCATCACTTAATCTATCCTCACATGCTCATGACACACAGTGAAATACCAGAGCAGGAAATTCCTGAAGAAAAATGAGATACAATGATTATCTGTGATCATGTTGAATTCATTATTATATGAGTTTTCCCTTCAGAGAAAAAAAAAACACTTATACAAAACTAAACACAAGTTTGGATAAATAAAGTTAAAATGTTAGCAAAAAAATGAAATTATCATTGAAAATACTTCCATTTATGATGAGCAAGACAGTGTGAACTAGCATTAGACAATTTGAGCTGTCCATCATATGCTGACTGTGCATCATATGATTCCTCCCTCAGGGAGGTGCATCTTACCCCTTCCCAGTAGGTACCCAGTTACTTGCTCAGCTGCCATCCACCCCATAACTGTTGTCATTGGACTCATTTCCTAGGATGCCTAAAGCAAACATCTTGCCATTTCATTCCCTACTTAATAAATATCTGTGGCTCTGGGGTTCCTAAATCCTCTATTTTGTATCAGAGTCCTTCATAAGATAGTTCCCCATACTTTCCAGTCTTCTTATACCTTAGTCTCCCTACTCCAGCATACTCTGCCATCCACTGACACTATTTCATTGCTCTTCCTTAAACAAAGTCCATCTTCCATCTCTGGGCATTTTCTTTGATTAAATATGATACCAGGAATACTCTCCCTCCTCATCTTTATCCCCTGGCTTCCATTTCTCAGCACTTAGCTGCCTGAATTTGCTACCAGTACCAAAATTCCTAGTAATGAACTTGATGCTGATAGTGCTAGATAAGCATAAATCTCCATTTTGATAAACATTACATTTAATCAGAGGATGTTATTACTAAATAAGAACATCCAAATCACCATCTTCTCAGAAATACTTCCCCACTTAGATTGCAAAACAAATTTAAAATTATTATGTCTCCTCTCTCTCTCTCTCTCACACACACACACACACACACACACACACACACACACACACACACATATATATATATATATATATATATATATATCTTCTTATTTTGCTTTTAACCACTGCCTCCCTTAATCAACCCTCCCTTTTTAACACCTCTCCCTTTCTCTTATTCTTTCCCCCAGTTTTCCCCATTTTTGCTATTGGATAATTTACATTTCCATTCATAACTTAGTGTGTGTGTGTGTGTGTGTGTGTGTGTGTGTGTGTGTGTGTGTGTGTAAATATATATATATATATATATATATATATATATATATATATATATATATATATATATATATATCCTTCCCTCTTTGATACAATTCCAGTGAAAATCAAGTTCAAGTTGTACCTGCCAGCCCTTCTCCTTTTCCCCTCCATTGTAAAAGTTCTTTGTGGATGCCATTTATGTGAGAAAATTTTCGCCATTCTTCCTCTACCTCCCCTTTCTCCCAGTACATCCTTTACATCAACCTATTCCCATGCCCTTTGTCTTTGTAAATTCCTTTTAATTTCCTTAATAATGATAAAGTTTTTAGTAGGTGAAGGCATCATCTTCCCATTTATGAATATAAACAGTTTATCAAGTTCTTTATGATTACTCTTTTATGTTTGCCTTTTTATGCTTCTATTGAGTCTTCTGTTTGAAAGTCAAATTGACTATTCAACTCTGATCTATTCATCAGGAATGCTTGAAAGTCCTCAATTTCATCAAATATCCACTTTCTCCCTGAAAGGTTATATTCAATTTTACTAGATAAATTATTCTGAACTGTAATCCTAGGTCCTTTGTTTTCTGAAATAGCATATTCCAAATCCTCCATTTCTTTAACATGAAAGTCACTAAATCTCATGTGATCCTAACTATTGCTTCTTGATTTTTGAATTATTTCTTTCTGGCTTTTTGTAATACTTTCTCCTTTATGTGGGAGCTCTGGGATTTTGCTCTAATATTCCTGGGAGTTTTCATTTTTTGGAGATCTTTTGATTTCTATTTTATCTTCTGTATCTAAAATATCTTTTCCTTGATAATATATTGAACTACAATGAACAGTTCTTTCTTTGATTATTACTTTCAGGTAACACAATAATAATTCTTAAATTATCTCTCCTTACTCTGTTTTCCAGGTCAGTTCTTTTTCTGAAGAGCTTTTTGACTTTGCTTTATTGTTTCTTGATGTCTTGTGGATTCATTAGCTTCTACTTATCCAATTCTTATTTTTTCAACTCTAATTTTTAAGGAATTATTTTCATCAGTGATAATTTATATCTCATTTTTCCATTTGACCAATTCTACTTTTAAGGAGCTATTTTTTTCTTCAGTGAATTTGTGTATCCCTCTTCTATTTGGCCAGTTCAGATTTTTAAAGAGTTTTTCTATTCAGTGAATTTTTGTGTCTCTTTTATTATTTGGCTAAATTTGCTTTTTTGGAGTATATGTGTGTATGTGTTTTTTATCAAGTTGTCAATTCTTTTTTCATAATTTTCTTGTATCACATTTCTTTCATATTTTTTCCACTACAATTCTTAACTTAAAAAAATTTTCTTCCAGGAATTCTTATTGAATTTGAATGTAATTGGAATTCTTCTTTGAGGCATTTTATAGCTGCTTTCACACTGTTGTCTTCTTGTGAGTTTTTATGTTTTTGTCTTTCCAGCCTTCCCTTTGTCTTCCCATAATTGCTTTTTTATGAGCAAGTCTTTTGTTGTTGTTGTTGTTTCCTCATTTTCTTGACTTTGATGACCTTCTATTTTTTGACTTTGAACTTTATGTTAAAGTTGACCTCTGCTCACCAGGGGATGGAAAAGCACTCTTTCAGGATTGTCTTTTTTCTGTTGCTGTTCACTGTGTCTATAATATATAATTTCACTGTCTTTACTTATTGAATTCCTGCCATCGTTCCAATATCATCAATCACTTCCATGAAATTTTTCTTGAATCTATAAGTTAGGTAATGACCCCTTCTTTGAATCTCACAGAGTAATTTTTTCTCTATAGTTTTTATTATAGCTGTTTGTATTTGTATCCCTGAGATTTTATGAACAGAACTAAGTGTCTAATCTGGGAGTGAAAGAGACCTGGTTTCAAGATCTTTATCATATATTCACTTGTCATATGACCCTGGGCAAATCACCTAATCTTTCAAAGCCCCCAGATAAATCTCCAAGAAAATAAATTTCATGAGTTGTTGATTTATATTAATTCTCTACACTGAAAATTTCCATATGACATAAATCTCAGTGCTAGATCCTACTATTGCTATCATATCCCCAAAAAAGAAATTGATGGAAATATTCAGATCCTCTTATCTAATTTTACTTTTATGAAAGGATATCTGCATGAATTGATTGCTCTAGGTAGCACTGATTAATTTCACATCTTAGAGTCTTAGGACACATATATCACTGCTTCTACATTTGGTGACTCAATAAATATTCACGTAAGGTTCTAGCATATTAACCATTTGCATTCTCTCCCATCATAAAGAGAGTTTTGGGGATATATATAATATATATACACACACACATACATATATGAATATATATGAAATTCTGTTAAGTATTACAAACTACTCAAATAGGTAGATTATGCTTGAATCCAACCAGTTTTATAAGCTTTATCTTACAATCACTACCAAGAGTCAGTCTGAACATTTACCAGCTATATGTTGATTCTGAGAATAGTATACCTTAACCACTTACTGCATATATTTATATCGCAATCCTTCCTATGGGCTCACATTCTGTAAACAAAGTTCTCCCAAACTAAACCCTGGGTATTTGTCAGTGGTTGGCAAACCACAGCATTTACCAGTTAACTCTTGTCACACATTTTATTATATTCCTCCACTGTGCTCTCTCTTCATGTTTCTGATGTTGACTGGCAAGAGATCTATGAGCAAAAGAGTTATGACTGCTAACATTGAAATGTCTGGATTGATGGAGTTTTTAAATAGAAAAATATCTTATTTTGTCTACATGTACAAAAATGAAATGGAGCACTTAACGTCCCAATAGATTTCTTCAAAGGGGAATCTAAATAAATCAGAATAACTACAACTCAATTTTCCTTAGGAAAAAAAGGTAGAGTCCAAAGTAGGGATACAAGCCTAGAATCTCTAATGATAAGGATGACTAGGTTGTTGAATCTCTTAAATTTAGAAATCCTGAGTTGCAATGGATTAGGCAAATAGTTTGCACTAACACTGGCACCAATGTTATGAGACCCTAAGAACAGGGGGCCACTTCGGTGCCTAAAGAAGGGTGAACTATTCCAGACTGGAAATGATTAAATCAGTGCTCCCATATGGATTTGTAATAAGATTGGGCCTATGAGTGACTCTTGGTGAAATAGAGAAAACTAGTTTAAAAAAAAAAAGCAAAAAGCGTTGGGGGGAGGTGAATCAATTCCTGAAACTTGAATCAATCTTGATGAATAATTCTGAATGAATTGAATAATGAATATGAATAATGTATAATTCTCTCTTCCCCAGCCCCAAAATACTTTTTATCTCTCTATTTGATTTTCACTCCACAAATATAGACAGGCTACTAAATTTGCCAGTCTCTGGACTTGATGAAGGACTGAGAAATAGTATAAACTCATTATTTCTTCATTAAATGCTTGAATTATAATTATTTCCCACAACTTTCATAACATGCAGACTAATGGATATCCATTCTAAATTCACTTGAGTTAAATAGTTCACAGTTTCAAAAAGGTAGAAACTACCTTCTAATTCATTATTGCCCCTAGTTCCAGTATCTACAGAAAATTGGAAAGACTGGGGAAACCTGAAACCTTCTCATCAGTTGTGGTTGAATAGAAATTTTTGAATCAAACAACTTTCAAGTTGAAAAGGACCATAAGATTACCATCAGCTCCCTGATTTAATAGGTAAGGAAAGAGACATTAATTGATAATAGAATCAAAATTAGAACCCAGTTCACCTGATCCCATTCTAGTAATAATGATTGTCTTGTAATTATCTCAGAGAAGCAGAATTATACTGTGGAAAAAGGGAAGCTTTGAGATGAAGAACTTGAATTTCATTCTCACCATTGTCATTCTCTGCCTGAGTGACTTCAAGTAAATCATCTAATCTCTGTGTATATTGATTTCTTCATCTGCAAAGAGGCTGGACTCTCTGACTTCTAAGACCCCTTCTAGCTCAAAATCTATGAGCCTATTTTTAAAAATTGGGATCTTCAGGGCTCAAATCACATTAGATATAAATAATTCTAAGAGTGTCACATAAAGTACTTTTGTTGTTTTTGGAGATAATGAAGGTTGTGACTTGCCTAGATCATACCACCAGTAAATGACTGAGGATGAACTCAGATCCTCCTGACCCCAGAGCTGGCACTCTCATCCACTGCACCATCTAGCTGCCCCCAGAATGCAGTTTTTAATCAATGAGATAACAATCGAAATGTAAAGTTGCCTTGTGAAGTAGCAAACTGAGTCTCTGAAGGAGCACCTCTAACATTTCAGAAGCAAAAACAAAGTTTATGTTGGACAAAACAACTATGAATATTTCAAAAATAGATCTAATTTGGATGGGCAAATTATTGTAGAATAGGAAGTGGACCTGTCATTTCATTGGTAGAGATCTGACATGATGTGCACTTTGCCTATACAGGGCTATACCTACTCTACAAGTTAGAATCTAAAAGAGTTGCCCAGCATCATTCAGCAAAGATACTTCAGAGATGGGACTTGAACCCAGGCCATTGCAGTTCTCAGGCCAACTCTCAACCCACTTAACTATGCAGCCTCTGAGATAGGATAAGAAGCGGGGGCAGAATGTAATAAAAATAATTTAGGTGGACTATGAAACAGCTAGCAATATCCAAGAATTCTTACTGACTGCATCCTTACAATATTTGAAGTCATTTCTAGCCAGAAATGTAATTCTGAAACCTCTTTTTTTTTATTCTAAAGATCCACATGTGCCTTTAGAAATCAAACACAAACCATTCACAAGATCTTTCCATCTCAAAAATGCACTCTAAGCTGGTCCTATTTTCATACTCCTTACTACAGAAGATGTCTTGTTTCTTGCCAACAATAACAACAAACATGTATGTGAGAACATTTAGTCTATGTCTACACATGCACAGTGGCAAACAGAGGAAGCTATGCAAATAATCCAGTCCCTCCCCACCACCCCCCCAACCCACCCATCTCCAACACTTTACTCTGAAATAAACAGACTGATGGCAAATATTTCTGACTTAAATACCTGGATAAGTGTATTGATTCTATTTCACTTTCCATGTAGACATAACCTTTTGACCATCCAGTTTTTTAACTTAAGCTTCCCATTTATTTGAAGGGGAAAAGAAATCATTCTGGGGCTGATTTCACTAACAACTGTTTTGGCCTTGGGGCTTTTCTTTAAAGAAAATAGCTAGCTTAAGCAATTGCTAAGTGACCTGAAACAGGAAATGACTTCTTAATTTTTACTTTAATCTTTGCTGTGCAAATACTATAAGGAAAGTTTTCTGTCAAAGACAGACAGGTATGGATGTATTAAGAACCTTCCAGTACCACTAAAGTCACATTCTTCTAAAACAATACTTTCTCAATTATGAAATACTCTAACTACCTCCTGGAATAGAGTCCACAGGTATGATGTCAGTCTCCTGTTTTGGTTTAAGGTTTTTTGGGGTTTTTTTAAATAGTTTTGGTTTAAGGTTTAGGGGCTTGTTTTGTAGTTTCACAAAATTATACACCACAGTGTGTATATAGAGATTAAATAACTTGTCTGAGATCCAAAGACAGTAAGTGCCTAAGATGAGTTTTGAACCTAGAGCCTCTTATTCCAAAATCTAGTTCCTTCATCTGTATTATTTTCTATAAAATTTTCAAAGGTAAATAATTCCTATTGTGATACAAAATTGAGAGTCAACATTAATTTTTGTCTCTTGGACAGCAATGGAAAGGATGGAGGAATTTATTCTTATATCTTTGAAGTAAATTGATGGTGGTTGTGGTGGTGTTCAGTTATTTTTCAGTTATGTCCAAAGTTTCATGACTTCATTTGGGGTTTTCTTGGCAAAGATACTAGAAAGGGTCACCATTTCCTTCTTCAGTGAATTTTATAAATGAGGCGACTGAAGCAAACAGGGATTGAAAAGCAGATTTGAAATCAGGAAGATGAGTCTTTCTGACTCTAGGTCCAGCACTCTATCCATTGCATCATCTTGCAAATATAGGTTATAAAATCTAATTTATGTTAAGTTGTTAACTAGAACTGGGGCTCTACTCACAGCAGAGGGTACAAATCAGTTGGACCTCAAACTGATAGCATTATAGAAAAATGTCCCCAAATCCCTCAGGAGATCCTTACCAGACTAAGCAGAATACAAAGTGGGTCTTCTCTGAGAGTGGTCAGAGCAATATTACTACAGTATTAAAAGCTTTCAAAACAGACAAGGGTCTCAAGAACATCAACTTGTCATTCCAGAGACTGATAGATTGTATATAGTCACAACTTCAACATGGTACCCAAACCATATGAAGAAGGAGTCATTATTGTGAAGTATTGCACCTGGGTTTGAATCCTGATAGATGGCACAGTAGACAGCATGTTGGATTACAGTCAGGAAAACCAGAATTCAGATCCAGCCTCTGACACTTATTGGCTACATGACCATTAGTAAAATCATTTTATTTCTGGCTTCAATTTCTTCATCTGTAAAATGGGGATAATAATACTATCTACTTCCAGGGCTTCAGTGAGTTGCAAATGAGATGACAATTGTAAAGTGCTTTGCACATTATGTAGTATCATAATTATATAATAAATTTGATATTATTATAATTGTTAATATTATTAGGTGCTCATATATAAATAACCTATTTGAGCCTCTGTTACTTATCATTAGCATAATTATCCTTATAATACTTATCTCTCAAAATTTTCCTTCAGAAAGCATTTATGTAACCAACCACTACTTTTGTGACAATCCCAGTCTTGAGACAACTAGGTGACATACTAGACTGAGAACTAGATTTGTAATCAGGAAAAATAAAATCACATCCTGACTCAAATATGAACTATGTAATCCTTAGCAAGTCATCTAACACCTCTCACCATGAGTTTCCTTCTCAGTAAAATGGAGATCATAATAACACTCATAAGGTTGTTGTGAGGAACAAATGAGGAAATACGTGTAAAGTTCTTTGCAATCAACAAGTCAAGTTAAGTGCTTAAACTTATAATGAGCCAGACACTATGCCAAGTGCTGTGCAAACACTATATAAATTAGCTATTTTGAGTAGTTATATTCAAGGAGATTGCAGTCTATTGGGGAGAAACATCCTGAATGAAGATTTAATACAACAGTATTTAATTAAATTGTGCAGAGTATTTTGTGGGGAAAGACAGTAGTATCTGAGGGGATGGTGTTAGGGATTCTTTCACACTTCAGCAAAACTTAGAGATCTGGAAGTAGATGGGAAGTATATAGAGAAGTAGATGGGGAAAGCTAGTTTATGTGGCTATGTACCCATATTTCTCCATGTATGAGATACACCTGTTTTTGAAAAATTTGGGGTCTAAAAACCGGGATAGTCTTATACAGTGATTGTAGATTTTTTTTTACTTGTATTTCCCATTTTTTCAAGCTTGTTGTCTTTGCACTCTTTGTTTCACATTTGTTACCTGTATATTAGATTATACTTTGTGATGTTCTGCCCAGAAATGCTCAAAAAAGATTTTCGTCCAGTTCTGAATTCAAGTTCAAAGTGATCCAATTTGCAAAAATGAATGGAAATTGTGCTGATGAAGGTCAGTTTGGTCCTTCTCCAACTGAGAAAACAATCCAAGACTGGCTGTGGGAAGAAGAAACCCTCCTGAAAATGCCCGGTAGAAGGAGGCCTAAGTTATAGAGGGAATTGAAGAGATGGATTGAAGAGCACAGGGAAAGTGGAATTTCTGTGTCCACCAAGATGGTTCAGCATGAGGCCAGAAGAATTGCTGATGAAAAAGAAGTGACTGATTTCAAAGGAGGACACAACTGGTGCTTCAGGTTCCTGAAACAGAATGGACTAAGCACGTGTCCACTCACTAAACTTGTCCAGGTAGTGCTTGTGGTCAACCACAGACCAGAACACAGACAGGAGAGTGGTCAGAACCTCTCCCAAGTCAATGATTTGTCATCAACATAGATGAGGATGAGCTAATGGATGGGAGTTCTGACAGTGATAAGGAGTTGTATGAATTTTATGATGAATAAAACTTGAGTTCAATAACTTTATGTAATACATTTTTTTTTCAAATTTTGGACCCTCAAATTAAGGTGTGTCTTATACATGGGGAAATATGGGAAACAGGAGAGGACTAGCCTGTATAGAAAATAAGAAATAAGTGAGGTATCTTGGAACATATAATGTATAAAGGGAGCAGTATGAATTGAATTTAGAAAGATAGGATCTTCATTACAAACCAAAATTTTTATTTTATCATATTAGTTCAATAACAGGGAGTCACTAAAGCCTCTGGTACCAAGGAATGTTGTTGTTGAGGTTAAGTGAGAAAATGTACACAAAGCATTTTATATGTATATCTGTTAAAAGGAAAATTATGTCTTTGAGTTTTCACTGTGATGAATGAGGTTAAATTCAGACAAAGAGAATTAAAAGAGTTTACTAAAATATTTCAAGGTAGCAAAACATGGGCTAATCACTGGAGATCAGCAAGAGATTCAAGATGGAGTCAGCTTTTATTGATATCTTTCATAATCAGATAATTTGGATACCTCTAGGTTAGTAAAAGTGAATAGACCATTGAATCTTAGTTCTTTCCCAAATTGCCTACATGCTAAATAGTAGGTAATATAGAAGCTACAGACCGGGTGATTTCTTCCCCAGGAGTTCCTCCCTCAATAGAGTTCTCCCAACAATTTCTTTCAAGGATTTCCTTCTCTGGTACTAAGTCATTGGTAGTATACTGAATAATTTTAGTCAGTAACATGTCTTAATACAATAATACTATTACCTCTTAAATTTACTTTTTTCTACCAGCTAGGGCATGTGATGAAAATGAACTCAAACTTCATGATTCTGGCCTTACTAATAATAGAGCTCCAAGAAGAATATAAAATTAGGAATAAAGCATCATTAGTTCTGTTCGTTTTCAGGCAAAAGTCATAGTTAAGCTTCCAGAACAATCAAATCTAAAGTAAAGTTCTAATTCATTTACAGGGTTGCATAACCAAGCTCAGTATTAACCAGCTAAGAAACGCTCTTGTTCAAAATGTAACTATACAATGTGGAAAATGAATCAAGAAGGATCCTACTTCTGGAAATGCCAAGGTTGACCCCTCAATTTATCCTAGACAGAGACATCTATCTATAGCAATTACCAGACTTTCCTCTCTTTGGACAGTACATGGCAACACCTGGAACAGTGGAATATTGGTTTCATGTCAATATAGACAATCATACCTGAAATCAAAACTCAGAATAATATTAGATTACAGTTTAGCAAGATGCTACCTCAGTTGCAAGTTTCACTAATCACAGTTTAATGTTAGTTATTATTATTTATTTCATAGTGTAGCAATAATAAAGGTTTACCAACCCTTTTTTTTAATTCTTTCCCTCTTTTTCTTCTCCTTGAATTTAAACTCATTCTGGTAGAAAAATAATTCATTTAAATGAGGAAAACAATTACATTTTAGAATTCTATATAGATAGTGAATCTATGAAAATTAACTCAAAAGCTAAATAAAATTGTCCAGTTGCTGTAAACCTCCAGACTAACAGATATCCATCTCTTAAGATGAATTTGCTTAACTCATCCCTTAAGGTGGATTCCCTTAATTCACCCCTTAAGGTAAAAAAAAATGTTTAAGACTGCAGTTTGAGACTAATTTGGCTCAAGATATAACTTTAGTACTGACTATTTCAGGTATAACTTCGTAAGTTCATAATCTTTACAAGTGATAGGCAAAAAAAAAAAAACCTTAGATGAAACTCACTCTATACTATAAGCAGGTTGGAAAATTTCACCCCATTTTGTACTAGAAGTGGAAGAGGGACTCCCATTTACTCATTAAATCAATTCATTGTTTAGAAATTTTAAAACACAGCAAGTTCTTTTACAATGATAAGATTTTAAGACCATACTCAAGCAGATTGTCTCAAGAAACCTTTTAAGTACACAAAAAAAGGAGATTTTACAAGATCTTTATTTTCTTTGTAGTTTTCCCATACACTAAGTGATTGACAATTTTTCCTTTTATATATATATACCCTTAAAGGGTTTTAATATTATAAAAATAACCCAAAATAACTTAACAACTTTGTAATTTTCATAAGTGATAGTAAAATAACTTCAGGTGAAAATTCCTCTTCCTATGGGAAAATCAATGTTTCTATTTTCTTAAACTTGAGTTCTTTAGAATATTACAATGCATAGTCAACAGGGCTGATAAAATAACAGGTGGCACAAATTTTTGAAAGCTATTATTTTACCAGTCCTGTTGACCATGCATTGTAAAATTCTGAAGAATTCAAATATAAGAAAACAGAAATTTATAGGTATGTCTATAATAAAGCAAGTTAACATTAAAATATTAGAAGGCCCAGAATATATTTCAGAAATGTGATCAAGAATCATTTATGCTGAAAAAAATCAGCATGGATATGCTTGCAGAGTAAAAGATGTACATTCAGCAAAATAAGGTAATTTCTATTCATTTCCTCTCCTCCCCAACTTTCATAACTTACCTGATAAGAAGACCAGAACTAAACAGATAATTTGATCTTCAAATACAAGATTCAAGAGATGGGTAAAAATGTAATTGGAAAGAAAAAAATAAAACAGTTGTCAATATGACTAAATTTCATACATCCCTACACAGGAATATTGATAATATTTGTAACTTTTGAGAATTTAATTTCTATTAGGACAATTAAAAGGAGTATACTTAGGCAGAAGGAGTGGGTATAAATTGATTATAATGTGTTGATACTTGTAACACAATTATATTTCTATTGGGACAGTTAAAAGTAGTATACTTAAAGGGCATGGTACAAGACAGATATAAAACAAGAATATTAAAAAAAAGAATTATAATGGGAGAAGAAGAGAGAGGCAAAAGAGGGTAAATCACATCATGAGAATAGGCACAAAGGATTCATTATGATAGAGAGAAAGAAGGGAGATCGTGAGCATTGAGTGAATCTTCCTCTCATTAGATTTGGTTTAACAAGGGAATGATGTGCATATACAATTGGAATTAGAAATTTATTCAACCCTAGAAAGAAGTAGGAGGGGGAAAGGGATAAGAAATAGGAAGGAAGGACTGATAGAAGGTGGGGCAGACATAGAAGGGGAAAGAGGAAAGGAGAAATTGATAGAAGGAAGGACTTTTTGTGACCAAAAGTAAAATATTGTTGTTGAGAGACAGGGTGAAAGGAGTGGGAAAAGTGTGAAAAGGGGAAATTGGATGGAGGGATTACAGAGTTAGTTATCATAGCTATAAATGTGAATGAGGTGGATTCTTCCATAAAATGGGATGGATAGCAGATAAAAAATGATAATCCTAAAATATGTTGTTGCAAGAAATATTTGAAGCTGAGAGAAAAAGGTGAAAGTCTTGAGAAAATATATATTACAGGAGTGGCTAGATGGCTATTGGGACAGCTAGGTGGTGCAGTGGATAGAGCACTGGCCCTGCAGTCAGGAGCATCTGAGTTCAAATCCAGACTTTAGCATGCAAATTCTGAGAGAAGTTAAGTGACTTATGGAAGAAATAGAGGGTAAAATAATACTATCAGGTGACCTTAACCTACCTCTCTCAGAATTAGATAAATCTAATCACAAAATAAACAAGAAAGAAGTGAAGGAGGCAAACAGAATTTTAGAATAGATATGATAGACCTCTGGAAAAAGTTGAATAAAGCTAGAAAGGACTACAGCATCCTCCTCAGTGTTACATGGCACATACACAAAAATTGACCATGTATTAGGGCATCAAAACCTTAGGATCAAATGCAAAAAGGCAGAAATATTAAATGCATCTTTCTCAGATAATGATGCATAAAAATTACATGTAAAAGAAGAGTCAAAACAGAGAAAGAAAATTATAAATCAATTTCACTAATGAATATGGCTGCAAAAATCTTAAAATATTAGCAAAGCAATTATAGCAAGTTATCACTAGGATAAAACACTATGACCAAGCAGGATTTATTCCAGGAATGTAGGCTTGGTTCAGTATTAGGAAAACTGTTAGTATAATTGACTATATCAATAATAAACCTAACAGAAATCATATGACCATCTCAATAGATGCTGAAAAAGCCTTTGACAGAATACAGCATCCACTCCTACTACAAACACAAGACAAAGTAGGAATAAATGGATTGGTTCTTAGAATGATAAGCAGTATCTATCTGAAACCATCAACAAACATTAAATGCAATGGGGATAAGCTATAGGCATTCCCAATAAGATCAGGAGTGAAACAAGAATGCCCACTATCACCACTACTATTCAACATTGTATTAGAAATGTTAGCTTCAGCAATAAGAGAAGAAAAAGAAATTAAAGGAAATTGAATTGGGAAGGAAGGAACAAAACACTCACTGTATTCAGATGACATGATGATATTACCTAAAGAACCCTAAAAAATCATCTAAAAACTATTAGAAACAATTAGCAACTTTAGCAAAGTCACAGAATATAAAAATAAACATAAATAAATCCTCATAAATCCTCAGCATTTCTATATATATTATTATATATTACTAGCAAGATACAACATCAAGAGAAATACTATTTAAAATAACTTCAGAAAATACAAAATATTTGGGAATCTATCTGCCAAGGCAGACTCAGAATCTTTTCACACAAATAAAATCAGATTTAAATAACTAGACAAATATCAACTGTTCATGAATAGGCCAAGCTAATATAATAAAAATGACATTTCTACTAAATTAAACTCTTTATTTAGTTCCTTACCAATCAAACTTCCAAAAGACTACTTTAATAAACTAGGAAAAATTCTAACTAAATTCCTATGGAGGAAAAAAAGTCAAGAATTTCAAGGAATTTAATGAAAAAAAGTGCAGATGAAGGTGGTTTAGCCTTACCAGATTTAAAATTATATTTTAAGGCATCAGTCATCAAGACTGTCTTGTACTGGCTAATAAATAGAGTGATGGATCAGTGGAATAGACTAGGTGCAAAAGAGTTAGCAGGAAATGATTATAGTCATCTGATGTTTGAGAAATCCGAAGAGTGCAGTTTCTGGAATAAGAACTCACTCTTCGGGGGCAGCTAGGTGGCTCAATGGATGGAGCACCAGCTCTAGAGCCAGGAGGATCTGAGTTCAAATCCATCATCACATACTCAATAATCACTTAGTTGTGTATACTTCGGCAAGTCACTTAACCCCACTGCCTTGCAAATTAAAAAAAACAAAACTTCACTCTCACTCTTCAATAAAAAGTATTGGGAAAATTGGAAGATAGTATGACAGAATCTTGGATTAGACCAACAACTCACACTGTATAGCAAGATAAGATTAAAATGGGTACAGAATTTAGACATAAAAGACAATATTATAAACAAACTAGTAGCACAAGGAATAGTTAATCAATAGATCTATGGAAGGGAGAACAGTTTATGACCAAGGAAGAGATGGAGAACATCATTAAAAACAAACTGGATAATTTTTATTACATTAAACTAAAAAGATTTTGCACAAACAAAACCACTCTGACCAAGATTTAAAAAATGTAGTAAATTGGGAAACAATTTTTACAACTAGTGTTCCTGACAAAGGACTCATTTCTAAAACATATAGAGAGCTGAGTCAAATTTATATAAAAAAGCCAATTTCCCAGTTGACAAATGATCAAAGGATATGCAAAGGTAATTTGCAGATGAGGAAATCAAACCTATCCATAGTCATATGAAAAATTGCTCTAAATCATTACTGATTAGAGAAATACAAATTAAAGCATCTCTGAAGTACCACCTCACACCTCTCAGATTGGCCAATGTGCCCAGAAAGGACACTGATCAATGTTGGGTTGTGGGAAATCTGGGACACTAATGCATTTTTTGTGGAGCTGTGAATTTATCCAATTTTTCTGGAAAGCAATTTGGAATTATGCCCAAAAGGCAAGAAAAATGTGTATGCCCTTTGATCCAGCAATACCACTACTGGTTCTATACCCTGAAGAGATCATGAAAAATAGTAAAAACATTACTTGTACAAAAATATTCATAGCAGCTCTGTATGTGGTGGTAAAGAATTAGAAATTGAGGGGATGTTCATCAACTGGGAAATGGTTGAACAAATTGTGATATATGTATGTTATGAAACACTTTTGTTCTATTAAAAACCAGGAGGGATGGGATTTCAGAGAAACCTGGAAAAATTTGCATGAATTGTTGCTGAATGAGATGAGCAGTACTAGAACACTGTGCACCCTAACAGCATTATGGGGGTAATGATTAATCTTAATGGAATTGCTCATCAGTGCAATAATCAGGGACTCTTTAGGGGTATCTGTGACAGAGAATACCATTAGTATCCAAAGAAAGAACTCTGGAGTTTAAACAAAGAACAAAGATTATTACCATTATTTTTTTAAGAAAAAGATTGTCTTATGTACTACATAATTTTGCTATCTCTAATATTTTATTTTTTCCCTCAAGGATATGTCTTTTTCTCTTAAACATTCAATTTTGATGAATGCATATCATGCAAACAATGTAAAGATTATCAGATTGCCTTCTGGGGGGGCAGGAAAGGGAGAGGGGGGAAATTATAAAATTAAAAATCTTACCAAAAATGATAGGTAGAAACTACTATTATATATAATTGGAAAACAAATAAAATATTTATATAATTAAAAACTGTAAAATAGTATGATACAAACTAGACAAAAACCCATATCTCACACCATATAATGAAATAAGATCAAAATAGATATATGAGTTAGACATAAAGTCAATTTGAAGAGCAAGGAATTCATTTATCTATCAGATTTATGGAGAAAAGGAGAATTTGTGATTAAAGAGATGGAGAATTTTATGAAATGCAGAATAGATAATTTTGATTGCATTCAACTGAAAAGTTTTTGCACAAACAAAACCAATAAATCCAAGATCAGAAGAAAAGAAGCATGCTTGAATTAATTTTTACAGTTAGTATTTACAATAAAGACACATTTCAAAAATCTATATAGAACTGAATCAAATTTATAAGACCATAAGTTATTCCACAGGTGATAAATGGTCAAGGGATATCAACAGGTAGTTTAAGGATAAAGAAACTAAAGCTATCTATAGTCATGTGAAAAAATATTTTAAGTCACTACTCACTAGAAAAATTCAAACTGAAACAATTCTGAGGTACTATCTCACCTATATCAGATTAGCTAATATAACAGAAAAGTAAAATGAAAACTGTTGTGGGAAAATTGTTGGTGGAATTGCATTCTGGAGAACAATTTGAAACTATGTCCAAAGGGAATAAGACTATGTATATCCTTTGATCCAGCAAAATCACTACTTGGTCTCAATTTCAAAGAGATCACAAAAATGGGGAAAAGAGCTACACAATGTATGTAGACCTGGAAATTGAGGGGATACCCATCAATTGGGAAATGGCTAAAAATATCTGTGAAATATGAATATAATGTATTATTACTCTATAAGAAATAATGAAAAAAAGAAATAATGAGCATGTAAATTTCAGAAAAAATCTGGATAGACTTATGTGAACTGATGATGAGTGAAATGAGCAGAATTATTAATAGCAACATCGTGAGATGATCAACTATGACAGACTCAGTTCCTCTCGGTAATGCAGTGAGCAAAGACAATGCTAAAATACTTGTAATGGAAAGATCTAGAGAAAGAACTATTGACTCTGAATGTATATTAAAGTATTCAATTTTCACCTTTTTAAATTTGTTTTTTGCTTTTTACTTCTCATAGTTTCCACCCTTATTCTGATTATTCTTTCACAGTATGACTAATATGGAAATATGTATAATACAATTATATATGTATAACCTATGTCAGATTACTTACTATCCTATGATGGGCAGAGGGAAGGATAAGAGAAAGAAAACTGTTCCTTCATTAAACAGCTTTGCATTCCCCTCCATTCATCTCTTATTAGTATTCTCCTTGTACTGCAGATTGACCTTATATTTGGTGATTCATCTATTAACCACCATAGTCATGAAATACTATTTTTTTATCCATACTTTTCTGTTTTGATTGTTGTTCTTCCTTTTTGCTATATGCATATTATCAAATCCCAATGTCTTGGACTCTGGATTGAGCGTTTCATGGAATAGACCTTGCAACTGCCTACCTATGCCTTCTTACTAATTGGATTTGTGTCTGTTCCCTTGCCTACCTCTAGCATCATATTGAGGTGACCCCCAACAAGCAGAAGCTTCCTGTCACTCTTAAACACACATCAGATACCAGAGAGTCCTTCATTTGATTCCCTTCCCCATTGTCATAAAAATCCTCTCCAGAATGGGGAACCAGGATGGGGGTACTCTTGACCTCTCTATATTTCTCTCAGCAGCTATCACAAGACCTCCAGGAAAATTTTTTTTTATTTTTAAAATCTTGAAAGTTCTAAAGACATTCCTAGTTCTTTGTCATTTCCCCTGCCCCCAATTGTAAATAGGTGGGATAAGCAATTCTATTGAGTTGGAGGTGTAGTTGGTTGGTCCCTCTTCTGATTCCTCCTTGATTTTTCTAAATCTCTCTTTCTTTACTCCCTTTTTCTCTTTCTTTTATTCTTCTGGATATCCTGGTCTATGGGTGGGCAATAGCTGCTTCAAAACCTCTCTACACACTGAAAACCTCAAGTTTGCCTGGGCTATAGATCTTCAAATCAAATTTGAAATAACCAAGTACTATACTTAATGGTCCCTTTTACCTGACCAAAATGTTATTTTCTTTTTTTCTCATGATTTTTCCAGGCCCCAACTAAACTGAACCTCTAAGTTATGGACAAAACTGGCAAGATTTCCCAAAACTATTCCAGTCCCACTCCCTTTATCCTATCAGGGAGTCCTTAAAATATTCCCTCTTCCTGCTCCATTTATAAATACCCTTATTCCCATGCAAATGAAAAACCTTTCTGTTTGTTTGCCTCTTCCCCATGTGTCATTCGCTTTTCCTTCTTTGTACAGAAGAGAAAAAAAAATCAAAATTTGGATTTGGGGATTTATTTCTCTTTCTCAACCTGAGTTTCAGGGAACTAAATTCTTTGCCATTTCATGAGCCTCTGAGCAGGAGTTACACTCCAACTTGCTTTCCAGGCAGGTTGCAGGAGAGGAGCAGGCTTGCCCACAATGATAGCCAGGGATGAAAACACTCAAAAGATCCTACATTTTGCTCTCCATTTGTTAAAAGAAGGTTTTTGCCCTGCTTAATTGGAAAAACTCAGGACAAAGAGAATTAAAAAGAAGGTATTAAACATATCAAGGTAGCAACACAATTGATGAGCTAATCATTGGAGATCTGCAAGGGATTCAAGATGGAGCCAATTTCTATTGATATCTTTTATAATAAGATAAAAATTTAAAAATTAGATAGATCCATATCAGTAAAAGGAAGGAGACATTTCTTCTCAGTTCCCACAAAAGAGACTCAGCAAGGAAAGCTGATTTACTGAGTCAGCATCACCGTCAACAAATCTATCTAATTGAGATTTGGATATTTGGAGATTATAGATCTTTTTTTTTTTTAACAATTTCATGAGTCTCATTTTCAGACTACAATTCAAAGGACAGTCAAGACAAGGAATAACTACCAGCAAGGAAGTATCTGAAAATCAGCTATTTCCATAAGTACTGAAGTGACTCACTGACTGAAAGGCAACTTCCCTAAGTTGGATACATATGGAAAGGAACAACAGCCAAATATTAAAGAAATCACTGCATTACAAATCAAAATTGGGTGACTTAAAGCAGATTAGATAGGAGAGAGAAGCACCATAAACAATTAGGACATAACTGTAGATGATACAACACAGCTGAGGCCTGATAAGGCTTTGATTCAATTTGACAACTATTAATTTAGGGCCTATTGTCTGCAAGGTAACTGTAATAAGCACTTGTACTTTAGGTTCAAAATTCAAATAGTCTCTGCCCTTAAGGAGCTTCCATGAACTCTGGGTGACAACAAAACCACCTAGTATGTAGAGTCATAAGAAGACTGGACTTGAGTTGAGGCTATGAAACTGGTTATAAATGAATATAGACACAGCTGCTGTCTTTAGAGTCAGGAGCTCTGAACTCAAGTCTTATTGGAGCTTGAGAAACCATTACATCTTTCTGGGTCACAGTTCCCCATCTATTAAAAGAAAGAGTTGGAAAAGATGACTTTTAAGGAAACCTTTACATGTGGGCAACTTGGAGAAGACATGGAATCATAGATGCATAGTCAGAGCTGGGAGAAATCATAAAGATCATCTAGACTAACCATGTTTTTTTTAAAGGAGAAAGCTGAGTCCTAGGAAAATGAAGTGACCTGCCCAAGATACTACAAGTATTAAGCAGATTCATTCCCAGGATCATTAATCCAATTAATCAGTCTATGCTCATATTAATTTTTAAGCTATAATAACACAAAACAAACACCATTAATAGGAATACCTTGGACCCAAAAGGATAAACACACATATCTAATTTTCTTTCAGTATAAAGATCATGTTTTTTCCTCAACCACATAGGAAAAATGTAACCATCAACCCACAACTTCTCACTAATGAAAATAGCAGTTTACTCAGGAATTTTAAATGAGATTTGAACTTACCATTATGATCTTATAAAGGATCAAAAGATTAGTGAGAGAAAGAAAAAAATTAGACTAGTTCAGGAATCATCAGATTTGTTGTCATTGCTCTATAAAGACAATTTCATCCAGGAAATGGAGGTGGGGAGGCTGATAATCACAAAATCAACATCATAGATATGCCATCTTAGTAAATATTATAAAGATTAAAAGAAAGTGAAAATAACAACTCAAAATAATCAAGCAGGTATATCAAGCAGTCTATATTCACAGTAATGATTCAAAAGAATTCATTAATCTGTCACAGAGGCAGAAAACTGATTCTGCAGTACCTGATCATCTCTGTCCTGAAATATCCAGACTAATCAAAAAGACAAGTCTCCAAAAGAGTTTATGTTATTCAGCTATCTCACTCTTCAAAACAGCAATCTGTCCACATCAATTGCTTTGTATCCTTGATAAATGCCAACATATGACCAAATTTGAAATTCAGAGAACCAGATTTATTTTGTGTTATAGCCATGTTTCATGAAGAAATGAAGGATATTTTTTCGCCCTACAAAAACTTTGTAGCTGAAACTCTCTTTATCAAGTCTTACCAAATTGCACATAAATGTGTCTATATATGTATACATGCATATGTGTGTATGTATATGTTCATACATATAAATATGTGTATATGTGTGAACAGATACATATACATATATTTATATTTAGAAATGCATTGACAAATATAAAAATCCCAAGGCAAACTTAAATCCAAAACTCTATGTGGTATTGGACAA
This sequence comes from Macrotis lagotis, assembly GCF_037893015.1. NCBI lineage: Eukaryota > Metazoa > Chordata > Mammalia > Peramelemorphia > Peramelidae > Macrotis > Macrotis lagotis. The sequence continues at coordinate 739,614,011 of NC_133658.1, forward strand.
TTTCCTGTTATATTCTCATCTTATCTACACAACTGTGTCTTCTATGTTTTATTCTATTTTGCTTTAATTTTAAATCATGTGAAATGTAAAGATTGCAAAATGGTAACTACTACATAAAATTAAAAATATTTAATGTCTTAGTCTTCACAAACAAGGCTAATTGATTTTTCAAATAAATGAATCATTTTGGGGAGTCACTCTACTATAAATTCTACAATATGAGTTTTGTTTCAGAGAAAGTGATTGGCCCATGATTACTCAATTTTGCTAAAATAGCAAGTGGGTTCTGGAGATCAATAAAAAATAAATTACAAAAATCTAAAAATTAAATATAATTCACATTTTCCAGACCTTCTTGCAAGTTCTTTTTGATAGACATTTTTAATATCTCTTCCAAGAAAGAAATTTTAATTAAGCTATTAGAGAACATAGTCTGTGGGGGGGGGTTAAGAAAGAGAAATTTAGCTAACAAATTAGAACATGATTGCTATATATCTAAAGAACAGTTATTCTTATTTTAGAACACATACTCCACCCTCTCCAAGTGCCTCAAGAACATTCTATAAATATTAGCATCATTTGCTGACATAAAATCTTTAACTTTTAAAATTAATGCCTTCTATATTATATTTAAAGTATACACACACACACACACATACACACACACACACATATATATATATATATATGTACATAGGATAATTTTATTGAATAAATTGAAGCAAATTCACCTTCTAGTTCTAAAACTTTATCATTTAATTAGCTCATTTGTTATGGTAGCTTCTAAAGTAATCTTTCTAGCAGTGTCATATTCACTGGCTACAAAACTTCCCAGTATTGCCTAAACCAAATAATCATGTAATTGAGGGTACAGCTACATGGCACATGGCTACATGACACTTGCTAGTTGTGTGACCTTGGGCAAGTCACTTAACCCCATTTCTTAAGGGGGGGAAAAGTAATTAAAAAATGCTATTTTTAAAAAAGATAAATAAAAATACCATATAGACAATGATAGCTTGTGGTTTTCTAATTCAATATGCTGACCAAGAGGTTCCTACTTGACTTTGATACCACTGGACCTTGTACCATTTATTGGATACACCAAATGGATATATAAGTTAAATAGAAGGTAGATCCATAAAAAATTAATTGAGAGACTAGACAAACATAACACACAACTATAAGTAGAGATGAGATATATTAAACAAAGGAGATCAGATAATATGAGTAAACTGAGCATTTTGAAAGTATAAAATTAAAATCTCTATACTTATAAGCAAAATCAATGACTTTTAACTAAGGGGAACAAGAGGTTGCACATCAAATATCTCTGATAAAAGTCTAATATCCAAGATAAATAGAGGGAAATAATACAAATTGATAAAAACAAAAAGCCATTCCACAATGAATCCTTAGTCAAAGTATATGAACAGGCAGTTTTCAGAATAATAAATGACAATTAACAAATCATTTGAAAAAAATGCTCCAAATCATTAACAAATAAGAGCAATGTAAATCTAAACAATTCTGAGTTCAATTCACATCTATAAGACTGGCCAAGGTGATACAGGTCAAAAAATGTTCCATGTTTGTAAATCTATGCAAGATAGTTTCATAAATCCATTGTTGGTAAAGCTGTAAAGTGATATTATAAGCCAGAAAATAGCACTAAAAAGTTACTAATCTATTCATGCTCCTTGTCCCATTAAGAACATTACTAGATCTGCCCCAAAGAAGGTCAAAGACAGAAAATTCACATATATCTAAAAGTGTTTATAGTAATTTTTTTTGTGATCTCAAAGAATTAAAAACAAAGAGGACATCAATTCAAGAAATAACTAAACAAATCATGGTTCATGGATATAATGGAATATCACCACATATTCCACAAGAAATAACAAATATGAATAATTCAGAGAAAAAAAGACTTGTATGAAATGTTACAAACCAAAGTGAATAGAAGAATCATTTATGAATGCAGTGTTCATAACTTAAGGGAGTTGAATATGGAGCATACCTTCTTCTCAGCAAAAAAAAAAAAATGGTAGATATAAAACGAGGCATAATTTGTCAGACATAACCAATGTTTTGATTTGTTTTGTTCAGTAGTCCTTCTAAGAGAGGGTTTTAGTCACAGAAAGAGTAGAGCAAAATCACTGGAAATAGAAAGAAATGCCCCTATAGCTGCTAACACCTTTCATTCTTAGGCTACCTCCTTCCTTCTCTCTTTCTCATGAATACTACAATATATAACACAAAAACATATGCAGGTGCTATCATTCTCTTTAGAATACAAACTACTTGAGAACAAGGTTTGTTCATTTTTGTACTTATATCCCCAGCATTTAGGAAAATTATTGATATATATATATATATATTAAATAGTTAATATTTTTTAAAAAATTCATGTCAATGTTTTTTAAAAATAAATAAATAAAAATTAATGGAGTTTAAATTTTAAAAAAGTATCTTGGTTTATAAATAGACTTACATGTACTTTCATGACTCATTCTGTATTACTGACCAGCTTACTTCATAACTTTTGCATATGAGCCACCAGTTTGGCTAAAATTCAATAAAATCACGCTTTGTACTTTGCTGTTCAAAGGTATTAGGTTGTCTTTGGGATAAAATTATTTATGACAGCAAAAGATGAGCCAGCCAATATCAAGAATGAGAGACAATGTATGGAAAACGAAGCAGTAACATTGATATTCCCATAATATAAAAAGAAAAAGAACTGCTCCATGGCTAAAAGTTAAATTGCATAAGAAGGCATGGGTAAGCTACAATTTTCACCAGTATTAGAACTTGAACCATTGAGATCATTTTAAATTATCAAAGTTAGGTCACATTGCACAAACCATATAGTGATATATACACTATATCATTTCATTGACATGAAAGATTGACAAACCAGATGACAATTTCATCCCTCAATACTACTATAATAACAGAAGTTTTTAGTACTTTGAAAGTGTACCACAGTTTAAATTTTTATTACATGATTCTAAGAATAGTAATACAAATTTCCAATAATTTTAGCAAATTACCATGTGCTTACATTTACTTAAATGTTCCAAAAAGAACTGAAATTGTAAGGTTTTTACAACTAGATAATAGCACTAATTTTTTGAACTGTTATTTCAAAAGAATTACACTTTGCAACATTAAAAAACAGAATTTATGAGTTGGAAAGAACATCAGAAGCCATATACAAAGGAATCTGGCTATAACATAAAAAAAGTGGTCATCCAGTCTTTCCTAGAAGACCTCCAACAAAGCTGAATCCAATACCTTCTAAAGCAAGTCAGTCTGCTATTGGATGGCTAACTATTAGGAAGTTTTTCCTGATGTCAAGCCTAAATTTTCATGTTTGAAATCTCTATTCTTTTTTTCCTGATTCTGCTCTTTGAGGTCAAGCAGGACTTTTGAAGACAACTATCATGTCCCTTCTGGGTTTTCTCTTCTCCAGGCTAAACATGTCCAGCTCCTTCCAATTGAATTAATAAGTAATGGACTCAAGGTGCTTCTCTATTCAGGTTGCTCTTCTCTTTAAATTGAACAGTTTATTAATGCCCTTCTTAAAATATGGAGCCTAGGACTGAATAAATTTTTCCAGATGCAGTCTGGCAAGGGTAGAGTACAGTGCTATTATCAGCTCTTTTTCACCCTTCTAATGCAGTCCTGATTCAGTAGCTTTTTTTGGCTTATATTGAATTTGCAGTCATTAAAACCTCCCAGATCATTTTCATAACTCCTATCTATCCATGTCTTCCTCATTATATATCTGTGGTTAATTTTTATATACAAATTCAATATTTTATATTTATTCCTATTGAGTTTGTTTTATTAGATTAAGTCCAATGTCTAGCTTGTTATTATACTTTGTACACTAACTTTATCATCTAGTATGTTATTGCCTCTCCCATTTTGGGCATATTATCTGCAAATCTGATGAACATACTATTTGTATCTTTATTCAAATAATTGATAAAATTGTTAAACAGAACAGGACAATACACAGATCCCTGGGTTATTCCACTGAAGATCTCCTGCCTTGTTGTCACTGAACCAGTAACAATTGCTCTTTGAGTCCAACCAATTCTAAATTCATCTGATTATATTATCATCTAATACAGATCTATCTCCTTCATTAGAAAAAACTTTATGAATTAAATATGAAATAAAATTTTTTAAAAACCAATCCATTAATCACAAGGTTTGTTTGTTTTTATGTACTATTAGTATGAAAATGTTTTGTTGAGTCAGGATAGAGAATTATTTGAGAAACTCTGGATCAGATAGTAAGAAAATTCTCACAAATCCCAGTATATTCTGATGACCTAATGGGATGTATAGTAAGAAAAATCTGATGAACCCCAGAATTTCTGGAATCCCAGAATATTCTGATGGCCTGACAACATTATCATGTCACATTAAAAGACACCTAACTGATGAGAGGATATGGTATAGAACCAAATTTCTTTGAATAGCAATGAGAAATTAATGATCAGTTAGTGCATTTTTTCAGAGTCCATTTAATAATTCAGTTGTTAATGGATATCAGATGTCATCATATCTGTGATATGATAGTTATCTTCCAGGCCTTTAAAATGAGTTTCCTCAGATGAGATCTTAACAAAGTTAAATGATTCCAGGAGATGAGACAGCAAACTAATGGCAAGAATATTTGGGAACAGTTGGGTTCCAATTGTGAATAAACCATTTAAGTGAAAACATCTTCCTAACTGACACAAAACAGTATTTTTTTCTCATGAAAGATGATTTTTTTAAAGTTTAGGGAACTGAAACAACTATGAACTTTTTCAAATTCCATTCCTCAAATGAGATCAGAATGGACTTTCGAAATTTATTACAAATACCAAAGACAGAAAGGGGTGAGCTACACATCTTAAAAGAAAGGAGGAGGGGAGGGTGAAATCTACTGAGAACAAGTTACAATCACCATGTCATTTAAGATAAATTAGTATCTTTACTCCTCAAAACACAGACAGTGCTTTTTTTATTTTGGTTTGCAGTAATTCTTGATTTATAGACAGTCAAGAATCTATTGCTCAATTCTCCTTTGGTAATAAAAACTTTGGATATTGTTACATTGAATTGTTTTAGACAGTTCATCAGCAAAAGTTCTCACCTTCTCTTCTAAAAGGCATTTAGCCATTTCCCATTCCATGCAAGTCAAAAGTAATCATCTCCGGAAGACTTTTGAACTATAAACAATGAGAGTTTTAAACCTTTAACATCAGGGGAAACATCAGTATGCAACACACCCTTAAAGATATCTATTTAAATTCTCATGTGCCTTCCATAATTCTCCCTGCTACTGCCTGGCCTGGTTATCTAGGATAACTGTAGTGTTTAAACAAGGGTGTGAGGTAGTGGGTCAAGGAGTGTCAGGATGGGTTAATGTTTGTAAAGCACTTTGAACCAGACAAGCACTACACTGGTTCTATTGTACCAAGAATAAAAGGTGTTTTATTTATGAGTAGGAAGCCAAACAATGATTAATTCAAATTCTGAGTATATGTTGGGGGCAAGAGAGAGAAGGGGGAAAATAAAGAGAGGGGGAGAAGGGAGAAGGAAATGAGGGGAAAGTCTTATTAATTATATTTTAAAATAAAATAAAAATAAATCATGAACTGAATCCTTCTGATTTTTAAGGACACAGTTCAGTACCAAAGCATCACCTATTATTATCTCCCTTCATGTGAAAACAAACCATCTTTATTCCCATTACCTAGACAAAAGAATGTAGTAGAGATAGCTCATGTCTTATACAAAATAATTTGGGGGGGATCTAAAAACGATTCCAATACCTTTATATTGTATTGGAATCTTTATATTGAGTTTATGTAATTTTTCCTTAGAGAAGGAAATAGAATGTAAAATTGGTTTTGAATTAGATGATTTCAAGGTGAGCTCCAACTCTTCTAGTTCTATTTTAGTCTGTTTCATTCTCTAAATCTCCCTATTTTATTAGTCTGTTTCATTCTCTAAATCTCCCTAAGAACAATGGCTGTCATTATACATATAATGCCTTCTTCAAAGTGTTAATGCAATGAAAGTGCTTTGGAAACCTTAAGATAAACCTTATAATTTATAATCAGTATAGCCTATATAATTTATTAATAATATAATTATGCCATTGTTATTATTTCTATAATTATTTTCATAATTATGAACAATCTGACAAGTCAAGTCTGTAGCTGTGGGAATCAAAAAAGTAATGGGCACATCTATAGTAGAACTGAATAAATACTGTGAGAATTTTAGTGTTGGAAGAGTTATCAATATACAAAAGGATCTCCACAATAATGTACTCACAAAGTATACTAATCATCTAATTTCTACTTAAAAACTTCCAGAGAGGGAAAATCCATTATATTCCAAAGCAGCTCACACTATTTTTGAATCACTCCTCTCTTTCTCATCCAAACTCCTAGAAAAAATTATCTAGACTAGCTGCTTCCAATTCTTACCTCTTAATTCAGGATCTCAACTCTTTGTCATTCAAACCTTATTACTCAAATAAAACTGCTTAATTACTAAATCAGATGGTCCTTTCTTAGTACTCATTCTTCTCCAGCTATCTGCCATATTTGCTACTGCCAACCTGCCTTTCCCACCTGAATACAGTTTCCTCTCTGGTTTTTCATGACATTTTTTTCCCACTTCTCCTCTTACCTGTCTAATCTGTTCATTCTCCATCTTGTTTGCTGACTTATTATCTATTTCATGTCCTCCAACTATGAGTGTTTCCCAAGATTCTGTATTAGGTCCTCTTATTTTCCTCCTTTAAACTGTCCCTTTTGGTAACCTCATCAGTTCCCATGAGTTTTACTATTTTCCATATGTGGATGACTAACAGATGCTATACCTATCTAAAATCTCCCGAGCTTCAATTTCAAAAAGCAATTGCCTAACAGACATTATAGACTATACATCCTAGAGATATCTTAAATATAAAATATAAAAAAGTAAACTCATTTCCCTCAAACTCATTTCTTTTCCAAACTTCTCTGTTTCTGTGAAATTTTATAGATTCTTCCAATTCCTTGGGTTCATCATCTTAGCAAATTCCTGAATTCCTGACTTTCCCTCACCCATAGATCACATCAATTCTCAAATCTTGCTGGTTTTTCCTTTATGACATATGACTTTTTCTCTTTACTTTACCAATATAGTTCTAGTTCCCATCAACCTTCTATTCCTAAAAGTTCTCTGTACCTCATCTTACTATTCCAATCTAAGCTACACACTACTGCCAAAGTCATTTTCTTTGAATTCAAATCTCACCATGTAACACCTCTATCCAACAAATTCCATTGCCTTCCTATTATTTCTAAAATAAAATGTGAACTCCACTCTTTTGCTTTCAAAGCCCTCTATAACCTGGTCCCATCTGTCTTTCCAATTTCATTCATTTAGTTTCATTTCTTCTCTTCCTGAACTTTTTAATCCAGTTAAATTGTCCTTCTTTCTATTATCACTCACCACACTCCATTTCCCATCTCTGTGATTTTCTACTTGCTGTCTCTCACTTCTGGAATGCATTTTCTTCTCTTTTTTGCTCAATAGAATCCTCCTCCTTTAAAATGTTGCTCCTGTCTCATCTTTTTAATGAATCTTTACATGATTCTTCAATTTCTACCACCCTTCCTCCCAAATTGCATTTCATTAACTACTAGATAGATGGATAAATATATGTATAAATGTATATATATATATATATATATATGTATTTATAGGTGCTAACTTCATATTTAGACTATATTTAATATGTGCTTGTTATTTCCCCCATTAGAATTTCAAGTAGGGGTTGTTTTGGTTTTTTTGTTTGTTTTTGTGTTGCAACTACAGTAGCTAATATAGAGTAGATGCTTAATAAATATTTGATTGATTACGTGAGGTTCTCCACACATTAAGTTTGAATTAGCCTCTTGAAACTTTATAGTATTTGCTCCTGATTCTGACTTCTGAAACCAAGTAGAAAATGTCTAAAATCCTTCTTCCAAATGCCCACTCTTCAAACAAGTGAACAAAGCTATTGTGTTCCCAAAGTTTTCTCTTCTTTAGGTTAAACATTCCCATTTCATCCAACCAATCCTAAGATACCTTGGATGTAAAGCCCTTTTCCATCCTAGCTACCCTCCTCTGGACAATTTCCAGTTTAATCACTGTTTATCTGACAGGTAGACAGAATTTAATACAATATTTCATATGTGGTCTGACAAGGACAAAGGACAGAGCATCTATCATCTTTCTATTCCTGGATTCTCAATACAACCCAAGGTTGTATCATTTCTATTATTTAGGCAGCCCTTCTCTTTATCCAGTCAAATCCCTCTACATTTGTTCATGATTCCATCCTGTCCCATCTTCTCAGTAGACTATTGCCTCAACTTCACTATGCCCTAAACCTTTATTCTCTCCCTACCTACTGTTTCCTTCCAAAGTATATTCAAACATTCCCCTAACTCCTCATGCTTAAAAAACTCTCAGTAGCCTATAATATTCTCTGAAGCTATAATCCTTTGTTTCTACTCCCTTTCTCAGCTAAAATCTTTGAAAAATACTGTTGATATCTGTTTTCTCACTTTCTCTTTACTCCTCAATCTTTTGCAATTTAGGTTCTTACCTCATCATTCAAATAAAATTGCTCTCTCCAAAATTACCAATGATCAATTAATTATAAAATTGTTTTGGTATTTTCTCAATTCTCGTGTTTCTTGAGCTCTCTGATACATTTAATGGCACTGATCATCCTTTCCTCTTAAATACATTCCTTTCTTTTTTTAAAGACAAACCTCTCATTTTCCTCCTACTTATCTTATCATTCTCTGTCAAAGTCATTTGCTAACTCCATATACCCCTTTGACTAGTATTTCCTGAAGTTCTGTCCTTAGCACTCCATTCTTCTTGTTCATATTGTGTCCTTATCAACTGCTAATTGGTTTAACAAAGATTTCTATGGATATGTCATATGGATCCCAATAGTCAGTTAAGAGTCTCTTTCCAGTTCCATTTCATCAACTGCTTTATGGACATTATAAATTAAAAGTATTGAAAATAATTCAAATTAAATGTACCCAAAACTAAATGAAGTCATAATCTTCTCCTCAATAAAATCTTCTTCCAACCATTCCTATTTCTATTGAGGACACAACCAATCTTCAATCTCCAACATTTTTAACTTACATGTTATACTTAATTTCTCACTCTAAATCTTCATACCTACTCAATTGACAAATCTTGTCATTTTTACTTCCATAGCATCTAATGCATTAATATCTTTCTTTCCATGTACTTAGCTACCATATTAGTTCAGGTCTTTAGTCCCTTTAATATGGACTCCCTCCTGCAAGTCTCTCCAATCCATACATCATATACCTACCTAAATCATTTCTCTTAAGTGCAGATCTGACCATGTCATTTTGTTACTCTATAAATGATAATAACTCCCTATTGTTTCCAGAATAAAATATAAATTCCTCTTTTTGACTTTTAAACTCATTATAGCTTTGCCTCCCTAGGGAAAAACCCTATACCAGATGAAATCTTAGGTGAATTCTATCAAATATTTTAAAAAATAAAGAATAATGATATATAAATTGTGAAAATAAGCAAAGAAGCATGCTACCAAATCCCTTATATGACACAAATATGATGTCAATACCTAAACCAGGAAGAGTGAAAACAAAGAAAGAAAATGATGAACTAATTTCCTTAATGACTATTGATATACAGATTTAACAAAACACTACCAACCACAAAAATATATCACAAAATACTGTATACACACACACACACACACACACACACACACACATATCACAAAATATATCACAAAAATCCTACATTATGAACAGGTGGGATTTATAATTCAGGACTGTTTCAATATTTGCAAAACTATCAGAATAATTGAACATACTAATAACAAAATTGTTGAGTCCCTGTTCAGATGCTATATATTGAGTTCCTTTCTGGACTCCCTTATGCTTGCCCCAGGCTAGCATTGGAGGGGTGGGAGACAAGGAAGACAAGTTCTCCCTCTGTATACCAAGGTCTCCAAGTAGTCCATTATTTACCAAAACACAAGTGTTTAAATATTCTTCCCAGTCTCTAATCCACTCCCACTCTTATGGCACTTAGTAAAATAAGTCTCTTGTGCTCAAGGGCACCAGGTGATGATAGTTTACATGCTACCATATACAACAGTCCCTAACACAAAACTAACAAAAATCATCTGATTATCATAATAAATGCAGAAAAAGCTTTTGATAAAATACCACATTCATTAATATTAAAAACAAGGGAAAACAAGAATAAATGCAGCTATCCTTTAAAATGATAAGTAGTATTTATTTATTTAAAACCATCATCAGGGTGGCTAGGTGGTACAGTGGATAAAGCACCGGCTGGAGTCAGGAGTACCTGGGTTCAAATGTGGTCTCAGACACTTAATAATTACCTAGCTGTGTGGCCTTGGGCAAGCCACTTAACCCCATTTGACTTGCAAAAAACCTAAAAAAAAAAGCATCATCAAGCATGATCTGTAATGGGGATAAGCTAGGAGCCCTCCCAATAAGATCAGGGATGACAATTATTATTTAATATTGTGCTAGAAATGCTATCAATAGTAATCAGAGAAGAGAAAGGAAGCTGAAGGAATTATAAAAGGCAAAGAGAAAACAAAACTATCACTATTTGCAGATGATATAATGATATGCTTGGAGAATTGTAGAGAATCAACTAAAATGTTGAGATAATTCACAACTTCAACAAAGTAGCAAAATATAAAACAAACCCACATACTTCATAAGCATTTGTATATATTCGCAACAAAGTCCAACAACAAGAGATAGAAAGAAAAATCCATTTAAAATAATTGTAGACAAAATAAAATTCTTGGAATTCTACACAAACCCAGAAATCATATGAACACAATTATGAAACACTTTTTATACAAATAAAGTTGGATCTAAACAATTGAGAAAATGTGTATTGTTCATGAGTAAATTGAGTCAATATAATAAAACTGACAGTTTTACCTAAATTAATTTACTTATTAAAGTCCATACTAATCAAACTACCAATAAAATTAAAAAGATAATAAAGATTAACAAAAGATCAAGAATATCAGTAGAATTAATGGGAAAATGTGACAGAAATTGGCCTATCCATAGATCTCAAACTGTATTACAAAGTAGTAATCATCAAAAGAACTCAGTAGTAAAAAGCAATAGTAGGCAAGTGGAATAGATTTTGTTCACAATATGGAATAATAAATGACAATAGTAATCAAATGTTTGATAAACCCAAAGATCCAAAATTTTGGAACAAGAATTCACTATTTGGGGAGCAAAGATAGTGCAGAGAAGCTCCCAGAGCTTTTCCCAGTTTCCCTCCAAAACAGCTTTAAATGAAGCCTCTAAGTAGACTCTAAAGTGACAGAACCTACAAAAAAGACAGAGTGAAACAATTTTTTTAGCTCAAGGTATCTTGGAGTGGCATCAGGTAAGGTTTGTCTCACTTTTGTAAAAGGTGAGCACAGGGAAACAGGGAAGCCACAGCAGGAGGTTTTTAACCACAGAGTAGATCAATATCCAAAGGACTTGGATTATAGCTCAGTAGACTAGTGGTAAAGTAGACCATGAGTGAGGGTCCAGCTTAGAAGACATAATGAGAGCCCTAGAATGCCAATACAACAGGCGAAACTTGGTAGGGACACAATAAGCCATCAGTACCTGAGGTCTCAGAGCTTAAAACCAGTGACCTGACTCTGGTGCCCCACACAAAAGCTTGGGACTGTGCTCTCTATGCCCTAGAAATAGAGTTCAACTTTTAAAATGAGCAGAAAAAAGCAAAAAAGACCCGTAACAAGATAAATTTATTATGATGACAAAGATCAAAATGCCATCTCAAAAGAGGAAAGCAGTTTATAAAATACCTACCTGTGAAACCTCAAAGGGTATTATGAATTGGTCTCAAATTGGAAAAAGTCCACTTGAAAGAGTTCCAAAGGGATTTTAAAATCCAAATAAGGAAGATAGAAGAAAAGTTGTGAAAAGAAGTGAAAATCATGCAGGAAAATTATAAAAACTGGAAAAGGAAGCACAAATATTGACTAAAGAAAACAAAATCTTAAAAGTAGAACTGGCCAATTAGAAAAAGAAATCAACCTCTTTAAAAGTAAAATTGACCAGCTAGAAAAGGAGATACAAAAGCTAAATGAAGAAAGCTAGATTTGGACAAGTAGAAATTAATGACTCTTTAATACACCAAGATTCCACCAAACAAAATCAATTGACTAGAAAAAAATGTGAAGTACTTCAAAGATATTTTTCTGATCTGGAAAATAGATCCAGGAGAGAGAATTTAGAAATTATTGGGATACTTGAAAGACATTATCAAAGAACCTGAACAATATTTTTTAAGTAAATTATCAAGGAAAACTGCCCTAATATCCTAGAAACAAATTTTACCCTTTGGTCTTTGATAGAATCCCCCAATCATCTCCTGAGATTCCCAAAATAAAAATTCCAAGGCATATTGCAGCCAAATTTCAGAATTATCAACCAAAGGAGAAAATACTGCAAGCAGACTAAAAAATTCAAATATCAAAGAGTCACAGTCAGAATCATGCAGAAATTAGCAATTTCAATATTTAAGAATCAGAGGACCTGGAATATAGTATTCCAGTGGGCAAAGGAGTTTGATTTACAACCAAGAATCAACTACCCTGCAAAATTCAGCAAATTTTTTCCTTGCGAAAAGATGGGCATTCAACAAAATAGGGAACTTTTAATCTTAGCTGATAAAAAGACCAGAATTGAACAGAAAATTCAATCTTCAAATATAAGATATAAGTGACACGTAAAAAGGTAAATTGAAAGAAAAAAATGTTAGTCAATAATATTTTTTATCTGTTTATATCACTATACAAGAAGAAAATATTTGTAAATCTTAGAGAACTGTATTTTATACTCCTGTTGGAAGGAGTATAATTAACTAGAGAATCTCATTATAAATTGATTATGATGTGATATATTTTTAAAGAGACATGAAAAAAAGATTTTGAGAGAAGAAAGGTAGGCAGAAGAGGGTAAATCACATCACATGAAGAGGCACAAAGGACCTATTATAGAGAGGGAAAGGAGGGAAGATATGAGCATTGAGTCAATCTTGTTCTCAATAGATTTGACTCAAAGAGGGAATAATATACATCCCCAATTGCAATCAAGATGAGAAGGGGGAAATAAAGGGGAAGGAGGAAGGGAGGGTATATGTATGAGGGTAAAGAAGAAAGAAAAGGGGGGAATATGAGAGAGATGGTGAACAAAAATAAAATCCTGGTAGGAGAGGGATAAGGTAAAAGAAAGGAAAATGTATAAATGGGTAAAAATAGGAAGGAGGAAAATACAAATTTAGTGACTATTATTGTGAATGTGAATGAGTTGAACTCTCTTATAAAACAAAAGTGGATAGAAGAGTGGTTTAAAAATCAGAATCCTATAATACACTGTTTATAAGAAACACATTTATAGCAGAGAGATACACATAGAGTAAAAGGTAAAAGACTGAAGCAGAATGTATTATGCTTCAGCAAAAATGAAAAGCAGGAGTAGCAATCCAGACAAAGCAAAAACAAAAATAGATCTAATTAAAAGAGAAAATGAAGAAAACTTTATCTTGCTAATGGTATCAGAAAATGAAGGAATAGCACACACACACACATATACACACACACACAAAAACACATATATGTGTATATATATATATATATATATATATATATAATGCATAAAGTATTTTAGTATCCAAATTCTTATAGAAGTTAAGTGACTTACAGGAAGAAATAGACAGTAATACTGTACTAGTAGATGACCTCAACTTCCCTCATTCAAAATTAGATAGAGCTAACCACAAAATAAACAAGAAAGAAGTGAAGACGGTGAACAGAATCTAAGAAATGATAGATCTATGAAGAAAATTGAATGGAGATAGAAAAAATATAACTTTTTCTCATACATGGCACATGGTACATGGCATATACAGAAAACTGACCATTTATTAGAATAGGGATGGAGAACCTTTTTTCTGCCAATGGACATTTGGATATTTTAACATCATTCAAAGGCTATATTTGGTCAAACATTTAATTAATTCATTACTAAAAAAACTACTGACTTTATTGAATTTTTGAATTCCATTCCTGTATTAGAACATAAAAATTTCACAATCAAATGCAGAAAGGCAGAAATATTAAATGCATTTTTCCTCAGATCATGATAGAATATAAATTACATGTAATAAAGGATCAAATAAAGATAGACTAAAAATTCATTGGAAGCTAAATAAGCTAATCCTAAAGAAAGAATGGGTCAGACAACAATCATAGAAACAAGCAATTTTTTCTAAAGAATTACAGAAATGAGCTAACATGCCAAAACTTATAGAATACACCAAAACAGTTCTTAGGTGAAATTTTATATCTCTAAATGCATACAAGAAGAAAATAGAGGAAAAGGAGATCATTTCAGAATAACTGTAGACAACATAAAATATTTCAGAACTACTTGCTAAAACAATGTAGTGCCAGGCACTATAAGAATTTAATTACAAAACACTTTTCAGGTAGAGCACCAGCCCTGGAGTCAGGAGTACCTGAGTTCAAATCTGGCCTCAGACACTTAATAATTACCTAGCTGTGTGACCTTGGGCAAGCCACCTAACCCCATTGCCTTGCAAAAAAACCTAAAAAGAAAAAAAAAGAAAAGAAAAAAAAAACACTTTTCACTCAAAGTCAGATCTAAACAAGTAGGAAAGTATCAGTTGCTCGTGATCAAGTTAATATAACACAAATTATAATTTTACTAAATTAATCTATGTATTCAGTGTCATACCAATCAAACTACCCCCAAATTATTTTATAGAGCATAAAAAAATACTAAAAAAATTTATCTGAATAACAAAAGATCAAGAATATCAAGGGAATTCATTGAAAAATGTAAAGGAAGGTGGCCTTGCTATAACAATATAAAATTTAATTATAAAGTAGCAGCTATCAAAACTATTTGATACTGGCTAATAGAGTGTGGATCAGTGAAATAGGTTAGGTTCATAAAACACAGTAGTAAACAACTATACTAGTCTACTATTTAGCTTCAGTATCTCTGTCAAGAAAAACCCAAATGGGGTCACAAACAATTGAACATGGTTAAAATGACTCAACAACAATGAAAATAACAACAACACCTCTTAATAATGTCAGACTGGCCTTTCCTAAATATTTACAGTCAGAGGATATAGGCTCAAATGTTGATTCAAGTTTTCACCTATGTGATCTCGAATAGATTGCTAAATATCTCTTGGCCACAGTTTTCCCATCTATAAAATCAGAGTGATTTGCTGTGTGTTAAGGTGTCTCTCTTCTGGTTCTCAATCCATTGGTCTGTCATTATGTACATGATCTTATCAGTGTGAACAATCTCTTCCCCTGTGGATATTGCAACAGCCCATAATTTTTCATTCTTCATAATTCTTCTTCATGTCTCCCTCCCCAAAAGATTCACACAACATGCTAAAGGTCTGCCTCTGGTTCTTTTCATGTTTTATAGGTATTAGTGTAGTGTTCAGACTGTCCATGTGTTATCCCTCATTCTTGATATATGACTGGTCCACCTCCTTTCCCAGGCATACGTTTTGTCTACAGTGTCTTTCATGACATGCAGTTGGATAGGCCACCCATTCAGTTAGTTCATCAGTTCATACATCTGAGACAGGCCCTACAGATAAACAAAGAATTGGACCCAGAATATAAGAGGAGAGAGAGATCAAGCAAATCAAGTATCAGGGAAGTGTATTTTCAATAATCCTAAGGTACTTGGTGCCAAAATAATAATAATCTATTTTTATAATGCCAAATTTCTCCTGCTAATACCAAATAATTGAAAGTCATGGCAACAAAGACTGAAAATTGTAGGTAAAAAAAGGTTAATATAGCAGATTAAACTTAAAAGGGTACATACTTTTTAGTGTTAAATATTTACCAACATATGCCCTGGTAAAAGATCTTAAAGTGAAGAATAAGTTTAGGGAAAGTAAGACAGAAAAAAAGAATAAAGTGATGAAAGTTTTATTGGCCAACAATCTAGATTCAAAGAGACTGTCTGAAAGTCACAAAGTATGATCTTTACAGATATTGGACACTCAAAGATCCCAGCTGTTTCTTTTTTAAAAAGAGAGATTATTTTCTCCATCACTTTCTTATGTCCAGACAATCAACAAAACCATAAATCAAGCTCTGATTTGTATCATTTGCCAATTTCTGAGATGCAAATGATCACGACAAAAATTTAACAATCAACTCCTGCAAGTCAAAGTGAAGTGGCTCCAGTTCACCCTGCTTTTGCTCCTCAATCCTTTCCCAGATCATAAATTTTGCCCTGACTACACCCTCTTTCTATCTCTAACTTGATCCCTTGATGAATCAGTTTAGTTCTACACTATCTTCCACACTCAAAGATATACTTTGCCCCTATACAAAGAAAGAGAGATGGAGAGAATCACACACACACACACACACACACACACACACACACACACACACACACACACACACGAACACAGAGAGAGAGAGAGAGAGAGAGAGAGAGAGAGAGAGATGTAGCTATGCCTATATCAATCAATATAAGTAAACAATATATCAATATTCTTCTCTTCTTCTTCTCCTCTTTTATCCTTCTTTCTTAGTTGCCTGGAAAGCGTGGTTAGACTGTGTCAACAGTAAAGCATAAGATATCAGTGATTTCTAGAAGATGGAAACAGTGATGGAGAAAAAGATTTAAGATAAGAGGGAATGTACCTTGCCTACACAGATTTACATACATAGATAGTTATCACAGCACTTGGCATATTGTAGGCATTTAATAAATATTTGTTGACTGATTGATCATCTTAACTCAGCCCTCAGAGCAACAAAACAGTTCTTTTATAACTAATAAATACACAATCTCACTTATCCCAATAGATATTCTTTACCCCTTTTTGACTCTCCCTGAGCTTTCCAATGGCTGTCCTCCATTCTCTCAAATAAAGACCTTACCTCATATTCACAGAAAAAAATAGAAGTTAATTGCAAGAGCACCTTCTCCCCTCGTCTTTATTTCATGTCACTTAGAAGGCTTCCATTACTATCTTCTTCACCCTGTGCCCATGACAAGTTAAAGTCCTCCATGCATATCCTTGATTTCCTTATATCTGAACAGCAAGAGACTTCCCACACTACCATCCTGACTTTTATTAGCCTCTAATCTTTTCCTATATACTGGTTGCTTTCCTGTTGTTTACAAGCACTCAACATTGTGTCATGCACCGTAAGAAAACTTTCATCTGAATTAAACATCCCCTCTCACTATACTCATATCTCTTTTTTTTCCTTCTGTTGCTTGAGAAAGTTGTAGACTGTTGGTAGACTTCCTCTCCTCTCATTCCCTTCAAAACTCCTTGCAGTATGTCTTCTGACTTTATTCAACTGAAAAGGTTTTCTCCAAAGTCAAGAGTGATCTCTTAATCACCAAATCAATTTTTATCCTTCTTGACTTTCCTGCAGCTTTTGAAACTGCCAATTACCCTCTTTTCCTAAATAGTCTGTCTTCTCTAAATATTCATGACAGTATTCTCTCCTAATAGCTCTCCTCTCTTATCCTTCATTCTTACTCTCCTGTAAAAGACAACCCAGTAAGTCTGTGTCAGTAGTTGGGAGCCAGATCTAGAAGATGGAAAGAGTGATGGAGGAAAAAACTTTAAGATGAAGGGAGATTTGCTGCCTATAGAACAAGCATTTCAGAAGCCCAATGGAAATTTGGTAGAATTTGGAGTTAGAGAAATTGAGGGGATGAGAATAAGTAACTAAGTGATAGTAATGAAGTTTGGATGATATAGGGAGTTCAAAATCATATGATTATGTTGGATATGACCAGGTAAATATTAACCACTAAGATAAAGGTTCCTCTCCTCATCCAGAGGAGGATTAAAATCAGGTAGAAGACACACCCAGCAAGAAATGGTAGGTCCTATTTCTTTGCTTCTCTTTTTATCAAAGGCTAGAGATCAGAGAGGGGTCAAAAAGCAGAAAATGGAGGTAAAAACCTTGCTCTCTCTCAACCTTCCTATCTTTTCTTTTCATCCCCCTTCATAATAGCAGTAAAAAATATAAGGTAGAGTCAGATGGAAGGGCCTCAACCCACCTTTTTGAATTGGACACTGGAGATCAGATATACATAGCAGGAAATAAAATCATACCCATCAGAGGGAGATACCCATTTAGAATGTATATATCTTATATGTTTCCATGTTGTCTCCCTTCCTCCAATGAGAATGTGAGTTTCTTGAAGGAAGTGACTAAGTATTTGCCCCTTCTTTGTCTCTCCAGAGCTTAACCCATTGACTGCTATATAGTATGTACTTAATCAATGCTTGTTATTGTTGATGATGATGAAGATAAAATTGATCTCTAGATTTGACAAAATTAAAGAATTATGGGATTTTTTCTTTGTAATATTGTCAAAAAATAAGAAAACCCTAATATTTCAGGTCTACTAATCTTCCATGGTCATAGTTGCTCTAACATAGAATAATGGCATAAGTTTGATAGGGGGAAAATGTTATACAGTAATTCCATATCTCAACTTCATTAATATTTGTTCATCCCTAAAGTCACAGAAAAATTAAACCATTGCTTAATAACCTATTCCAACTCTTTCCTGTGGCAAATTAGGAAATTGAGGCTCATGATATCTAAGTGAATATATCCTAAGTAAATAAATAATTAATGACAATGTTGGAACTAGATCCGAGATCCCCTGAAATCTGGTTTATTGATCATTCCATTACAGCCCACTTCATAATGCAGATTATTTTGGTATCTTTCACTACATTTGAATATTAATAAGTGAACACAAAACTTGACATGCATAAATTATTTTAAAATGAAGCTTTGTCATATGATAGAATTTTAATACCTGTTGGTATCCTTCCAGCAATTAGAATCAATTACTATGCTTCTAAATGGTCCTATGATTTAGATTCTGAAGAACTGAAAGCAGGATATTTGGGTCATAAAAAATCTTCATATCTAGAATTCTTTGCCTTCTCTGCCCTACAAAGCCCCACAAATAGCTTCACATAATGGAGAGCATTTATTTTTGAAGGACCCAACATGATTGACAATATAAAAATAATGGGGGTGGCTAGGTGGCGCAGTGGATAAAGCACCAACCCTGGAGTCAGGAGTACCTGGGTTCAAATCCGGTCTCAGACACTTAATAATTACCTAGCTATGTGGCCTTGGGCAAGCCACTTAACCCTATTTGCCTTGCAAAAATCTAAAAAAAAAAATAATGGGTTTGTGCTATTTAAATATATATTTGCTGGGTAGATTTGTCATGGTCAATTGTTCAAAACATCTTAAATAATGATGCACAACACTCTTTTTAGCATAGGATGAATTTTGACAGATCAAGGTTGAACAAACTCTTCTCCATTTCTACAAACATAAGACACTTCTATGTGCAGAGCAGTATATTACATCCTGGTTGGGGGAAGGGAAGGGAGAGAGGAGGATGAGAAATAGGGATACAGTTATGTACTACAGTCAAAAATATGGATTAATGTTGACTTGCTATATGTCAGCAAGGTCCTAGATTAATATGTCTTTCTAATTAAACAATGTGGGGCACTAAAGAAAAGATATATATGGTTATTTTTAGACATAATGAATATGCAAGGGAAAGAACCAATTGTCTCACAGTTTTTAAAATTAATTTTGGCAGGAAGCACACACGTTTTTACTTTGTATCTGGAATTTCTACCACATATGATGTAGTAAACTGTACATTTGATTTATGAGCATTTGTATCTATCTCTCCAATTTTTAAATATTTTCTGTACTTAGCAAACATTCCATCTTCTCAGTGTAGGTTATTTTCTTAAAGCAAGTCATGATTTCCCTTTCCACTATTTTTTCTTTGAAGTTAGGAAGATCTGCCTAAAAGAATAGTTCTCTTCCTATAGAAGAAAAAAATCAGAATTTTATTTCAGCATTGGGAACAACCATCAGAGTCATGGGCGGGGGGGAAGAAATATTGGTCAGAAAGGTTTTGTTCAAGTAGTAATTGCTACCTGAAAAAACTGAAGGGCAAGTAAGCAAGGCTTTAGATAAATGCACTTTGATATATATTTAGCATGATAAGACAGTTTGCCTAGCAATCAACTTATTGATCTGTCAAAATGCTAGAGCCCAACTCCAGCCCTTTCTTTATTCCTTTACCTAATAGGTCTTTTGTTCCTTGTGTAATGACTCAGAGTACAGTGGATGGAGAACTCACTAACACAATCAGTCAGCAAATCTAAGCATTTATTGTATGCCTACTATGTGCCAGTTGAGTGTAAGAGTAACAACAGCAGCAAATTACAGTCCTTGATCTCAAGAAACTCCCTATCCCTTGAATACATGATATATATGTGAATATATATATATTCACATATATATATCCCCAATTCTGAGGTTTTCTTATAATAATCTATTTATCCTTCTCTTATAATTCCACTTGTTCAAATCATACCCATTCTTCATGTCTAGTACAGTTTTAAGTTTTCAATTCTAGAATATCATCAGGAAACATTGCTACAAGCAAACCATGAAACGCCACAATATCATCCCAATTTATATTTTTAGGTTTGTTCATGCAGTTCTTGGAGCAGTTTACATAAAAGTTGGTCATGTATAATAAAGAAAGATAGGATGAGGAAATAAAAAGAATTGATCTGAATATGAGGAGGTGACAGGAGAAAAAACATGCCCTAATAGCAGAGCCTGACAGCCCCTTCCACAACCACTTGGAATTGACCCATTTTGGGTCTTGTGAAGAAGACAAATCTCACCTCATACTTGTACACAATGTAATATTAATTGCTCATCAATTATATCTGTTTAGTAAGTACCAAGTAATATGAGAAAAGTCAGGAAAGCCTGCCAGAAAAAGACTTTCTCAGGGACCCATACTGACCACATCTGTGGCACAGAAAATTGACAGGGTAAACTGACAGTTTTTCATTATAGCTAACAATAAGAACTCCCAGTAAATTCAGAGAAAAGTAAATCTTCAAATGAGATATCTTTAAGAGAAAAATCTTAATATATATATATATATATATATATATATTACCAGAAAATAATCTTCAAAACATGAATAGAAACACAAAGATAAGTAGATCCAAATTTTGTCTCATTGTCTGAAAATTGACAAAGGTGAAGGAAAAAAGGAATAATCAATGTTGGAAGGGCTATGGAAAGACAGACACATAAACACTGTTGGTAGAGGTGCAAATTGATATAACAGTTTGGGATATCAATATGGAATTATGTAAGAAATATGACAAAATTGTTCATACGGTGGTCCAATATAAGCTGAAATATTCATAGTAGCACTGATGTAGCAAATGGCTAGGAATGAAACAGAAATCCACCACTGGGCAATGGCTGAAGGCTACACTTCCAACATGTCCTTGAATTGTTATATTGAGTTCCTGGGGTGGGACTACAACTGTCAGGTTCAAGGATTCTCTATGCTTATACACTTTCATAGCATGAGCCTACACCAGTGTTTTTACATTTTAGAAATCAACCATTTAGAAAAATTATCTCAAAGCTCACTGAGATGGTGCAATGAAACAGTAACTACACAACATTCTCCCTCCCCATAAATCTTAGGTGGACCCTCAAATACATAGTCAACCAGAAGGCAAAAACTTAGAGTACATTAGAAATGAGATAAGCACAATGGAATACATGTAAAACATTATTTCCATTTTTCAGTTCTTTCACTTACTTTAGCATCTTCTCTTCTCATTGCACTCATTTGGATGCATCATCTGAATGATTTGGGTGCTTTTTTGTCTATTCCTTCCCATAACTTGACTCTCAAATAAAAAGAAGAATTTATTTTTCTAAGACCCTCCTTTTTCAATTAACAAAAAAAATTATTTTTTTTTACTTCCCACTCCACTCAACCCCATAAACAAAAAAAAAGAATAAAACCTTGTGACAAATATGTATAGTCAAGAAAAACAAATTTCAACATTGGCTATATCCAAAAATATATGTGTCATAATGCATCTTGAATATCACTTCTCTGTCAAGATGTAGGCAGCATGCTCTAGTGTTATGGCTTGTCACTGCATTGATCATACTTTATATGGTTTTCAAGTTATTTGGGAGTTTTTTGTAGTGTAGTTGTTATTGTACAATTTTTTCTTCTGGTTTCTCATAAGTTCATACAAGTCTTCCAAAGGTTCTCTTTTATTTCTTACAATACATTAGCATTCTATTCCATTATAAATATATATGTTAGATGTATAATTATGTAATTATATGTACCATAATTTGTTCAGTCATTCCCCAAGTGATGGGCAGTACCTTAGTTTCCAACAATTTGTCATTACAAAATCATTCATAATATCATAACTTTGGGGGCATAATTCAAAATTATTTTCCATAAGGGTTGGAATGTGCCTCTCAAAATTTTTCATTTTCCTTTTTCATCAACTCTGCCCATCTTAAGGGTATGAGAAAGAAGCTTAGAATTGCTTTCAGTTGTATTTCTTTGATTTTTGACAATTTGGAAGTTTCTCTATCTCTAAATATCTTATATTTCTTCCATTAAGATCTCCCTATTCATATTTTTAATGGTTTATCAATTGAAGACTAGCTGCTATAGTTTTAAAATTTGAACCCTTTTTTATCTTAGAAATTAGACCTTTCTCAGAGAAACTTGCTATATAAAGATCTTTACCACTTCATTTTTAATAATAACAATAATAATAATAATAATATTGTTTATCTATGTTTGTCAGGCACTATGCTAAGTACTTTAGAAATATTATTTGAGGGGCGGCTAGGTGGTGCAGTGGATAAAGCACCGGCCCTGGAGTCAGGAGTACCTGGGTTCAAATCTGGTTTCAGACACTTGATAATTACCTAGCTGTGTGGCCTTGGGCAAGCCACTTAACCCCATTTGCCTTGCAAAAACCTAAAAAAAAAAGAAATATTATTTGATTCTTACAAAGCCATGGGAGATAATTATCTCAAGGTTATAGTTGAGGAAACTGAGGCAAACAGAGGTTAAATGACATGCACAGGTCATTCAAATAGTACTTCAGGTTTTAAGCATATTACAGTAATTCATTCTTTTAAAAGGGAAAAAAACATAGACATCTTTGTACTTCATTTAACATATTAATACCTCAATTCTCTATTATCTTCTATTTTTTTTTAGGATTGCATTACTTGGGCTGGGCAGGAAATCAGTTGGTTCAGGGCCAATTTCCTTTCCATTCCTAAGATATGTGTGAGAAATTTAGAAAAACAAGGCAGATATATACAAATTGGGTTAGAAGGAAAGAGGCAAAACTTTGAACAATATTTATAATGAAAACATAAATTTAAATTAAAAGATCACTGATAGAAAGCTAAAATCAGAATAACTGAAAAATCAATATAGGTTCTAAGAAACAGATAATGAAGTTTTTTCCCTTTCTTATTACAGAGTAGCAGAGGACTACTAATGAAGAAAGTTGTTATAAATAGACATTGCATTAGAAGTTTGCTTAATTATTTTTTTCTTTGAAACAAGTGAGGGCTCAGTCAAGAGAGGTGACATAAATGACTGTGATGTAGGGAAACAAAAACATCTGTGAAGAGTATTTAAATTTTTAAAGTATCTAAGTTTTTTTAAATGAACAAAAACCATGGTGAATGGGAGAAATGCCACAAACAAAAGAATATATAAATATCAATTTTCAAAAGAATAAAAAAGTAAATTCTTGAAACCATAGAACAGTGAATTTGATGTATGGGTAAATTCTAAAATGGACTATTAAAATATAATTTTAAGCACATAGCAAATGAAGTAGAAATAACTACATGAACAAATCAAGACATTAACTTCACTTTCTTTTTTGAAAGGGCTACATGGCTGAGAAGATAGAGGGGATGTCAATAATACGATGATAGATTTCATCAGGACATTTGACAGTTTCTTCCACAAGATTCTCTTGAATAAGATAAACAGATGCTACATAGATAATAGCAGAGTTGGATGAATTATGAATTTGTTGTTCAACTAGACTCAAAAAATATTGATTAATGGGCTTCTGTCAAACTATCACAATCACTAAACCACAGGCAGATAGCTTGAGAACCCTGTACTTGTCCCTATGCTGTTCTGTTCAAAAACATTAATAATTGATGGGATTACTGCAATATTGTCATGTTAATCAAATTTACAGATGATATTAAGTTGAGAGGCATAGTTAATATGTTGAATAAAAAAATCAGGGGATCAAAACCTCTCAATAAGTAACTGCATCTGCTAAATAAAACAAAATGAAATGTAAAGGTATAAATATAAAGTACTATCATTGGTTTTAAAATTCTACTGGAAGAGTAAAGAATGATGTGAATATGGAATAACAATATAGTTCATACAAAAATAATCTTGTGGTTTTAGTGGACTAGAAACTCCATATGATTTAACAATCTTACATAAAAGCCAAAAAAAATACTCATGCAGAATTATTTCAATTAGCCAAGTCCTTATGAGGATCTTACTGTCTTTAAGATACTTTAGAAGCTGAATATACAAGGGCAAAAATTAAAAGCAGCTCTTGTCCTCAAAGAGTTTACATTCTACTGAGCTCTATAATATGGAAAAGATAAATCAAAAGGATGTGAGGATTACTAAACATTAGAAAAATAATATAATTAAGTGTATTAAAAACAACCACATGATCATATTAATAGATGCAGAAACCAAGACTGGAAGAATTATAATGTTCATTTATTTTAAAAATCAAGGAAAGCATTTGCATAGATGGACTTCTTTTTTTTTTAAATATGGTTTAAAAACAACTAAAGCATCCAAAGCCAAAATTAGCATTATTGGAAATGGAAAAATACCAAAACCTTTTCCAATAAATAAAGAAGTAAAACATTTCTCCACTGAAATAGTTCCACAAATACTAGCAATTGCATTAAAAAAAACATTATGACATTAACATAGGCAAAAAGATACAAAACTTTTCCCATTTGCTATTAAGCTTATTTAAAAAACATCAGAAAATCAACAAAGAAACCAAATGAGACAATAGCTTCAGGAATGTAATAGGATCAACAATAAATTCACAAAATCAGTAGTATTTCTAGATACAATAAAATCCAAGAGAAAAAAAGAAAGGGGATTGCCATTGAAAATAACTGTAAAATATATTAGATATGTGGGAAGTAATCAACCAAGACACATAAGACATGGATAGGTACAATTAGAAAACATTCTTTGAAGAATTTCTTTAAACTCAGCAAAACTAGAGGAATATTCAGTATTTTTTTACTGTGGCATGCCAATATAATAAAAATGGTGATGTCACCTACATAGGGCTATTACTACGGCAATGATATTGCCAAAGAGTTACTTTATAGAGATAGACAAACTAACAATAAAGCTCATATGGAGGGGGGAAGATCTAGACTACCAAGAAAAACTATGGTATAAAATCAGGAGTGAATGAAGAGTAGCACTTCTAGACCTTAAATTATATTATAAAACAGGAATAAAAATTATTTCATACTTATTAAAAATTAGAAGAGAAGATCAATGAAATGGACATGAATAAATGATAATGAAAAGTATCAAACTCAATAATTAAATGTTTGTTATCTCAAGAGTGTGACTTACTTTGGAAAGAATTTACTATTTGATGTGAACTGCTGATTATACTGGGAAATCAGTTTAAGAGTAATTAGATTCATAGTAATGTCTTGTACTATACACCCCAATGAGTTGAAAATTCTTATGCAGCCTCAATGCCAAAAGTCAAGCCATTTTAAAAAAAGAGAGATCAGGTACCTTTTACATATATGAATAGGAGAAATGTTCTTAACCAAACATAGAACTGAAATTATCACATCAGGCAAAATAATTAATTTGGATTACATAAAACTGAAAAGGTTTTGTAGCAATAAAAAAGCATAACTTTTAAAAAAGGAAGTTGTCAATTTGGGAAAAAATCTTTCCAACAGTAATAACTAAGGATTTGATATCCAAAATGCACAGAAACTTTCACAAATACGTTACTAAAATTTATTCCCCATTAGATAAATGGTAAAAGAATATGAACAAACCACTCTCAAAAGAATTAAAACCTCAATCACTATTTAAAAGAATTCTCCAATTCACTAATAATAAGAAAAATTCACATTAAAACAATTCTCAGGTACCTCATGCACAAGAATTTGATAGATGAGAAAAGACACAAATTGTCAATACACAAAGGCTGTAGAAATGGTCAAACTCTTCAGGAAACTAATTCTGAATTATATTAGAAAAGCAACTAAAATCTACATGCTTTTTGATCCAGAGATGTATTTGCTAGAGTCAAATCATAAAAAAAGTCAGACACTCAAATAATGTCCTAATATCCACCACAATATTCACAGTAATATTTTTTAAGTAGCTAAAAACTTGAGAGATAAAAACTACTGAAGTTTGGTAACATATTGGATTACAATGTTAGCTTTCAAGACAAGAAGTCCTGAATTGAAGTGCTGCTTCAGTCACTCGCTATGTGTCTCTAGGCAAGTCATTTAATTTTTCTAAACTCTAGGTTCCTCGTTTGTAACATGGTAGCAATGAGGATACCTACTTCATAGGATTGTTGTGAAATCAAATAAAATAATATGTATGTAAACTTTACAGAGCTAAATAAATATTATTTAATATTACTGTTATATTATAGAAAATTTGAACAAATTGTAGCATATGAATTATGAAATATTACTGTGCTATTAGAAAAGTGAATATGAAAAATTCAGATACATGGTAAGGTATATAAATTGATGCAGTGTAAATAACTGATAACCCCTAAAATATACACAATAACTACAATGATGTAAATAAAAAACAATAAAAAAGTCTAAAGATTGTACAATTATATCATATACTCTTAGCCTTGGAAAAAAGACAGAAAATTCTTTGCAGAAATGGGTAACTATGTGGAAGATCACATATACTAGCAGTCTCAGATGATACCTGTCTGCTTTGCTGTATATTTTTAAACTTTGTCAAAAGAAATATTTTCATGAAAACCTGGCAAGACACACAAACTGATGAAAAGTAAAATGAACAGAACTGGAAGAAAAATTATACAATGAGAACATGGTCAATATGGAAATTTGTTTTATTTTACTAGGGTTATTTGCTAGAAGGATTTTGTTTTTCTTTTTTTTTTTCATTGAGGGTGAGGTAATCTAAGGATATGGCAGCAAAAAATAAAACATGAAAATTAAAAGAGAGGACTACTGACCTTTTTTTAAAATGCTCAAAAATAAGAGAATGAAGACAAGAAAAAAGTATATACTTAATTTTAAATTTTAAAGAAAAAATATATAATATAGAAGAGAAAATATATTTCAAAACTAAACCTAATTGAAATGGACAGTTTTATTCATAATGTAATTATAATTATAATAAACCATATTTATTTATAATAATTCCTGTTCTATCACATATCAAGAATGTTCATTTTCTTTGGTGTTTATTAAGTTCTAATTTTTTTCTTAGAGGAAAATTTACCTCTTCACCATGTTTTCAAGAATTAAATCAATTTATTGTTTGAAAATGTATATAAATTGTACAGATTTCTATGTTTGCAATATGCTTGTTTAAACAAAAGAAATCTAGATAATATGTAACATAATTTTAATTCTGTATGAGCACTAAGTAGACTTTGGTCTTTCGAAGATATTTTTCTCTGGGTGCTTTAATGGGGCTCAGACTATGAGAAGTACTCTGTTGCCAGTTACCAAATATAAGCAGGTGTTTTAAGGGACTGTCTAAGCAAATGGGTATCCACTGCCATAGGAATAATCATGGGAGCAATTCAGATCAACTAAAATGAGAATCACAAAATATTGGCAAGAAATTGAGAGATTTATCAGTGCTAATCCATACTTGAACATTCACCCAATTCATGAAATCCATGAAAAGAGGTAAGCCAATTTCTAGGTTCGCTTTGGAAGGCAAATTCTCAAGTATTTTATGTTTTTTATGACTACTTTAAATAGAATTTCTCTTTCCATCTCTTGTTGCTGGGCTTTGCTGGTACTATATAGAATGCTTATGATTTCTGTGGGCTTATATTATACCCTGCTACTTTACTAAAGTTGATTGTTTCAAATAGTTTATTAGTTGATTTTCTAAGGTACTCTATACTATTATATCACCTGTAAAGTGTGAGTTTTGTTTACTCCTTGACTATTCTGATTCTTTCAATTTCTTTTTCTTTTATTATTGCTAAAACTAACATTTCTAATACAATATTGAACAATATTGATGATAATGAGTATCCTTGTATCACCCCTGATCTTACTGGCTTATCACCATTACATATAATATTTGCTGATAGTTTTAGATGCATACTGCTTATCATTTTAATGAAAACTTCATTTATTCCTTTGCTGTCTAGATTTTTAATGAATGGGTGTTGCATTTTGTCACAGCTTTTTTCAGCATTCATTAAGATAATCATATGATTTCTGTGAATTTTGTTATTGATATGGTCAATATGCATACCCCAGTATAAATCTTATTCTAGCAATAATTTGCTGTAATTTCTTTGCTAAAATTTTATTTAAAATTTTTGTATCAATTTTCATTAGGGACATTGGTCTATGATTTTCTTTTTTTTGTCTTTTCCTGTTTAGGTAGTAGTACCATGTTGCTGTCATAAAAGGAATGCGGCTTCACCAATATTTTTTCAAATAGTTTATATAGAATTGGAATTAATTATTCTTTAAATGTTTGGTAGAATTCACTTGTAAATGCATTTTCCTTGGAAATTTTTTCTTAAAGAGTTTATTGATGGTTTCTTTTTTTTCTGAAGAGGGATTATTTAGAATTTCATTGCATCTTTTTATCTGGACAGCTTTTTTGATAAATATCCATTTCAATTTATATCGTCAAATTTGTGGGCATACAGTTGGACAAAATAGCTTCAAATCATTAATTTAATTTCCTCTTCGTTGGTGGTGAGTTTACCCTTTTCATTTTTAGTATTGCTAATTTGGTTTTCTTTTTTTAACAGATTAACCAAAGTTTTGTCTATTTTATTATTTTTTTCATAAAATAATTGAGATTAATTTATTCAATGGCTTCCTTATTTTCATTTTAATTAATTTCTCCTTTGATTTTCAGAATTTCTAATTTGGAATTGAAGAATTATAATTTGTTCTTTTTTCTAGTTTTTTTAGTTCTGTGCCCAAATCATTGATCTTTTTTCTCTATCTTATTCATATATTCATTTAGACATAAAAAAAATTTCCCCTAAGCACTGCTCTGGCTACACCCCATAAGTTTTGGTATGTTGCCTCATTATTGTCATTCTCTTAGAAGAAATTATTGATTATTTCTATGATTTGTAGTTTAACTCACTCATTGTTTAGGATTAGGTTATATAACATCCAATTAATGCTTTGTCTATCTCTCCATGGCCCTTTATTACACGTAATTTTTACTCTATCATGATCTGAGAAAGATGCATTTAATATTTCTACCTTTTGACTGAGGTTTTATACCCTAATACATGATTAGCTTTTGTGTGAGTGCTATGTACTGCTGAGAAGAAGGCATATTCTTTTCTATCTCCATTCAACTTTCTCCAGAATTCTATGAAATCTAGCTTTTCTAAGATTCTGTTCACCTCCTTCACTTCTTTCTTGCTTAATTTTGGTTAGATTTATCTAATGATGAGGGAAGTAGAAGTTCTTCATTAATATAGTTTTGCTGTCTATATTTTCCTGTAACTCATTTGGCTTCTCCTCTAAGAATCTAGATGCTATACCATTAAGTGCATTTATGTTTAATACTGATATTACTTCATTGCACCTATTAAGATAGTTTCCTTCCTTTTCCTTTTTAATTTAATCTATTTTTCCTTTTTTGCTTTGTCTGAGATAAGAATTTGTACCCCTGCTTTTTTTAATTCAGTTGAAGCATACTACATGCTGCTCCAGTTTTTTACCATTATCCTGTGTGCATCTCTCTGCTTCAGGTGTGTTTTATGTAAATAACATATTGTAGTATTCTGGTTTTTTTATTCACTCTGCTATTCATTTCTGTTTTATGAGAAAATTCATACCAATCATATTCACAGTTATGATTACCAACTGCCTCTTATCCCCCCATTTGTACTTTTCTCTCTCCTTTCCTCCTATTTCTCCTCACCAATGTTTTGCTTCCAACTGTTCTCTCTTTCAATCAGCCCTCCCTTCTATCTCTTTGCTTTCTTTCTTCCTTTCCCCTTTTACTTTTTTTTACTTTAATGCTAATTAAGGTAGGGTAGGATAAATTTCTAAAATCAATTGGGAATGGATGTTGTTCCATCTTATAGCCAAATCTGTTGAAAGTAAGATTTACTTAGTGCTCACACTCTCCCTTCTTTGCCCCTACTATAAAAGTTTCTTTGTGCCTCTTTATATGATGTTATTTATCTTCTATTGCTTCCACATTCTTCTCCCAGTATAATCCCTTTTTATGTCTCAATTGTTTTATACTTGTCTTATACTCATACCCTCTGTCAAAGTACACACCTTTTATCTGTCCTGATAGAAATAAAATTCTCAGGGGTTAAATGATTGATTGATTTATAAGCATCATCATATCACAATCACTTCATAGCCATACCCTCTGTCCAAGTATGCTCCCATCAACATCCATTAGAAATATAATTCTCAAGAGCCATAAGCATCATCAAATTTTAATCAGTTCATACACACACCTATTTCTAAGTATACTTCCTCCAGCTATCCCAATTTAAATACAATCCTCATGAGCTAAAGCATCATCACTTCATGATCAGTTTAGCCTCTACTTAAAGGTTTCCACTGAAAGAGACTCTACTCCCTCTGAAATCAGTGCATTTCATCTGCTTTTATAAGTGTCATTTTTGGATTTTTTTTCTTATATCAAGCTGAAATGTGATACATTACTATTAGACATTTTTTCCCTCCATGCTGGAGAGAGGAAGAAAAAGGTTAATTCT
The DNA here is from genome assembly GCF_037893015.1 of Macrotis lagotis. Taxonomy (NCBI): domain Eukaryota; kingdom Metazoa; phylum Chordata; class Mammalia; order Peramelemorphia; family Peramelidae; genus Macrotis; species Macrotis lagotis. Next base: position 739,645,196 of record NC_133658.1, read on the forward strand.
TTCATATGACAGCATTTCAAATAAATGAAGAAAACTATCAGATCTCTCGTAAAACTTATCTTCTTCAGGCTAACTATAGCCAGTTATTTCAACCAATCTTCCTATGTCCCAATCTAGTTTCCTCACCATCCTGCCTACCCTCCTAAAATATTCTACAATTTCTCAATATCCTTCTTGAAATGTGGCAGCCATATTCTCAAAGTATATAAGTACCATACAATGAATGAGACTATCACTTCTCTGTGCAATGAATGAGACTCTAACCTCTCTAGTCATGGACATTGTGATTCTCTGATTACAGTCTAGTTTACATGACTATCTTATTAGCCTTTAGATTAATTTTGAGTTTATTTAAACTCATTTAAACTCATTTTATTTAAATTCATTTAAACTCCAGATTTTTTCACATCTTTGTGAACATTTTGCTTGGTCATCATTCCTCCATAATTTGCTTATATAATTGATTGTTTGAATTTATTAGTAGAACTTTATATTCATCCCCATTAAACTTCATGTCATTTTTTTTATTACAGTATTACTTCTCTGGATCACTGACCCCTCATAGATTATCTGAAAACTTCAGTAGTCATGAGCCTTCTCTAGAAGATTATAGTATCAAAAAAGAGGTTAAATTTATAATTAAGAGAAAAAAACAGGACTAGTATCTGAGCTGGGAGGGTAAAAAATACATCACAATGAGTGATCCTACCACTAAGAGACCCATGCAGTCTCTTTGTCTCATATTTGTACTCTTGGTAAATCTCTATCCAGCGACAATTGGGGTTCATTCCTCTAGTTGACAATTCCTTTACAGAGTTCTGTGTTATGCTTCTTGTTGTTACCTTTTCCTGTTCAGAAGTTACCATCAATATTCTTTGTAGATAGTTCCTATTTCTTACTTCTCCAACTGATAGGCTATAGATTCTTCACTGATTGGAAATCCTCTCATCCCCAGCACTATCATCAGCACATATATATGAAACATAAGTTTCCTACTATTTAATTTTTTTGTCACTTGTCTGTTCCCATGTACTCCATAGCTTGGCAGTTTGACTATTCTCAAGCGATGACACATCACATGCCAGCCTTAAGTCCTCATTCTGTTCACTACTCTGCAATATGGCAGGTCATCTATTTTCCAGTAGATGTCACTCATCACCTTTTCCAGGGGATCAGCTCTTTACTAAACTATGGAAATAAATTTCCAAGAATATTTTGGCAACTCAAAAGAAAAATTTCTTCTCCAGTATTTTAAGCTTTCTCTTCTATACATTCCCAAATAAATCCAACATCAACATCATACAACACGTCAGACATATTATAGGAACTTCTTGCACTACACAATCAAAACTATCTTAAATCCCATACAATTTATGTTATCATTACCAATTGCCTCTTTCTCCCAGAGAATTGTGCCATTGCATTTTCCCCTTTTACCTACATTTCCCACTGAGTCTCAAGGATACAGAGAATAAGTCCACTCACCATCTAATTGCCTCCATGTTTCCCATGACATTTGGGTCAAGTTAGTCCTTTTACCAAAAGCTGATTACCATAACATCTAGGAAAGAGAACAGCCTCCAGTTATCCTGGAGTATATATCCAGACCCTAAGTAAAGCAAATGACTTTTAGTATGTACCACAGTTGATTTGGTCCTTCATTCTATCACATCAATAGGTTGTCATTCTAGCCTTTAAAAATTATCATAATATTTATGATAATAACTAATATTGATCCCAAAGCAGTCATGGGAACATAATACAGTAAATTTCAACTATTATGATATCTTCTTGAAGTCTCATTCTACTAAAAGCAGAATTTCTGATAATTTTCATTTAATGATAACAATTTCATCTTTTAAATAGCAAATGAAAAGATAAAGAAAAATATTTCTTTTGTAAGTACCTGGGATTTCATTGTGTAGGAATCTACCAATGACACTATTTCCAATACCAGTATAGATATGTATGTGCTCAGCAAGTTATAGTCTTAGAAAGTTTTCCTGGTGCACTGAAAGACTTCTATGTGATTTCTCCAGGATTGAATAGATAGTAAATATAAGCAATGATGTCATTACCCTGATTCTAAAATAGGCTCTCCACTGCAATTTGCTACCTCTCTGTAGACCTAATTCTAAACAAGGAAAAGGTACTGGATACTTAAGTGGAAGGGACAAAAACCTTAGGAGAAAATTATCATGTCACCTGTGGATGCCAAAGTAAAGAATGTTGGACATGGGTATAGGACTGCAGGATCATAGGAATTAGAACTGCGATGAACCTCTCAGACAACTATTTCAGTCCCATCATTTTATAGCTGCAAAAATGCAGAGTTGAAATGACATGCCTAAAGTGATTCAGGAAATAAGGAGCAAAACTTACATTTGAACCCAAGTCTGATTACAATGTCAAGTTCTTGAATATCCCTCAGACTACTATACTGGCCTTAGAAAGTAAGATTTAAGATTTCAAAAAACTCAAAGAAAAGGAAAATATGATTCCATAATCAGAAACTGTAAATGGTAAAAACCATTTATAAAGTATAAGAAAGTTTCAGAAATAAAATGTGCTTATCATCATTGTGAATGATTTCAATAAAAAAGAAAAGAGGAGGCATATAAGGAAGTTATGCTTTCCAATGAATAAAGATTGAAAAGTATAGCTAGAACCAGGGTCATTTAACTAAGGAAGCATACAAAAAGAGGAGTGATATTAAATTGTAAGGCTAGTTCATGATGATTAAATCTCAAAACATATTATGAAAATATCCTAAAGTAATTCACCAAAATGACTTTTTTAAAAATTATATTCAAGGAATAAGAATAAGGACTAAATAGGTCCCATACTGGGGACATTTAGGGCAATGTTAGATAAGATAAAATAATTTATTCAACATCTTTTCTATTTCTGTCTTCTCTGTCAAAAACAATGACTTCTAGACTATTAACATAAACTTATCGAAAATGACATTTCAGTCAGGTATAGGTAAAGAAATAATGTGAACAAATGAATTCAAATTTCTAGAATAAGTTATGCCTCACAGTAGCAGTATTTTTAATAATAACTAATAATAATTTCCATCTAATATAGTGCTTTATTCTTTGTTGTTGAGCTCAAAACCACTCTTTAAAGAAAAAAATACAGATTTATAAAGATAAGGAACCTTGAGAATCATGAGTTTATTTTTTCCCATTCTTTCACTGTACCAGGTCTCAAGTCCAAGCTTTCTGACATCAAACCATGGATTCAAAGAACAACTGCTTCAGAATGCAGAAAGACATATCTGAAGAATCATTAAAAATTATTGATTCCAAAAACTAGAAGCAAGTAAATTTTCATTTAATAAAAAGGTAGGGAGTAGGTTCAGCAGGGTAAATGATTTACAAATTTAAAATTTTTCAACACAATAACAAATTAGTGGAAGTTGACATCAATTTCTGATGAGCTTCTCAAAAAGATTTTTTTTATTTTGTCTAGAAAAGAAAGCATCAGTTAAAAGGAAACAAAATGAATTCCCTAAGTATGTCATACCAGAAAAAACTCATTTTATCCTTTACTGACTTGATAAATTAGGAAAAACTCAAGGTATTTGATAAAGTCTTTCATGTGATCCTTGTGGACAAAGGGAAGAATTGTAAACTGGATAGTAGCAAATTTCAAAATGAATTAAACAACAATGTTGAATAATGAGTCAGTATCAATGAGAAGAAGCTCTCTATTCTTGGTCTTTTCCTACTCAATATTTGCATCATTAACTTGTATGAAGACATATGGGACACAGATCAGATATGTAGATCATACAATGTTGAATTAAAATAATTATCAGTGAATGAGAATCAAGATCCAAAAAGATTTGTAAAGATTGGGAAATTAGGCTAAATCTAATAATGCTAAACATATTAACTTATGTAAGTCCTAGACTTATAATCTCAATAGCATTTTTATGAAAAGGACCTAGAGAGGAGTTGACTGCAAATGCAGTATGAACAGTGTAAAATTTCTGAAAAGAAAGCAATTTAAAGCTACATTAAAAGAAATTCAATATCAAGATTATACTAAATATACTAAATAGATTGCATAACTAGGTTTAGTTCTAAGGATCAAATTTTATAGTGGGTTTTCTTTATAACTTTTTTTTTAGGTTTTTGAAAGGCAATGGGGTTAAGTGGCTTGCCTGAGGCCACATGGCTAGGTAATTATTAAGTGTCTGAGTCCGGATTTGAACCCAGGTACTCCTGACTCCAGGGCCAGTGCTTTATCCACTGTGCCACCTAGCCACCCCTAAGGATCAAATTTTAAGAAAGACTTTGTCCAGAAAAGGATCCCTAGAATGGGGATAGTACATAGAATTGGTCCTTTCCTATTCAACATTTGCATCATTAACTTGTATGAAGACATATGGGACACAGATCAGATATGTAGATTATACAATGTTGCATTAAAATAATTACCTATGTACTAAATGAAGAAAAAATGGATTTACAATTTAGGTAAATATTGGCTGGAGAAGATATGGGAAGAATAAATCTATTTTCAAATAGTTGAAGAAATATCATTAGAAAAAGTAATATAATTTGATCTCTATACCTCCCACTGGCAGACTTCGATCAAAGTTTACAAGGAAACACATTTTATAACAAGGAAAAGAAAAGAAAAGAAATAGACCAATCAGCACTTAAGTATAATATATGTATGTGCAAATCCTTGCATGTTTATACAAACATATTTGTATGGGTATATGCATACATATATATAGTATACTGTCTCATATGAATTTAATCTATTCTCCTTAACAGAATTTCAAGTTCCTTAAGGGAAGGACATATATTATTTCTTTTGTGTGCACAGCACCCAATATTGGGCATATAATATGTGATTAATTACTTTTAACTTGTTTCCTCAGAGTTTATTAATCAATGATAGTCAAAACCACTAAAACCAAACCACATTTATTAGGCTTTTTAAAAATTACATATTTCTTATTCTTCTCTGAAGAATGGGACAAGTCCCTTCTCTCTGGGCCTCAGTTTCCTCAACTGCAAAATGAAATACTTGCACTGGATACAAGGCCATTTCTAGTCTAAATATGTGAACCTATGAGTCTGTGTCAAGGAGATATAATAAGGATGTCCTTGAGATTTGAGGACTTATCTTGAAAGTGAAAAATGAGTATTTGGTTTACTGATGTAAAATCTCAGGTAGTGATGTTTTCCCCCAGTAAATTCCTGAGGGACATTAAAGGTTTGGAGGCTGTCCAGTTTAAGTAGAGGGTAAAATCTGTCACATACTACTCAAGTTCACCTCACTGTTATGCTAATATAAATTTTTTCTCAGTTATCTTGGTTGATTTAGACTTATTGTCACATTTAATTCAAAAGAAAACAATCAAACAGAAGAGTGTCTTTTCTTCTCTCTCAGGAGAGCTTTGGCATCCTCAAGATAGGGGAACCCAAGAAATCCTCCCTTAACTGAGAGAAGGGCTGTCCTCAGGACAGGTAGAATTATTCAAACTTCAATTTCTTTTCAGGTGAAAAGACATAATGAAACATATGTTTAATTATATGGAAGGTAAACTTTGGGGTTTCTTTTCATAGTTCAATTGTTAAGCATCAGACACATTTTATCAGAAACTACCATGAAGATGGCTCTCATATATATTTCATTTTGATGATCATAATTTGTCAGTCATTCATGGGCAATAAAAGTCTCATGCAAGCCACAAAAACAATGATGATAAACCCAATAAACTAAATTTACTCAAAGGTAAACTTAGATGCTATCCAAAACCAGCATGATTTTCTCAATTTTCCATTTACCTAAGTATAAAGGTGGCAGTGATGAAGTGAAGATATTGAACACAGTGAAAGTGTCATATGAAGTCCTACATAGCATCAGAATTTCACTTAATCTACCTTTCCATCACTCAGACAGAGATAGAGATACTTCTATAAGAACCAATATGATGGTGAAAAAGGAAAACACCAAGTGCAGTTCAAACTTGTATCAGTTGGTGATGGAGGTATTGAAAAAAACTAAATTTGTAAAATGTCACTTGACCAGTGAATTTGAGAAGTTTGTAGCAACTGGCCAAGAGTAATTTGATGATCTGAGAAATACCTATCACATACAAAATCAATGTGTCATTATAATGCTTGATGTAACATCAAGAGTTACTTATGAGAATGTACCTAATTTGCATAGAGATCTGCTATGTGGAAAGAGAAATAGCAATCTGGACTATGTGTGAAAATATCACTATAGTACTATGTGGCAACAAAATAGATATTGAGGAAAGAAAAGTCAAGGTGAAATCAATTATCTTCCATAGGAAGAGGTATCTTTAGTAATATGACATTTTTTAAATTTTTATTAATATTTTATTTTTTTCCAACTATATACAGTAGTTTCTACCTATCATTTTTGTAATGTTTTGAATTTTACAATTATTCTCCTTTCCCTCCTCCCATCCCCCCATAGAAGGCAGTCTGATAATTTTTACATTGTTTCCAAGCTATACATTGATCAAAATTGAATGTGTTGAAAGAGAAATCATATACTTGAGAAAATAAAATATGAGAAATAGAAAAATTATGTAGTACATAAGATACTTTAAAAAAATAAAAGGAAGGTTATTAGACTTTGGTCTTTGTTTAAACTCCACGGTTCTTTCTCTGGATATAGATGATATTCTCCAATTCAGGTATTTTAAAAATTGTCCCTGATTATTGTATTGATGGAATGAGCAAGTCCAATAAGGTTAGTCATCACTTCCATGCTGCTGTTAGGGTGTACAATGTTCTTCTGGTTCTGCTCATCTTGCTCAGCATCAATTCATGCAAGTCTTTCCAGGCTTCTCTGAAACCCCATTCCTTGTGGTTTCTAATAGAACAATAATATTCCATAATGTATATACACCACAATTTGTTCAGCCATTCCCCAAATAATGGACATTCATGCAATTTCCAATTCTTTGCTACCACAAACATGATTGCTATGAGCATTTTTGTACACGTGATAGTTTTAGCCTTTTTCATGACCCAGTAGTGGTATTTCAGGATCAAAGGGTATTCACATTTTGAATGCCCTTTGTGTATAATTCCAAATTGCTCTCCAGAAAGGTTGGATGAGTTCACAGCTCCACCAACAATGTATTAGTATCCCAGATTTCCCACACCCCTTCCAACACTGAACATTGTCCTTCCTGGTCATATTGGCCAATCTGATAGGTATGAGATGGTACCTCAGAGATGCTTTAATTTACATTTCTCTAATAAGTAAAGATTTAGAGAAATTTTTCATATGACTGGATTGCTTTGATTTCCTCATCTGTAAATTGCCCTTCCATATCCTTTGACCATTTCAGTACTATGACATTTCAACCAAAAGTAAACACAATTTTGAGAAGTCCTTCCTAGTGTGTGTGTGTGTGTGGCAGTGCTTGCTCTTGAACCTCCAGAAGTTGTCAAGGAACCAGTCTTGGCAGCACAATGTGAGTAGGACCTACAGTTTGCTCAGACAGCTGTACTCTCTGTTGAAGATGATGACCTGTAAGAAAATGAAACTAGAGCCCTGAATCAGAATTCTAGTTTTATAGGCAATTGTTGTCTAATGTCAGTAGTGTGACATGTTTGTCACTTTGTTATCTAGCTGAACAGAATATATGCTTAATCTTTGAAATGCTGAAGGAAATAAATGAGCTTCAGAGTGAATGCGGCAATTTAAAAATATATAATTTGTATCTTAGACCAGTGTATTTAGCTGTTTTGGACCATAATTATGCACCCATGAATTTCAAATATAAGACTGCTGCAGTCCCATCACAACATTCAGAGACAAATTTTGATTTTAGTCATTCCCATTCTTTTTTTGTTAGATTATAATAAAGTTACATTTCAAAATCCTTTTTAAAATGTGCTTTAGGGGTGGCTAGGTGGTGCAGTGAATAAAGCATTGGCCTTGGAGTCAGGAGTACCTGGGTTCAAATCTGACCTCAGACACTTAATAATTACCTAGCCGTGTGGCCTTGGGCAAGCCATTTAACCCCATTGCCTTGAACAATCTAAAAAAATAAAAAAAATAAAATGTGCTTTAGCATTCCATCATTCATGTTCTCTATTATGTTTTCCTCAAGAGTCTTTAGACCCATGGGTGGCTAGGTGGTACAGTGGATAGAGCACTGGTCCTGGAGTCAGGAGTACTTGAGTTCAAATTCAGTCGTGTGGCCTTGGGCAAGCCACTTAACCCCATTGCCTTGCAAAAAAAAAAAAAAAAGTCTTCAGACCCTAACAATCTAGAATCCATTAATCACTCTTTGCATGTCATTAGACACAATACAATATTTTCATTTAACATGTCAAAGTGCTAGTAGGACACTGGTATTTTCTGGGCACTGTTAATAGCAGGTGATAGTGCCCAACTTCTCCTCTAAACCCTGACAACTATGAAACAGCAAATAAAAAAACATAATGATTGTCTGAGTTAATTCTACTAGATCAGGTTCTGTGTTTCTTTAAGAGAGGTGCAAGTATAGGTGTGAGAGTCTTGAAATACTGTCGTTACCATGGCAATTATCTGTGTTTAAAGAATGGTATGGAGTAAAGTCCCATGTAAATAAGTGACTGTAGGATAGTGTAAGTTAATCATGCCCCTTCACTGATCAAAATCATGAGTGTCCGCTGTTTAGCAACCCCCTAAAATTATATAAAATAATATAAATAATTAACATTTTTGCCTAAAGTACAAGAGTATTTGGGGGAGGATTTTTTCCCCTATTGATTGTTTTCCTACTGTAACTTAAAAATATATCTCAAGGTTGAAATGGAAGTTTAATAAATAATTAATTATTCTGAGAAAGGATTTCTGAGAGGTCATGCCTACATGCCTTCCTTGAATGTTTTTTAACAAGCAATTCTTCAATCTAGTTCATAATTACTGATGATAAAATTTATTTCTAAAAAATAAAAAAGCACAAAATTTTGACTTCACAGAATTTTAGAATTGAAAAGAACCTCTGAGATCATCTAAACCAAGGATTTTTAAACTTTTTTATGTCCTGGAGGTAATCTGAGGATGACTGGGGACCACTTTTGCAGAACTGTTCTCAAAATTGAAAGAAATACTCAATTTCAGAGAGAGGTTAGTGAAAATAAAGATGTTAATTTTCTTTTGTAAGTTCAAGGACCCCTTAGTTTAATAAACCAGGAAGATATTCTATAACATCTCTAATTTTTTTTCAACTTACAATTGAAAATCTTCAAGGTATATATAACTCCTTATCTCTTTAGGCAATCTATTCTACTCTGAGAGAAGTTGTGCCCACTTTCCAACTAAAGTCCTCTCCTCTGTGATGTCCCCAAACTGTACTAGTTCTGCCCTTTGAATAAAATGTTTCTGTCTTCTCTCTGATAACTTGTCTTATGCCTTCTTTACTTCAGGCAAAATATCCCCAGTAACTGCTACCATTCCTTATGATATGGCCTCCAGTCACTTCACCATTCTAATTAACCTCCTTGAGATAGTCTCCAGAATCTTAATGTGCATCTAGAGTATTTTTTAAAAAATAATATTTAATTTGTAATTTATTCAATTCCCAGACCTGAACAAATTACTTGATATGAAGGCTCACCAGGGAAGTTTTTAGCAATACTCTCACCTCCTTCATTCTAGATATTATGGTGGGTAGATGTTGAATAAATGATGTACCTACAAGAAAATCCTTAGCCCTTTCACTTGAAAAGTCAACACTTACTAAAATATCATTCACTAGTTTGCATTTAGGAGATTCTCTCCTCCTCTAATTTTCCCATGTTGTGATTTCATCAATGTAGAGAGCTACACATGTGGAATCTCCCTCCAGAAAACAGAATGAGAACTGTCTGTAATACTTATTCTGAAAGAGTTGCCTGGCAATCCTGAAAGATTTAATAACTGACCTGTAGTCACATAGTTAGAATGTGTCAAAAACAGAACTTCAACCCCAGGTCTTCCTGAATCCAAGACGAGTCTTATAGTCATAAATCTCTCCTCACCCAGGCAGTCCTCTACTTAACTATCAAAATGATATACCTCAAGCATAGATCTGACCATATCACTCTCCCTGACCCCAATCAATAAACTTCAGCAAGTCCCTTCTTTTCCTATTTTCTTTGATTTTACAACACCCTTCCACTTTGTGATCTAGTTGCACGGACTTCCTTGGTATTCCTCTAAGACATACCATCCCCTAACTCCGAGTACTTTCTCCAACTGTCCCCAATGCCTGCAAAGTTCTTCCTCCTCAACGTAGACCTTTCTGACTTCCCTCAGGTCTCAGTAAAAATCTCATCTTCTATAAGAAGCCTTTTAATGATAGTGCTTTCCTTCTATTGTGTCTACAATTCATACTGCATCTCTCTTGTTGGTACATAGTTGTTTACATGTTGTCTCTGATGACATGGACTGTCTTTTGTCTTTCAATGCATATTCCCAGCATTTGGTATATAATAAATTTGGTACTAAATGAAGGTTGATTGATTGTTTAATTAACATTTGTAGATGATCAACAAGCATGTTTTGGGCTGATTGGACAACTCAAACTGTCCAATCACAGTCCTCTGCTTTGAGAATGATGAAAAAGCATAGAAACAATGGCACTTTGTTAAACCTTATAAGCTGATTTATTTTTTTTCCCCTTGAACCTGAGTGGTCTGGCACACTAAGGTTTGGTCTTACTGTGCCATAAGTAAGTACTTCCAAACTATGGCAACAGAAAACCTCCTCATTCCCATTATTATTCCTCAAAACAAAAATTTGACTCAAAGGTAACCAATTAATGCTATAGGGTTTTTTCAGGCCCAATTGCCATTTAAATCCAGGCATTTGAAAAGAAGTGGATGCCCTGAGGTAAAGTGGGAAGCTACAATTTTTCAAACTTTTTATCTCTCCTGGTAAAATGCAATCTCTTCATTTGTATCCCTTCATCATTTGGGGGAGGGAGGTGGTAGGCATGGGATAGCACCTATTTACACAAATGGTTTAAAGAATCATTTATAAATATTTTTCTGATTAGAACAATAAAAATTCATTAGACATTGAGCATTTAGTTTCCCAAAGACAAGATGGAAAAGAATTATAACAGAAATATGACCCCCTTCAACCTAGAAAGTAAATTCTGACTCACATGGAAAGTGGTAAAGAGAAATCAGAGCTGACCCTAATGAGAATCAAGTGATGAACTGAAAAGAAATGGAATGTCCTCCCTTGTGGCTGGTCCTAATGAGATATTGTGGTTATATTATGGAACTCTGAATGTTTTTATAAGCAAACAATTATGTCTTCTTAACCTAGTGGTATGGGAAACACTAAAAAGGAGGTAAGGATACCAAGGAGATGCTGGCAGATTTGAGTTGGGTCAATGCCCATTTTGTAAATCATGTGGAATTTTCCTGGACCTAATTTGATGTTTGAAAACATGGCAAAGCTGAACTAGTCAGATAACTTATTATTAGCTTAATAATATGAATCTTTCTCTCTCATCATTTTTGTAGGTGCCATAAATTTTGCTATAGATTCCACACAGAGAAACCATATTCGCATGCTTTTAGAAATATCTTATGTATTTACTGATTTATACCATTCACACATTCCAAGCATGTGAATTACAGGACAAGGTTCATTAACTTGGAATGCAGTTTCTGAATCATAGCTACACAATGAGGAAGACTCTGCTCTTCCCCAGCCCCCACATCACCTACTTACTGAGTGCAGGCAGGTCTAGAGGAGAATTGTATTGAATGTGATCAAAAATCAAAATGTTTAACTCCTGCTTTCTTGTAAATTCACCAAATAAAGGACAAAATCTTGGCTGTTTCATTGAGATTCAGTCATTTCACTTGTGTCTGATTCTTCATGATTCCATTTGGGGTTTTCTTGGCAAAGAAATTGCCATTTCCTTCTCCAGTTCATTTTACAGATGAGAAAACTAAAGTAAAGAGGATGAAGTGATTTGCCCAGGATCACACAACTAGTTAGAATCTGAGGCTGAATTTGGATCTCCCTACTCCAGGTCTGGAGTTCTATCTACCTTTACCATCTAGCTGCCTTCCCCAGTTAGCTTCCCTATGTCCATTTCTCAGATAAGGAAACTGAGGAACAGAGAGTTAAATGACTTGCCCAGAGTCACACAACTAGTGAATGTCTCAAGCAGTATTTGAATTCAAGTGTTCTTAACTTCAAGTCCAACATTCTCTCCAATATATCCATATAAAGACAAAAATAATTCCTACCTTCCTAAGTACTTAAATTCTATGAATTACTCTATGAGGTTAAAAAAATAATTAGAACAATACTTGCTTGACTTATATGGACACCAAAAAGTTTGAATCTTATTCATAACAATTAAAGTATTTCCCCCAGAGTGAAGCCCCATCTTATAGAGCATGAACAATGCTCTGAAAGAATGAATTTCCTTTAGTATTTTTCATTCTGACTCTATTCCAGGCTTACTTCAACTCTTTTAATCAGAACTCTCCATCTTGGAGAAACATGGTCTTATGTATTAATCAAATATCATTTTTTGAGCTTACATGCCACCAAAGCTCAATACTGCTGACAGTTTTTAACAGATATTTATTTTAAAAGTCAAAAAAAAAAAATTCAAGCCCACAATACATTTTGTAGTGGTTTTATTTCATTCACTTCAAATAGCCCTGCCAAGTCATCATGGTGCTTTTGTTGCATTGTTATCTTATAGCATTTCAGAATTAAAGCAGACACATCCATGTAAAGATGAAGGATGTGTGATAAATACAGTCTCACTGAAATCAAAGCATATGTAAAGCTTAGACTGAATTATGGAGAAAGACTTTTTTAAAAGTAAAGAAATCATTTTCCTGTTTTCATCTTGGTGAAAGAATAAGATATCAGCATATAGCACATAATGGATAGCTATGTTAAACAGAATATATATGCTTTCAACCTAGAATGTTTTGCTGATTATTTTACGTAAGGTTTGAAACCAAGACTTAAAAAACAATGGATGAGTTACCTCTCAATCAATAGAAAGTAAAAAATGACAGAAAAAAAATTCTAGTACCTTTGTTTCAAACAAGCATTTCCAAAAGGTACAAATTCTATTTCTTTAACCTCTAGTCTCCCAAACTTCTCCATCACTGTTCCCATGATGAATTTAGAATATAAGAAATTAGGATTAAGTGACTTGCTCAAGGTCACACAGCCAGGATGTGTCAGTGTCCCCTTGATTCTAGAACTGGTGCTCTATCCACTAATGCCACCTAGGTGAATTCAGGAGGATCTGAATTCAAATCTGGCTTACTAGCTATGGGACCCTGGCCAAGTCATCCTATCCAGATTGCCTCTTATCCAGGACCATCTCCAGTCATCCTGATATATGGCCACTGGAAACAAATAGCTCTTGAGAAAAAGTGACTTTGCACAGCACACCCCCACTCAAATCCAATTCACATTTACCATGATATCACCTCCTTAATGGCATAAACTTCTTCAAGAATGAAGGACAGGGGCAGCTAGGTGGTGTAGTGGATAAAGCACCGGCCTTGGAGTCAGGAGTACCTGGGTTCAAATCCAGTCTCAGACACTTAATCATTACCTAGCTGTGTGGCCTTGGGCAAGCCACTTAACCCCATTTGCCTTGCAAAAACCTAAAAAAAAATGAAGGACAAACATCATCATCATCACCATATTATCATAAAGAATGTAAGCTAATTGAGGAAGGGAACACACTTTTTTTTGCAATCTTAATCTCAATAGTGTCTGGCATATAGTGTGTATTGATTAACTGAATGATAGATGCAATAAAAAGAGCAGATTCTAGGGATTTGTGACCTTGAGCAAATTATTTAACCTTTGTGGTCCTCAGTTTCTTCATCTATAAAATATGGTGGGAGGGAGGGAAGATGACCTCTAGAGTAGTTTGCAAGTTCTAAATTCTGTAAAAACACGGTCCATGACTAGATCGAATTTTGATTTCCCCCATTCTGTAAAGCAGCATATGGGCTCCACGTGAGTCAGCTGTGCAGGGTATACATAGGACAAGTTGTGAGTCAGATGGTCCAGATGTTTCTATTTTCAACAGTATGATTAGGTATTTTAGAAGGTGCACTAATCTTTTTATACCACATGAGAGAGTAGCATTTAATGTGTTGTGACTATGAGTGATGATTGGTATCTTAATCCCCCAAATTAGTTAGCCCATCAATCAATTGAACAATAAATCCTTATTAAGCACACATTCAGAAATGAGATTGTCCTGCCCTCAAGGAACTTGTACTCAAGGTTCATTTACTGAAACAATGATCTTCTGTATTGCTGAGGAAAATTAAGTCCAAGCTAAATTAAGAAAAGAGGAAAGGCATAAAGAATAAAATGTAATTCATCAGTCCTTTAGACTCTGATAATATTCTGCATCATAATGGGAAATGTTATGAGTACTTTGAGCAGTATTTGTATTTTAAAATCAATCTATATCCAGGTCTTCCTGTTTTCTTGCACTTGAAATATAAAAGTAAACTTAAATTTAGAGGCATTAAATCATGTTTCTAGTTAAAATGAAAAAAATCATTTTTAAGAATGTTCTATATCAGGGCGGCTAGGTGGCGCAGTGGATAGAGCACTGGGCCTGGAGTCAGGAGGACCTGAGTTCAAATGCGACCTCAGATACTTAATTATTACCTAGCTGTGTGGCCTTGGGCAAGCCACTTAACCCCATTGCCTTGCAAACAACAAAAAAAGAATATTTTATATCAATTGTATTCCCAGTATTTCATATGGCCAGAGATTTAATCAGGTCAGCTAAAAAAAGTACATCTCTAAAACAAAAATACTAATGAAATAGTCTCAAGTTTGATCAAGATAGGTGCAAACAAGTGTTGTCAGACTTGAGAAGCATTGCCCAATATAGATTTTTTTTGAGAATCAGCCAAACAATAGGTTAATAGCAGGAAGGGACCTTAAAGATCATCAAATTTAACCTCTTCATTTTATATATTAGGAAATTGAGACACACAGGAGATTAAATGACTTTCCCATGGTCACACAGTTTGTTAGTCTCTAAAATGGGATTTCAACTCCAGTCTTCTTGACTGTCAGTTCAGTGCCCTATCCTTTATGCTATACTGTCATGTATGCATCAAAACATAAAAACAAAAGGAGTATCCTTTGTGAGAATGCATCTGAACCTTTTCCATTCTGAATATCCCATTAGCAAACATGATATATAAAAGAATAGAAGGAAATTAGGATATTTAGATAAGATTTATTAGGAAGATAATAGATATTTTCAAATACCAGAGATTCTACTACCAGGAAGATAGACTAAATTTTTCTCCATAGTTCCAAAATGTAGAAATAAGACCAACTGCCACAAGTTCTAATGACAAGATTTCACATCATTCAAGCAAGAACTTCCTAAAAATCAGATCTGAAAAGAAATGAATGAATTTTGTGAGCAGAGCTGGGACAAGACTTCAGAATACCCCATATCAGACTTGAAAATAGGGTTCATCTTCCATCCTTTCTACTAGAGAATTTAAAACTTTGATGTATTATATTTCAAGTCAAAACATATTTACTAAGTTCTTTCATATACCAGAACTATGCTAAGTTCTAAAGATACAAATGGTTGGTTGGTTGGTTGACTGGTTCTTAACCTTTGTTACCAAAGAACAACAAAACGACATCGTTATATTTGAGACAAATTACAATGTATTTGACTGTGGTTAATCAGTACAATATGAGCTCAGAATGCTCTTCCACAGGTTGGGCATAAATTTCCATGTGAATTCCTGAGGTGCTTTCTTTAAACTTACTAATGTCATGAAAGGAAATATTTGAATTGCTTCAATTCTGCCTAGTTCATAGAGCACAGCACCATCACTGATGAGGGCACACCATGATGGGCAATCTTGTGCCAGTGTTTCTCATGCTGTGTACAATCAATATTAAAATTCTTGAGAGAGAGAGAGAGAGAGAGAGAGAGAGAGAGAGAGAGAGAGAGACTTTCAGGGTGTCCCAGTATCACTTCTTCTGACCCTCTTCTGAGCTCCTCTCCTGTGTGAGTTCACCATAAGATAGTCTTTTGGGCAAGCATTCTTCTGGCATTCTAACAATGTGTCCAGTCCATCATAGATGTGCTCTCCCTAGTAATGTTGAAATCCTAGGCAGTTTATCTCGAGAAAAGACCTCAGACTCTGGTATCTTCTTCTCTCGGGTAAACTTCAGAATCTTCCTGAAACAATTTAAATGGAAGAGATTTAGTTTCCTGGCATGGTGCTAGTAGACTGTCCAGGTTTCACAGGCATACAACAATGAGGTCAGCACAAAGTCTCTGGAGACCTTCAGTTTAGTAGTTAGTCTAATATCTCTTCTCTTCCACATTTTCTTTTGGAACCTCCCAAATTCTGAACTAACTCTCTCAATGTACATGCTAAAGATACAGATAAAAACAAAAAGAAAAAGTTTCTACTTTCAAGGAACTTACACTTCAATGGAAGTAAACAACTCAAAAAAGAAACATTTGTTTTCTCACAAAATAAACATCTATGTGTCATGAAGAGAGGAAATTTTTTATATTCAAATATATGAATGTATTTTATTACAATATGATAAAGTACCTAATCCTGGTCCCAGTTCTGCCTACATGGCAATGAATTCCCTATCACTACTTTCAAGCACAATTTGGATGATCACAAATAGGTATTATAGGGACAGTTCCTTCATTGAATCAAAATATATAATCCATAAGGTTCCTTTCAATTTAATTGTCTATGATTCTATGATTTACTCACATCCAGACTAGTGAGTAGATGCTTCTTCCTCACATAGGATTTATTGCAGGAGGAAGAACCATATGATTAATTTAGCTGGTATGCATATATATGCTCCACACTATTAGGGCAGCACTATGCTAGCTGGTGGATGTGATACAAACAAAAAATTCACCATGAAAAATGATTTATACATTTTTAAACTGTGGACACAAATTAATTTGAGAAAATAAAAATGCTACAGTAATATAGGTATCTTATTCAAATGAGCCTGAATCAAAAGACCACTGGAAAGTATGTTTTTAACTTTAACTGTCTGTTGAGGTGGGTTAGTTTTTAAAGTGTGGATAAATAGCATCTGGCTATTTATGAAAACTATGGTGTTTTGCTACTTATGGAATAATAGGACTTCAGTTCATCACCTCCTATACCCATCCTCTAATTACCAGAGTTCAGTCATTCAAATGGCAAGCTTATGATTGGTCTATTGTAAGTGAAAGAGGATTCTTGCTTTCAGTTTTTAAGAAATAGTTGTTTCTTACTTGAAGGCTCTAGTTATGACATTACCTTGAACCACAAGTAAAAGATAAGGTTTCTATTCATTCCCCCCAAACACACCCTCTTCTTAGGACATGTTAAGCCTGGGGAAGAATACCATAGTAAACATGGTTTTCTGTTTAAACATGTTCCAAGTCTTTTTTTTTAAACAATTATTTTGGGGGATTTTTGTTATTATGAACATGAACAGGAAGCTCTCAAACTGTCAAATTACCTCCTTCTCTGCATGTTTGGAGAAATTCAGATCTCCTATGGGTGGTCCAGTATAATGCCACAGATTAATAATTTGAACCAGGAAGCATGGGTAATATACAGACAAAGAGAGAGACCAAAGCACAAGAGTGAACTCTTGTGTGAAGTAGTGTGGATGTCACACCCAATTTCACAGAAAAATTGCAATGTCTTTTTCATAACTTTCCTCCATCCTCCCTGTTCATTTCAACTTCAATAAATAATCATTAAGTGCCTACAATGTGTAAAGACTGTTCTAGGCAGTGTGAAAACTAGGAATTTTTATGCCTGAAGCAAAAACCACAAACCACACCCTACTCAAGTGGCAGGGAGTATAGCTCAGTTGAATGGAGTAGAGGAGAACATTCTCCCAGTTGAACGGAGTAGCAGGGATCATGCTCCCAGTTGAGTGGAACCTTTGATTTCCCCAAAAGAGTCAAGAGTAGGAGGTGGAAAGAAAGGAGTAAAGAGGGAGATGGGGAGGTGTTGAAGCTGGAATGGGCCAGGGAAGTTCATCCCACGCCACCAGCTGGTAGCTCTGAATGTTAACAAATTGTTCTTACTGCTTTGGGGCTACTGCTTTTCCTGCTCTCCAGTAAGACTAAAAGAGCTGTTAGCACCCTTCAGATTCAGACCTGAATGCACTCATGAGTTAGAACTCTAGTTCAAGATGCTGGATAGATACAAAAATTAAATTAAGAGCTAGATATTTTTCTTTTAGTGCTTAAAATTTCCTGGAAACCTAGTCTTTATGGACCTGCAATAGACACTCTTGAAAAATCTAATCCAGTTCAATCTTCTTTTTTCTAGATTCATTGAATAAGCCTAGGACTTACCAGAGATCAGTCATTCAAATGACAAACTCAGGATTGATCTACTGTAAGTGAAAGAGGATTCTTGCTTTTAATTTTTAAGAAAAAGTTATTTCTTAAGCAAAGGCTCTAGTTATAACATTAACTTAAACCAAAAAAGCCTAAAAGTCTGACTCAAATATTGCATTATTCCTTGCCCAGTGAGACTGTCCAAAGAAAGTATTCAGGTCTCAGATAGTGTGAGATCTCCCTTGAATGCTGTTTTATTTGAGAGAATTTTGAGTTTCATGCTGAAGTAGAATATTAAATGTTCTTCCTTAGATTTCCATCCTCCAAAGTATCTACTGATTTCCTATTTTTAAACAGGAACTTCTAAGGAAGTGTCAAGGCTTTGTCTAATTTTACAAAATAGACAGCTTCTTTTGATTTTGTAGTTGTCAAGACTGCTATAGGATGATGTATATATGGATTTATTTAAAGTAAAATTAACCTATATGAAATAGTCCAAAGCCATCTGACTCTTGGTAAAGTCCTAAGAATCTACTGAGGTGCTAAGCAGTTATCACAAGGACTCTGAAAAACCTCCTTATTCCAACTCTTATCCTGCCATTGAGAATCATTTGATACAAATGGTCCAGATCATTCCTCCAACTTTTCCTCTTTATTTCTAATGCTAATATCAGTGTCCAAAGAATACCATTATGAGGAGCAGCTTGCCACCAAAGATAGTCAATGTAGAAATTTGGAGTCTCTATGATTCATACCTACCTATCCATAATTGTTCAACTTTGCAAATGGAAGAAGCAAGATAGATTTGCATATGGTATTTCCTGAGTCAAAGTCACCTCTACAGTTGTTGGATGCCCTCTGGGCTATACAAACACAAAAGTCACATGTCAGATTCCTGCTCCTAAACTCAGTGCAAAGGGGGAGTCAAATCCATCATTCCATCTTCGAGGCCCAATAGTCAACAAGTGTTCAAGCAAGTCTCCCCGAGGCAGTCAAAGTCAGATGGAAGGACCTGGCTAGATGGAAGGACCTGGCCAAGGACATGGCAGGGAGCATAATGTGCAGCTCCGGAGGTCTCTGGGAGGTTAATTAGCCCACTGAGCCACATGTCTATTGTTCACATTCAGGAGCAAGAACATGATGCCACTATGAGCCCACTCTGCAAAGTACATACATTCCAGAATTCTGGGCTCTCTGCCAAAGACACCCAGCCTGAAGTCTCTCCACCCATTGAAACTCAAACCTTGGGACCATTCACCAGAGTCCTACTGATTTCAGCTGCCTTTGTAATACACAGGAAGTCAGTTCCATTCAAGTCAATGCAACAGACACTTATGAAACATTATATTTAAAACATTGTGCTATGCATTAGGGCTACAAAGAAAAAAAAAACTAAAATCATTCCTATCCTCAAGGAGCTTATATTCTACTGAAAGGAATATAACATGTACATAGATAAATAAATTGAGTCATTTGAGAAAGAGTAAGAAACCTAAATAGGAAGGATAAAGGGAATCTCAAAAGAAATTATGAGGCTAGAGAGGAAAGGCTATTTCAGGCATGGGGGGATAGATAACCTACTCAAAGGCATAGAGAAAGAAGATGAAATGTTCCATCAAATAACAATTTTTAGGTCACTTTGATTAGGGTATAGAATATGTGAAGGAGAGTGATTCAAACAAATCAGGAAGTATATATTGGAGCCAGATTATAGAGTTTCAAAAGTCAGGTTAAAAAAATATATAGTTTACTTTCATGGCAATAATGAGCTACTGAGAACTCTTGGTCAGGAATGTGATATGGTTAGACTAGTATCAAAGAAATATTCATTTGACAGTTGCATAAAGTACAAGTTTTGGAAGAAATAAATTGGAAGCAAGAAGAAAAAATTAGGATGTTATTATAATGAAGCAAATAAAAAGTGATGATGGTGTAGCTAGAGCAGTAGATGTAAGCAAGGAGGTGCTAGTAAATATTTAATAATTAAGGAAATTGTCTGGCAGCATGCATACAGGCTCTGAAGTTTAATGTACATTAATTCTTTCTTAGACCTGGACAATCCACAAAGCAATAAATACCCTGATTTGTAGAATTGTCAATTTGTAATGTGAAGTGTTTCACAATGAAAGTTTAATAATTAGTTCTAACATTTTGTCTGTACATAAGGAGAAAGGGGACAAATAAAAATGATGCTGTGCAAGAATTGAAAAGTCTTAGTTATTGATTAATAGGTAATACATGAGTTAGGAACAACTGAATCCAAATTCAGTCTCAGACACTTAGTAACAATCTGACCTTGGGAAAGTCACTTAATCCTGTTTGCCTCGTTTTCTTTATCTGTATAATTAGCTGAAAAAGGAAAAGGAAACCTCAAATAGTATCACAAGTCAGAAACAACTGAAACGACCAGACAACAACAATAATGACACAAAGTTGATACTATTGAAAATCCTGGTACTATAAAGAAATACTGCCCTCAACAGAAGTAGGGAAATTTGGAGAAGAAATAGGATAGAAGGTTAAAAGAAAAAATGAATTTTTGATATGTGAATCTGAGGTACCAGGGGAACATCTAGTGAGAAACATCCAACAAACAACTGGTGATGTGAAACTAGAATTCAAGATAGTATTAGAGTTGAATATATAACATATATGTATGTATGTATGTATGTATTTATTTATGTATATATATATATATATATATTTCTGGGAACTATTTGCACAGGAGAAAGTGAGAAATAGTTAAAAGAAGAAAGCCTGGGATAGAAATTTCATGAGTGTAGAGTAAATGATGACATATCAAAGGAGGACAGGTAGAGGAGAACCAGGGAACATAAGAAGGGAAGAATACAGGAGAGAATAGTCAACAGTGTCACAACCTTCAGCGACAGCAAGTAAAAATGAAAAACAGAAAAAGGTAATGATTAAGCGGATAAGAGCTCACCACTAATTTTGGAGAAAATGATATCATTTTATTTGGAGAAAGAAAGAAAGACAAAATTTAGACTGCAAATGGTATGAAAATGAATGAGAAGTAAGAAAATGGGGTAATGAACATGAATTGACTTTCTAAGAATTTATCTGTGAACAGGTGATGGTGGTGGTGGTGTTGGTGGTGTTTGTCGTGTTTGTCCCTCATTCTCAAAGAAAACTATGATATCAGGGAGTTTATGCTATGACATGCATATGAATTGGATTTGAGAGAGGGAGTGCTATGCTAAGACACCAGCCTCACTTTCTCCTCCAGATCCATCTGAATTCAGTGATCAGATATGGATCATGATGATTGGAGATGGCCCTAGATACAAGGCAATCAGAGTAAGATCACACAAATAGTAAGTGTCAAGTGTCAAAACTGAACTCAGTTCCTACTGATTCCAGGGCAGATGTTCTATCCACTGAACCATTTAGATGTCCAACCTGTAAAAAGGTAGAGATGTAGAACAATAGTT
Source organism: Macrotis lagotis (assembly GCF_037893015.1). Lineage (NCBI taxonomy): Eukaryota > Metazoa > Chordata > Mammalia > Peramelemorphia > Peramelidae > Macrotis > Macrotis lagotis. Next base: position 739,667,039 of record NC_133658.1, read on the forward strand.
TGAGGGCATGGTTTGGTCAAGTGATGTTTGGGGATCTGTTTGAATGTTTTAAGAATTGGAGACACTTATAATTTTATAGACAACAAGGAAAGTGCCAGGAAATAAAGAAAAAAGAGAACTGGAAAGAGAAAAAGTAAAGCTTAGAAAAAGTAAATTCCTATTACTGGAGAGTTCAAGATCAAAGAAAAGAAGATTAGCCTTGGGAAGAAGAAGGATCATCTCTTCCTCAGAGACTGTAGCAAAGGCAGCATCATAATACTACCAGATCCATAGGTCCATAATGTAAATGTAATTGCCCCCTCAATTTCTATCATTCCTCATATCCAATCTTTAGGCAAGACCTATAGATTTTTCCTTTGAAATAGCTCTAGAATACTCCATCTTTTCTATTCTGATGTTGCCACCACCCTACTACAGGTCATCTGCACCACACACCTGGCAATAGCTTGCCAATTGGTATGCATGCCACAGGTCTCTCATATCATCCATTCAGTTATCAAAGTAATTTTTCTAAAGTGTAGCTGCTGAACTCAAAAAACTCCACTGAATTCCTATAACCTTTAGGATCAAATATAAAGTCCTCTTCTTGGAATTCCAAGGCCTTCATAACCCGATTCCCCCTTCATTTCAGTCCTCTTTCACACACTGCCCCAAGTACTGTTCTACAAAAGAAAAGACACATCTCTCTCTAGTCTTAGGAAATGTTCTCTGTCCTCCATACCTAGAGTGTAATCTCTACTTATTTCTACCTCCTGGTTCTCCTGGCTACCTTCAATTACAAACAAAAACTCTACCTTTGATAGGAAGCCTTTCCCAATCCCTCTTAATTCTACTACTTTCCCTCTGTTAATTATTTACTATTTATCCTGTATATAGTATCTTTATTCATATCTATCTGCTCATTTTCTTCCTCATTAGATATTAGCTCTTTAAGGACAGGGTCTATCTTTTACCTTTCTTTGTATCCACAGCATTTATCAGAGTGCTGAATATATATATACATATATATATATATATATATATATATATATATATATAGCAGTTGTTTAAAAATAAATGCTTATTGACTGAGTGACTAAAAAATAGAATGGAAAATAATATAGAGTTTTGAGGCATTGAGTAGGAAAGAAGAGGGAATTCATGGAAGCTGATCTCTATTTTCTCAGTTTAGTAGGGTGACAAGGAGAGGTGTTGAAGAGGTAGTGCAGGGGACTTGAGGAGAAAAAAGAAGATTCAAAGAAGAACAAAAAGAGTACAGTGTATCAGTGAGATTCATGTTGAGAGTAGATTGCATATATTTGTAGGAACCAATGTAGCACTTTCTCGAGAAGCATTCCACAGGATGTGATAAGGATCAAAAATGGAAAATGTTGGGGATAGCTCAAGTTTGAACTTGACAAGGAATGAGCAGTGATAAAATGAAGGATACCATATAGTTGAAAAGGTCAACTAATAATGTTAAGGAAGAAAAGTGACACCAGAGCCATAGTAATAAACTAAAAGGGCAGGGAGATTGGAGGTCATAGTGAAGATGACTAATTTATGAAGAATTTATGAGATATATATAAGAGATAAATGGGCTATTAAAGCAGTACAAGCTCCTCTGATGTTTGTATTGCCTAAATCTTTTCAGGGCTGCTCATCCCTTTGGTGTCTAACCAGTCATCCAAGTTAGGTCAGATATCAAAGATGCCAAGTTCATACATTGTATTCCAGACCATCACCAATTATCCTAACTTGTCTTACCACTGGACTTCAATGACTGTGGAAGAGTGAGGCAGATGACTTTGCACAATTCTACCTCCCTTAAATGCAATACATGAATCAATGTGATGTCCTTCAAAGGACAAGATGAGGAGTGAAGAAGAGAGAGATATGAAAAAATGAGATATTATAGATAGATAAAGGAATTTCAAACTTTGAGATAATGGAGGTAAAACAATAATGTAGATAGTGCTGGGTATCATTTTAGGTTGTGGATAGCTTAGAAGAAGAAAAATGAAGGTCATGGAGTCTGATAAGACTGATTATCTGAGCAGTCAGGATCTGAGCAAATATCAGTTGAAATGCCTCCCTGAATATGAAGACATGCATTGAGATAGAGAATACAACAAGCTATGTATTGCAGTCATTAAAGGAGGCCTAGGGATGACTGCAACAAAGACCTAGCCAAGTGATGTTGTCAGACAAAGTAAACCTCAAAGAAGGAGACATTTCTAAGTCACAGTGGCAAAGGAATAGTCAAGAGGGTGCAGTAAAAAAGGAGTATACTCTCTTAATGCCCTGAGAGGAATGAGAGAAGGAATGAAGTATCTTCCAAAGGGAAGTCAGATTTCTGAAAATGCAAATTACTTACACACACACACACACACACACACACACACACACACACACACACACATATATATATATATATATATATATATATATATATAGAGAGAGAGAGAGAGAGAGAGAGAGAGAGAGAGAGAGGACAAAATACAGGATGAAATTTATTACTGATAGAACAGAGATTCCAAGTGTATGATGAAAGGGGAAATTAGTGGAGGATAGAGAATTAGGAGAAACAAAGATAAGACACTTGAGAATAGAAAAAAGACAATGAATGGGGTGGGGTTAGTTCAGAAACTAGAAATTCTGAAACACAAGAGATAAGGGGAAGAGGACACTTGAGTTAACTAGTCATGAAATGTGAAAGTATCAATTCACTGAAGTCCCCACTCTCCAGGGCCCTGTGAAGACTGGAATCTTTCAAACAAAAGGAATAAAGATTTGAACCAGCAATGAGGTCAGGTTAGGAATCTAGGTCAGTAAATATAATGTAATTGGTATCCTCAATCATTTGACTGAACTGACACTAGAGGCCTTTGTCTCATTGAAAAATGACAAGGGTTTCTGCAAACCCAAGGATGCCCTGAATGTAGACTATGCATTTGGTTCCTGATTATGGTTGTTTCTGAGACACCTGTCCTGTTGGCATCAAAACTGATTTCCGGGCACTTAAGGGTTTGAGAGGAGTGAGACAATGTTGCTTATTTCAAGGGATTTGGTGGAGCAAAGCAGGATAACATTGCCACATCAGTCAAGATATAGGAGGAGACTTACAAATTCATTCCCTGAAGTTTAAGGATTAAAGTGTTATTTTCTCAAATACTCAAGTAATCCTCAACAGGACTTATATTTTTCCACAATTGTGAACAGTTTCCAGGAAAGAAAACTTCAAAATCCTACATTTTAGAGAAGTCAAGACTGAGGCCTCAATCTCCCCATCTAATAATAAAGATAAAAGGAGGATCGGTGTTATGGTTTTCTCTTCTTTTACATTTTTTGGTGAAAGAAGGTTAATAAATCAAAGGTGGGGAAATCCTGGGGAAAAAACCTATAAATTGCTTGTAGCCCCTCCTTCATAAACACTTAAGGGTAGTTAATGAAGGAACCTGATAACTCAAATTATTTTGATTTGCTATATCAAAACTAATATCTTGCATCAGAATTTAATATCAGAGAGGTGTAATATCCATACCTACAGCAAGTAGGTATCTACCTATGCATTTAAAGAGTATATCTCCCCTAAATAGCCCAACTGCTTTTCAAATTCAATATTTCAAAAAATGAAATCCGTCTTTTTTTCTTCTATTTGTAATGATTGTTTCACCCTTCTTGTAGTCATCAAGTTTCAAAATCTCATAATTATCCTTGATGATTGCCCCCTTGTCATTTCAGAACTATTCAATTAACCAACTAGTTCCAATTGTGAATTTAATTCCTGTTGAATTCCCCACTACCTTGAAAAAATGCTCTCTTCCTGTATCTCCTTCTCACTGTCTACCATTTTAATATAAGCACTCATGCCAATAGTCTGTGCCTGGACTATTATAATTAATAACCATTTAATTGGTCTTTTTGCATCCACTCTAGTACTGTCTACAAACCTATGGCAAGAAGTTATCCCCCCATTCAGGTACCAAAACAATATTTCTAAGGCAAAATTCTACTCTAGTCACTCATCTCTTGAAAAATCTCCCCTCTTGCCTCTGGGAGGACAGCTAGATGGTGTAGTGAATAGAGTACTGATCTGGGAGTCAGGAGGACCTGACTTCAAGATCGACCTCAGACAATTGACACTTACTAGCTATGTGACCTTGGGCAAGTCACTTAACCCTAATTGCCTCATATCCATCATCTCCACTGGTCCAGATTTATATCTGGTCACTGAAACCAGATGGCTCTGGAGGAGAAAGTGAGGCTGGTAACTTACCACAATACCTCCTCACTCAAATCCAATTCATGTGCTTGTCATGTTATCACCTCACTGATGTCATGATCTTTTTTTTTGCAAGGTAATGGGGTTAAGTGGCTTGCCCAAGGCCACACAGCTAAGTAATTATTTTTTTTTAGGTTTTTGCAAGGCAAACGGGGTTAAATGGTTTGCCCAAGACCACACAGCTAGGTAATTATTAAGTGTCTGAGACCGGATTTGAACCCAGGTACTCCTGACTTCAGGGCCGGTGCTTTATCCACTACGCCACCTAGCTGCCCCAGCAGCTAGGTAATTATTAAGTGTCTGAGGCCAGATTTGAACTCAGGTGCTTCTGACTCCAGGGCCGGTGCTCTATCCACTGCCCCACCTGGCCACCCCTCATGATCTTCTTGAACAAAGGATAAATGTCATCATCATCACTGCCTCTGGGATAAAATATAAATGTCTCAGCTTGGCTTTAAAGTCTCTCTACCATCTAATTGTAAACAACTTTCATAGTCCCATCTCTTTTTATTACTCTTGTGCATATCATAAGTTGAGGTTAAACTAAACCAAGACTATTCTCCAAACCCTACTTCTACACATTCACACAAGTTACTCTCATATCTGAAAGTCATTCCTTCATTATTTGTTCTTTTCAGAAGCCTTATGTTTTTTCCAAGAGTCAGTTCAGGTTTTACCTCTCCCATGAAACCTTTCCCAATCCTTCCAGTTGTTAATATTTTCTCCCTTCTCAAATTACCTTGTATTCAATTATGTGTGTATATATTCTATCTCTAAAGTCTTTCACTTGTAGATGATAACGTCCTTCAGGGCATTTTTCTCTTTGCCTCCCTAATGCTAGATGATGGTTTGCAGATCTTACAACTGGGAAAACCTATGCCACATACTGTCTGTGTGAACAAGGACAGGTTACCTAACTACTATAGATAAATTGCCAATCTGCTTTGGTGGAGGAAGTTTCCAATACAGGTATTACTCATGCCAATGAGTATAGACCCACCCACCCCAAAGAAATCACCAGTCAAATATGAAGCCTTGCACAGAGCAGGCACTTAATAAGAGATTGCAAAACAGAATGGAATGGAAAGGAACAGACATGGAATCTGGGAATTCAAAAAGATTTGAGAGGTCATCTAGTCCAATCTTACCTCTAAAATTCTTTTTACAAGATCCTTGACAGATGAGTATATAGCCTCTACTTCAAAACTTCCAGTGATGTGGGGAGCACTATTTTTGGAAGGTGACTAATTATTTCTGCAGACAGTTCTAATAGTAACTAGTTAATACTATAATTACTGATATAATTTAAATAATGCTTAAAGATTTGTTCACACACACACACACACACACACACACACACACACACACACATATACATACTTCATTTGAGACAACAACCCTAAGGAAGGTGCTAATATGATCCTATTTTTATAGGTAAGGAAAATGACTCTGCAAGAGGTTAAGTAACTGGATCAGGATCACAAAGCTAGTAAATATCTGAAAGAAGACTCAAACTCAAGTGCTCCAGATTCCAAATCCAGCATATCATCCCCTATACCACCTAACTTGTCTCTTTATAACCAACACCTATTGGGCTTGGTTATTATAGATTAAGCATTAAATGAAACTATCCCAACTTCTATGAGCTGAATTTCAAATACTTGAAAGTACGTTAGTATTAACAATGTAATTTTTCTCCAGACTAGATATTCCCAGTTGTCTCAGTAGATTCTCACACAATTTAGCTTCCAGGTTCTTCACCATTCTCTTTATCTTTCTCTGGTTTCATTCTACTTGCCAATGTTACTCTTAAAATATGTCATCTAGAGCAGAATACCCTATTCCATATGTGCTCTGATCACTTCAGAGTATAGTGGGACTATTGATTCCTCAATCTTTCTGCAACATCTCTTAATGTAATCTAAGAATGCATTACTTTTTTAACAACTGTATCACACTTCATCCATTTAGGCCCCTAGGTCCTTTTTTGAGTGAACTGCTGTCAATACAGTTCTATCTTATCCTGTCCTTATGCAACTGGTTGTCTGAATTTGAATAAAGAACTTTCCATTTATCCAAGTTTCATTTAAATTTGTTGGTTTTGCCTCAAAAGTCTTGATTCTGATTAGTAGCCTTGTCTTCCACATTTATTTTATCTGATTTGAAAATCATTACTGAGAATGCATAGCCTCATAACCATGATCATTGACTCTGGAGTCATAGAACCTGGATTCAAATTCTACCACTGATACTTACTACTTATGTCTTAGGCAAGACATTTAATTTCCCTGGACCTCAATTTGCTTAACTAACTTGAGAGAATTGGACTAGATATACTTTAAGTTGCCTTCTAGATCCAGACCTATAAATATATATTTCTATAGCTTTACCAAATTGTTGATAGAAATAAATATCAAGCAGTTTATTCTTTTAAATTTCAATTTGAGGGGCAGCTAGGTGGCACAAAGGATAGAGCACCAGCCCTGGAGTCAGGAGTACCTGAGTTCAAATCTGCCCTCAGACACTTAATAATTACCTAGCTGTGTGGCCTTGGGCAAGTCACTTGACCCCATTGCCTTGCAAAATAAATAAATTTCAATTTGACTTCCTACATAATTCTTCCTGCCATTATCCCAATTTGAGCCCTTGCGACTATACACCTGAATTATTGCACTATCCAGCTGCCCTCTAGTCTCTCTCTGCCCTATGCAATTTATTTGCCTAAGAACTTACTATGGGGTCTTCCTGGTCTTAGATCTAAATCCAAATGCCACTTCTAAATCAAAATCATTAACAAGATTTTAGGAAAATATCTTCACTTCTGACTACTTGGAGTCTTACTCTGGTGTTATTGTTTAAATAGCTAAAGAGTATCTTCCATTATTAGATGCAAGAAGTATCTGACCATCACAACCACAATCAGACTATTTTTGGAGAGAAAAGAAACTTTTGTTATTCAGCTTCCACTCTCAGTTGGGTTCAATCAATTGTCATTATTTTTCTGGATATAGATCCAGTTCCCAGGCCTGAAATATATGTTGTGGCTACTACTTTAACTTTGTAAATTAAGAGTGAAAGAAAAGAAGATGAGGCCAGGAAGGCAAATAGCCCCTTAATGGTTTCAAAAATACTATCCTGGAGGGGCAGCACCAAGATGGTAGAGTAAAAGCAGGGACTTCCCAGAGTTCTTCCTCAAACCACTCCAAATACTTTTAAATAATGAACACAACTAAATTCTAGAGTGGCAGAATACATAAAAAGATTGAGTAAAACAAATTTCCAGTACGAGACAACTTACGGCCCACACTGTAGCCCAGGTCACTGGGAGCGAACTGGCTCCAAGAAATCAGGAACAGTCTGTGGGGGCTCCTGGGTCCATGGCAGTAGTGGTGGTTTCCAGACATCTCAGCCCAGGGATTGCCAAGGACATTTAGGAAGCTCAGAAAGAAAACTGCCTCACAAGAGTGAGAGCAGAGTCCAGTCCAGTGCAGACCTCAGTGCAGATTGAACCCCGGAGGACCAGCTGGAAAGTCACCAGGCAGGGAATCACCCAGCAGCTGTCTCCAGAGCATGCAGCTCATGGAAGGTAAAGGGATAGGGGGAGATTACTGAGGTTTCTGCTATTCCTGAGGACTCTGTTGCTTCATTCATACTCAGATCTAGGACCCCAGTCTCAGGAAAAGGAGTACAGGCACAATAAAGCTTACTGCCTGCAACAGATTTGGCACCCTCCTCCTGGTCCAGAGCAGAAAGGAGTGCTTATGGTCAACAAAGAACAGAACACAGTCAGGAGAGCATTCACAGCCTCTCATAAGACCTTGGAGGAAGTGAAAACTTACAGGTCTATGGGGTGGGGGAGAGTTTCCCTGAAAACATCTTCAAAATATCCTGAAAAGCTTGGGACCATGCATTCTCCATCCTGGAAACAAAGTCCCACCCTAACAAAGAGTTAAAATCAAATCATAGGCTGGGGAAATAAGCAAACAGAAAATAAATTGAACCATAGACAATTATTTTGGTCCTATGGAGGATCAAAATGCATACTCAGAAGATGACAAAGTTAAAACTCCTACATCCAAAGTCTCCAAGAAAAATATGAATTGGTCTCAGGCTATGGAAGAGCTCAAAAAAGATTTTTCAAATCAAGGAAGGGAGGTAGAGGAAAAAATTGGAAGAGAAATGAAAGCAATGCTGGAAAATCACGGAAAGCAAGTCAGCAACTTGGTGAAGGAGATACAAAAAAAAAAATACTGAAGAAAATAAAATCTTAAAAAAACATTGGTTCAAATGAAAAAAGCAGTCCAGTAAAGTCAATGAGGAAAAGGATGTCTTAAACAGCAGAAGTGACAGGGGGAAAAGGAGATTAAAAGCTCTCTGAAGAAAAAAATTCCTTAAAAATACAGAATGAAGCTTAAGGGAAGCTGATGATTTTTGTGAGAAATCAAGAAACAATTAAAAAACAAAGAAATGGGGAAAATGAAGGAAATGTGAAATATATTATTAGAAAAATGACTGGTGTGGAAGACAGATCCAAGAGATATAATTTTAAAATTATTGGTTAACCTGAAAGTCATGACCAGAAAAACAACCTGGACAGCATATTTCAAGAAATTCTCCAGGAAAATGGCCCTGATATCCTAGAAGCAGAGGGTAAAATAGAAATGGAAAGAATCCACTGATCACCTCCTGAAAGAGGTCCCAAAATTAAAACTGTCGGGAATATTATAGGCAAATTTCACCACTCCCAAGTTAAGGAGAAAACATTACAAGCACCCAAAAAGAAACAATTCAAATATTGTGGAGCTACAGTCAGTAAAACACAAGATTTAGCAGCTTCTTCATTAAGGCATCATAGGGCTTGAAATATGATATTCCAGAAGCAAAAGAGCTTGGATTACAACAAAGAATAAACTTCCCAGCAAAACCAAACATACTCTTTTAGGGGGAAAAGATGGCCATTCAATGAAATAGACTTTCAAACTTTCCAAATGAAATTACCAGAGCTAAAGAGAAAGTTTGATCATCAAGCACAGGTAAAGTATAAAAAAGGGTGATGGGAAGGGCAAATCATGAAGGAATTAATGATGTTAAATGGCTTACCTTCCTCCATGGGAAGATGATACTGATAACTCAAATGAAACTTTTCATTTATTAGGGCAATTAGAAGGAACATATATAGACAAAGCCCAGGAGGGAGTTGAATTTGAAGGTATAACATATTTAAAAATATGGAGTTAATGGGGGAGAAATAAATGTACTGTCTGAAGAAAGGGAAAGGAGAGGTAGAATGGGATAAATTATTTCACATAAAAGAGACAAAAACTTTTTCAGTGGAGTGAAAGAAGTAGAAGGTGAGTGACCCTTATTCTCATCAGAAGTGGCTCAGAGAAGGCATAACATACACACTCAATTGACTGTAGAAATCTATTTTACCCCAAAAGACAATGAAAGAGTAAAAGGATAAGAGAAAGGGGGAGGGAGACGGGGGCGGGGAGGATGCAGATGACAGAAGAGTGGGGAAGGGCAGACAAATACAACATACTTTTGAGGAGGAATAGGGTGAAAAGGAAAGAGAATAGAATAAATGAGTAAAGGGGAATTAGGATGGAGGGAAATACAGCTAACAATAGCAACTCTCTCTGAAGGACATATCTGAAGAATGTTATCCATCCCAAATACAGAATTGACGATATCTTAATACAGTCTGAAATATATTTTTTTTACTCATTTTGTTTTTTGAGGTTTCTTCTTTCTTTTACAAGGAGAGGCAGAGGAAGGGTTATGTATACTTTTACAGCATGACTATTATAGTAATGTTTTTCATGGATTATACATTTTAACCTATGTCAATTACCTTCCTTTCTCAATGGGGAGAGTGGGGTGGAAGGAAAGGGAGACTTTAGAACTCAAGGTTTTGGAAGTAAATGTTAAAACTTGCTTTTGCAACTTTTGCACAGACAAAACCACTGTAACAAGATCAAAAGAAATTTGGTAAAATGGGAAACAATTTTTACAACTAGTATTTCTGACATACAGACTTATTTTTAAAATATACAGAGAACTGAGTCAAATTTTTAAAAAATAAGTCATCCCTCAATTGACAAATGGGCAAAGGATATGCAAAGCAATTTATAGATGAGGAAATCAAAGCAATCCACAGTCATATGAAAAATTGCTCTAAATCACTATTTATTAGAGAAACGCAAAATAAATGATCTCTGAGGTACCACCTCATAATCCTCAGACTGGCCAATATCACCAGAAAGGAAAATGAACAATGTTGGAAGGGATGTGGAAAATCTGGGACACTAATATATTGTTGGTGGAGCTGTGAACTCATCCAACCTTTCTGGAGAGAAATTTGGAATTATGCCCAAAAGGCAACAAAACTGCATATCCTTTGATCCAGCTATACCACTACTGAGTCTATACCCTGAAGAGATCATGAAAAAGGTTAAAAACATCACTTGTACAAAAATATTCATAGCAGTCCTGTTTGTGATGGCAAACAATTGGAAATTAAGTGAATGTCCATCAATTGGAGAATGACTTAATAAACTGTGGTATATGTATGTGATGGAACACTATTGTTCTATTAGAAACCAGTAGGGATGGGAATTCAGGGAAGCCTAGAAGGATTTGCATGAACTGATGCTGAGTGAGATAAGCAGAACCAGAAGAACCTTGTTCACCCTAACAGCAACATGGGGGTGATGCTCAAACTTAATGGACTTGCTCATTCCTTTAGTGCAACAACCAGGCACAATTTTGGGCTGTCTGCAATGGAGAATACCATCTGTATCCAGAGAAGAACTTTGGAGTTTGAACAAAGACCAAAGAATATTACCTTTAATTTAAAAAAAAACCATTATCTTATTATGTAATTTTGCTATCTCTTATACTTTATTTTTTCTTCCTTAAGGATATGATTTCTTTCTCATCACATTCAACTTAGGTCAATGTATACCATGGAAACAATGTAAAGATTAACAGACTGCCTTCTTTGCGGGGTGGGGGAGGGAAGCAAGAATAGGGGGAAAATGGTAAAATTCAAAATAAATAAAATCTTTTTTATAAACAAAAATACTTGCTTTTGCATATAGATGGGGAAAAATTAAAAATAAAAATGCTATCCCTTTTCCTGTGTCCCTTTCTGTTCATCTTGGCTTCCTCAGATCCCAAAGAGTCACTGTCTTAATATAGTGGTCAGATTTGCAACCAGCAGAAAATTTTGTGAGCTGTGATTTTAGTGATGCTTAAGAACCATGAAAATTGATAAGGATGTTCCCTTTATCTTTCTATGACCATTTCTATCTCCATGTTTTTCTAGAGAGCTAACCTGTAATAATCTATTCTTCTCCTTGGGGTTATGAATGAACTAGATGTCTCAGGAAAGCAAAAGTACAATGCTACTCTTTAGCCACCAAATTCTTGGTCAGAACTCTGAGAAGCAAATAGCCTAGTGTTGTAAAAGGAGTATTATATCTAGAATCTTTGAGTCATAAAGGAAAGGAAGAGAAAAAATTTTATTAAGCATCTACTTTAAAATAATTATGGAATAAACAAGTATACCAGTTATTGTGCTAAGCACTTCACAAATATCAGGACTACAAGGGGTCTTGTAGTCCAATTCTCTTACTTTAAGTTGAGGAAATGAAATCTCAAAGAAATTAAAATGCATGACCTAGGTCATACAACTACATAGCAACAGGGCTAGCATAGGAACCCAGAGTTTACAAATTCTGGTAGTAGGTCAAGCAATCAATAAGCAATTAAGTACTTAACTCTTAGTAAGTGATAAATATTGGGACTAAAAATATGAGCAAAAAGACAGACCCTGTCCTCAAGGAGCTTAAATTCTAATGAAAGAAGAAAATATATTAAAGAAATAAAACTCAAATTAAATTTTAAATTTTTTTTAAATAAACTGAAAAGGAGAGAGAGGAAAGCAGAAATCTACATGGCAGTGGGTAGAATGAAGGGGAATTTCAGAGGAGGAGGGGAAACCCAATGGGAAATGAAAAGATGACTGATATAGACTCTTGAAATAGAAGTTCTCAGAGAAGAACTTCCAATCAGAGAGATCTGGGATAAAGAGGTACCTGGGATATAATAGAGAATTCCAGAACAATGAAGCCTGATAGGAGAGAGAGAGAGAGAGAGAGAGAGCTGTTAGAGTCATTTCTACATTAGATATTAGCTATGTTAACACATGTTTTTCTGTCAAATTTTGCATTATAATCAACTATGTGATGGGATTAAAGGAAAAATATTGGAGGAAAGGCATGAGAAATTAACATTTTATTACTATAGCTAAATAAGAAAAAGATGATGATGAAATCAATTTTGTATATTAATATGGTCATGGTGTTCCACCTGCTCTAAACCCTCATGGAATCAGGTTCAAATAATGGTCATTTTAATGGCAATCTACATATCTAGATTATTTTTTTCACAACCAGTTGGGAAACTGAGAATTTTAGAAGTTAACTTCATTCTAGATGTAGAGTATTTCTCCATGCAAAAAGACACAAGCATTGTTAGCACTGAAACAGAATATGTTTACAAAGACCAAAATGAAAAGTAAAACCATTCATGTCCCCCAGAGTAGTATAGAAAATAAACTCCTCCAAGATTCACAACTATGATAAGGGAAGCATACTTACATTGGTAAGGGTTTGGAGATTTCAGTGAAAACTACTTTGATATCTCTCATGGAAAACTGCCCATTCTGGTGTTGGTATTTGCTTACCACTTCTCTTGCTCCAAACTCCAAAATGCTCTCAGTTTGACATGCCTCAGGCACTAATTGTCACTCCAAACAACAATCCCTTCAAACTCCCCAAGTTCTCTCCCTTCACCTCTATGGTTATGAACTCTAAAGGAGAATTCTGTCACTTCTTTGCTACAATCCTTAGTTATGTCATGAACACATGGCTTCATGAGAGAGGAAGTCTTTGCTTTTGTCCAATGAATATACAGGCTCTGAGTTTACACTGATGACTTAGACCACTTGAGAACCATTCTATAGTCCACAAACATTAATTTAGCATTTTCTCTATCCAGGTACTTTACTAAACACTAGGAAAAAAAGAAAAGACAAGGTGTCAGCTTTCCTCACAGGGCCCAGGACCATATGCAAATCAACCTCTAGGAAGTTCAATTTCCTTAAATGCAAGAGATGGCAATAATATTTGCATATTATTTGTCCTTCTTTGCCCTGAGGGAAATATTTTAAGCCTTAAAGCATTATGTATATTTTATTATATTATTATTATTATTATTATTATTATTATTATTATTATTATCATGATATCTTGCATTGGGGTTCAGACTGAAACATTCTTAGGATAAGGGACCAACCTGCTATTATTATTTTATATTTAATATTCCGTGAGCTAAATGTCACAGATGGATGGACAGAATTACCATTTTTTTTAATAAATGAGTTGAATTGTTAGCCTACCCTTCTCATTCTTATTACCATCATTCACTTCTTTTTGTTTGTTTGTTTGTTTTTGCAAGGCAATGGGGTTAAGTGGCTTGCCCAAGGCCACACAGCTAGGTAATTCTTAAGTGTCTGAGGCTGGAGTTGAACTCAGGTACTCCTGACTCCAGGGCCAGTGGTCCATCCACTGCACCACCTAGCCACCCCTATCATTCACTTCTTAATTTTTAATAAGTCCTACTCAATCTATATGACTGTTATCCAAAAAAGAATGCACTAAAGTTAACTTGTATCACAAATAAAGCTACTCTACAATAACCAGCAATAGCATTTAAGCACTACAATTATAAAAATAAAACTGACTTGTTAAAGCTCTCTTGCAAGAGAATTCCAGAGAGATACACATGGAAATTGGTGGGGTCAAATATAACCATTTTCCATTAAGCTAAGTCTACATTCCAAAGAAATGGCAGTGTTAATCCAAGTGTCCTAGAAAAGAGCTTACTCCCACTCACATAACTTGTCCTTGCTAGGCTGTATGAAATGGATGTTTTTGGAATCCATTTCCATTCCATTGTGCTAGTTTACTGAGCTACCAGTGTAGGATGTAATTATTCTAATGCCAACATCAAAGCACACCCCAATCCACAAGCCAAAGATCAAGCATCCCTTCTTTGCACAGAACCAATACAAGCTTGTAAAGAAGAGGTATCAAAATGAGTGCATAGCTTGCCCACAGGAACTGGATTAAAATGTAATTAGAAAATATTTAATAAAATATTAAAAATATAATAAAACAGATGATGTGACATTTTAACACTAAATAAATATGTTGCCTGAAGGAATTTTTTGTAAAGTTTAGTGGTCTCCTGTTTCTATTTGATTTTGATAGTACAGTGGTAAAGTCTCCCATTATCATACTTCCTATCCTATAAGTCAACCAGTTTATCTCCGAAATATATATACCACGTGAACTCATCCCATTTATATCACTTCAAGAATGAAGGGAGGAAAAACTATATTTCCATTCTCAAGTTACAGTTCACATTGCTAACTATTTTGTAACCTCTATGAGGTTGGCTCGAGTAATGAAAATACAATGTTGTATACTTAAAGGAGTGCAGGACCTGGAATTAGGAAGCACTTCTTTTTGAATACAGGCATACCTTGGAGATATTATGGATTTGTTTCCAGACCACAGCAATAAAGTGAATATTGCAATAAAGCAAGTCACATGAAATTTTTGGTTTCCCAGTACATATAAAAGTTATGTTTACACTATACTATAGTCTATTAAATATGCAATAGTATTACATCTAAAAATACAATGTGCGTATTTTAATTAAAAATATTTTATTGCTAAAAAAAAAGACTAGCCATCAACAGAGGCATCATCAGGCTTTCCACAGGTGGAGGGTTTTGTCTCATTGTTGACCACTGTTGATCAGGGTGGTGGTTGTTGAAAGTAGGGGTGACTGTGGCAATTTCTTAAAATAATATAACAATGAAGTTTGTCATTGATTTATACCAAAGATTTCTCTGCAGCACAAGGTGCTATTTGATAGCATTTTACTCATAGTAGAACTTCTTTCAAAATTGGAGTTAATCTTCTCAAACCTTGCTTTATCACCTAAGTTTGTGTAATATTCTTCAATATTGTTGTGTCTTAGGGTTTAGGGAGGCTCAAGGAGAAGGGGAAAGACAAAGGA
This sequence comes from Macrotis lagotis, assembly GCF_037893015.1. Lineage (NCBI taxonomy): Eukaryota > Metazoa > Chordata > Mammalia > Peramelemorphia > Peramelidae > Macrotis > Macrotis lagotis. Next base: position 739,682,460 of record NC_133658.1, read on the forward strand.
ATGACCAGTTAGAAAAGCAGGCAAAACACATTTGTCATTTAAGTTTGCTGCCATGCATAAGCATTATTAGTAGCACCCCAAAACAATTACAATAGTAACATCAACGAACACACTGATCACAAATCACCATAATAGATACAATAATGATGATGAAAATATGAAATTATGCAAGAATTACCAAAATGTGACAAAGAGCTATGTAATGTGAGCTCATGCTATTGGAAATTGGCACTGATAGATTTGCTCAATTCAGGGTTTCTAGAAACCTTCAATTTGTAAAAAAAAAATGCAATATTTGCCAAGTTCAATAAAGTGAAGCATAGTAATATGAGGTATGCCTGTACAATTCACTTACTAGCCATGCCACCCTTGCCAGTTGGTTTAATCTCTCTGAGCCTGTAATTCTCTTCTGCGAAACTAATATATAAATATGAGTAGAGGCAGCTAGATGATGTGATGAATAGAGCACAGGACTTGGAGTCACGAAAGACTGAGTTCAAATCCAGCCTCAGATATTTACTAGCTATCCTGGACAAGTCACTTAACTTTTGTCTCAGTTTGCTCAATTGCAAAATGAAAATAATAACAGGACCTACCTCATAGGGTTATTGTGAGGATTAAGTCGATTAATATTAAGTAAGTTAATAATAGCATACTGCCTGTCACAAAGGAGCACTTAAATGTTTGAACCCATCCCCTCATTTCACAGGGTAATTATATACTTTGTAAACAAGAAAGCATTTTATAAATTCCAGCTGTTAATACTCTCTGATGTGGTGAAAATTCCTAGTTCTAATGAACTAACAAGATTGTAAACATTATATAGACAGAACACTCACACCAATGTGCAACCATTTTTACTTTAAGACTTTGGACATCAGGTGTGATTTAGATGGGTAAGATACATGGTCAGTTTAGGACAAGAAGCCTGAGTCTTCCACCAAAAACAAAAACCAAGTACTACCAATTTTCCCTTAAAAAAAAAATCTTGCTGTGTGGTTTAGAGCAGTATCAGAATCAAATAGAAATAGATTCCTTTGCACTCATACTGACTTAAAAACCACAAATGAATTTTATCTAGGTTACATTGCATTTATTTTAACATTTCCCAATTACATTTTAATTTGGTTTTGACCACAACTAAAAGTTTTGAGTGCCATTTATGACCAGTGGCCCATAAGTTTGATATCTCTGGTGAAAACACTGGACTTGGAAATAGAAGTTCCAATTCTGACATGAGCTGTGTGACTATGGAAAAGTCATTTTTCCTTATCTGTAAAATAGAGATACCTAACTCACAATGTTGTGGTGAAAAGGAAAGAAAGTTAGGTGGTCCTGTCACATTGTTTTAAGGCAAAAAAGTCCATATAGATCTTGAAGAAGCATTTAGGAAGTGAAACATAAATACCCAATAACAGCTAAAAGAAAAAATCTGAGAATCTCAGTCAATATGGAAAGTATAAAGAATTTTCCTGTGACTTGGATTTAAGGTTAATGTTGTTTGTATTTCTGTGAAAATCAAATGAATTCTATATATATTTAAAGAGCTGACTAGACTCCACCTAGAAAAGAAGGTGATAGGACTCAAAAAAAGGCCTCTCCATACTCCATATTACTAAGACAATAAAGCATTCTTTCAGGGGGGGTAGTGAGATTTACAAGGGAAAAGGGACATCTAAAGTGGCAGAAGAGAAACATGCACTTTAGTGGGAGATTGAAGAGTAAAAGAATGCTACACAGAGAGAAAGAATGTAGGGGGAGAGAGGAAAAGAAAAAAAAAGAGATGTTTCCTGGAAAAGAGGTAGCAAGTTACCTTGTAAAGGAAGCAATTTTATGTCTCTGAAGGAATAATAAAGTAGAACCAGAGAAATCTTCAGATGAGAGCATTCAGAAAAGAAAAGAGGAAGAAAAACAATTTATTGATCATCTACTAAGGAATGTTGAGGCAGATATTTATCAACTGGTTAATAAAAGAGGCCTGATGTCTTCCCAGAATACAAATCTAAGTTATAACACTAAAACTCCCAGATCTTGTCATAACAGATGACAACTGTCTCTAATTCTGGTGGTATAAATAATACTGAAAAGGAAATAAAAAGAAAATATTGCCTTGAAAGTAATTTCAAAGTTTATAAAGTCTTGCTTGGGCAAGAAAGTAAAGGTCATAGTGGTGAATCTTATGTTGCCCTCCATGCTGCCCATTGAAGGTAAGGGATATAAGAGAGAAAATTGTATTTAGTAAGTGAACAGCTGATCGAGATGATGTCTAGAATAATATTTGACTGGCCAGCAGCCTAAAATATGGGAAGTAAAAGATCCTGTCCAAGTATAGGAGTGAATCTAATGAAGACTAGTCCAAATATATTTGCCTAAAGAGTCTCACAACTCTAAGCACTTTAAAATAAAAATTTTAATTAGAAATAAATTAAAAAATGGTAAGAATTGATTATGTATATACAGCAAGAGAGTTGCAACATTGAAAGAAAAGCAATTAAGATACCCAGAATGAACTTTTGGGCAAATGCAAGAAAAGATCCCATCATAAAACTCAGCAATAAAAATGGCTTTAAGTGTTTATGTATATATACTTAAATTTAGATAAAAAGCAAAATGAATTAAAAATTGTTTTTGCTAATTTATTCAGCCATGATTGACTGAATGCTGTTACCCTATTGGCCATGGTGCATCAGGCCCTTCTAGCTACCTCTGTCTCCCAAGGCCTTCCCAAGATCATATGTATTGCTTCCATGGCACTGCCTACTCATCTCATTCTCTGCCATCTCCTTTTATCTGCATTCTTTCTCTTCATCAGGGTCTTTGCAAATTAATTCTGCCTCCTCATTATGTGACCAAAAGCATTTAAGCTTCAGCTTCAGTATTTTACCTTCCAATTAGTAGCCTGAATTTATTTCTTTAAGTATTTACAGGTTTGACCTCCTTGATATACAAGGAACTCCCAAAAGTCTTAAAAGCATTACAGTTCAAAAGCACCAATTCTGGGCTATACAGCGTTCCTCATAATCCAGTTCTCATAGCCTCATAGTACTACTGAAAATGGGGTGTAGGGTGTGTTCAAAGAAGACTAGCACCTTTGGTGTGAGGACTGCTGAACCCTTTTCAGGGCTGCTTATCACCTTTAATGCCCACCTGAGCCATCTAACTCTCACCTATGGCTCCAAGAAGATTGTAGCAAGTGTAGTGACCATATGCAGGTAAAAAGTTTCAGCAGGTAGGCTAAACCAGGTTAAGGATAACTTCTAGAATCTCAAACTTGTTGGTGAGTTGTGAGAGATGTCTACCCAAGCATGTGAAATCTTCCACTGGTAGAATGAGTGGATGAGTACACTTCATTCCAATGGCCATGAAGCCAACTGAAGCAGGTATTGTGGAGTGCTAAGAGCTTGACTAGACATGGAAGACACCAAGGTCATCCACTGCATTTAGAGCCATCACCAATTGTCTTGAAAATGTTGGATCATGATGACTTTGGAAGAGAGAATGAAGCAAATGACTTCATGCAGTTCTACCTCACTTAAATCCAATTTATACACACACACAACACACATCAAGAAACATCACATACATTTTATCATTTCTCAAAGGCCTGTGGAGATATGATGAAGCAGTATGTGGGGATACACTGGGAGCTATAATCACAGCCCTGCACACTGGCAGCCCAGGCCATGGGGTGATATCCCCACTAGAAGCAGCAGTGAGATTCAGCAACCCCCTAGGTGACTGAGCAGTCCTTTTAAAGATTGTACTGCCCACTTCCTGATATGAGGAAGGGGCTAGAAAAGGGGCCCTAAAAATTGTCTGTTTACCCAACTCTGGCCTGATTACTGAGATAGGCAGGATCCCACAATATGGTCAAGACACAAAAATATCTACAAAAACTCCTTCAAAGAAGAAGATTCCTCTCACCATCAGTGCATGGAACATGTGCACACTCATTGACAGCACAAGATCCAATAGACCTGAAAGACAAACAACTCTTGTTGTGAGAGAACTCAGCAGGTATCACATCCAAATAGAAGCCCTGAGTGAAACAGGCTGGAAAATGAAGGTCAGCTTACTGAAGTCAGAGCTAGATATACATTTTTTCTAGAGTGGCTATAGTGAAGGAGATTGTCATGAAGTTGGGTTAGGTATTGCAATCAAAACTAATCTAGTCAACATTTTTGAATGTCTACCAAAAGGAATGAATGACAGGCTCATAATAGTGAGATTGCCACTCCCAGAAAAATGTCATGCCACCATCATCAGTGACTATGCTTCCACCATGACAAACATTGATGAAGTTAAAGAAAAATTTATGAAGACCCAGAGATCATTATCATCAGTGCACCAAAAGAGGATAAGCCCATAATTCTGGGTGACTTTAATGCTAGAGCAGACTCAAGATTAACAGATATGGCAAGGAGTACTTGGAAGGAATGGAGTTGTAAACAACAGCAGCAATGGTCACCTACTACTGAAGACTGGCATATGTCATGACCTTCTCATCCCAAATACTGTCTTCCATTTATCTATACACAATAAAACTTCCTGTATGCACCATTGTAGTAAACAATGACATCTAATAGGCCATGTAATCTAAGGAGATGAGACAGACAGGATGTGAGAATGACAAAGGCATTGTGTGGTACAAAGTGCTGGACTGATCACAGATCCTCCTTTCTAATTTAAATATTCACATTCAAAGTAGTGGCCCCAATGCAAAATGACTACTAGAGGAATTAAAGTCAAGAGATTAGAGTATCTCTCTGAGTGGGAACAGTTTTTTGCTAACTTGGAGAGAAAACTGAGCCAATACATAGTTGGCAACAGTGGAGCAGAAAAAGAGTGCGCAGCTTTCAGAGATCTTGTGACAGCACTGCATTTGTTCATCTAGGTCAGAACACTAGTAAACATCAAGACTGATGAAAATGATAGCAAAATACAGAAGCTGCTAAATGAGAAACGAGAATTCCATAGGGTTTAGCAGAATAGCTCAACCATTTCTAAAAAAGCAGCATTTAATTCCATCAAAAAAAAAGTATATGCAAAGCTTAGAGAATAAGAAGCCAGATGAAATTCAGTTTTATGCAGACAGTAACAAACCAAAATGCTTTTATGAGGCCCTGAAGGCTATTTATGAGCCAAAGACCCATGGTGCATCTCAGCTACTCAGGGCTGATGGATCCACTCTGATGCTAAAGAGATAGGTTGAACACTTCCATAGTGTTCTTAACAGACCATCGAGACCATCATCAATCAATGCAGGAGACATTGACTGTTTACCTCAAATTGAAGTCAATCAGTCCCTAACTAAAGTTCCAACTTTAGAAGAGATTTTGAATGCCATCAGACTCCTTTCAAGGGGCAAGACACCTGGTGCTAATTCTATTCCAGCTAAAATCTACAAGGTGGGATCTCCATTGCTCATCTCAAAACTGACTGAAATTTTCCAGGTTATATGGCATGAAGAGGTTTTTCCTCAAGAATTCAAGAATGCCTCCATTGTCCATCTCTACAAAGGTAAAGAGAATAGATTATCCTTTGATAATCACAGGGGTATTTCTCTTTTAGTCATTTCTGGTAAGATTCCTGACAAGAGTACTTCTCAACAGGCTGATCCTTCACCTGGAAGATGATCACCTCCCTGAGAGCTTCAGAAAGGGTCGAGGAACAGTCAATGTGGTATTTGCTGCCTGACAACTCCAGGAAAAATGTCAGGAATAGAACAGAGGTCTATATACAACATTTGCAGATCTGGCCAAGGCTTTTGATACCATCAGTCATGGGAGTTTATAGGAAATTATGTCAAAATTTGCATGCCCAGAGAAGTTCATCATTATTGTACATCAATTTCATGATGGCATGCTTGCCATCTGAGTAGTGTATGATGCTTTCCAGATTTCCCAATCACCAATGGAATGAAACAAGGATGTGTCCTTGCTCCTCTGCTTTTCAGTATGATGTTTTTGGCCATGTTATCAATCACCTTCACTGAGGATGAACATGGCTTCAAGCTCAGCCACTGCACTGATGGCAAATCCTTCAACTTGAAAAGGCTATAAGCCAAGACCAAAGTAGAGGGAGTGTCTTCTGTTTGCAGGTGATTGTGCATTCAGTGCAGCCTCTGAAGCTGAGATTCAGCAAAGTATGGATTGATTCTTCTGCTTCTTGTACTAATTTTGATCTAACAGTTAACACCAAGAAAACACAGGTGCCCCATCAACCAGCATCACACCACCCATATGTGAACCATCAATTACAAGTGGAGTGGTTTTGAGTACTGTGGACAAGTTCACTTACCTTGACAGTGTTCTTTCCAGGGAGGTTCACATTAACAATGAGGTTGACACACTCATTGACAGAGCTCACTCAGTATTTGGGAGACTGAAAGAAAGTGTGGGAGAGAAGTATTGGAATAACCACCAAATTTAAGGTCTACAAAGCCATTGTGTTGATTTCATTACTGTAGGCCTGTGAAACCTGGACAGTCTACCATCACCATTCAGGAAACTAAATCACTTCCATTTAAATTGTCATAGGAAGATTCTGAAGATCACCTGAGAGGAGAAGATACCAGAGACTGAGGTCCTTTCTCAAGGTAACTACCTAGCATTTCAACATTACTACAGAGAGTGCAACTATGATGGACTGGCCAAGTTTTTAGAATGCTAGAAGTATGATTGCCAAAAAGAATACTCTACAGAGAACTCACACAGGGCAAGGGTTCACAAGGGATTCAGAAGTGATACTGAGATACCCTAAAGGACTCTCTTAAGAACTTTAGAATTGATTGTGCAGAATGGGAGACACTGGCACAGGATCATCCAGCCTGGCAGGCCCTTATCAGGGAGGGTGCTACTCTATGAGAAGGGCAGAATTGAAGCAAGTCAAAGGAAACATGACATTCATATGTTTAGAACATTCAGATGTTCACATGGACTATTTTTGCCTGACTTGTGGCAGAGCATTTTGAGCTTATATTGGGCTGATTAGCCACAATTGGACACACTGTAATTTGTCTCAAACACAGTGATGTTATTTTGATCTTCTTCAATAACAAAGGACAGGAACCAACCCCTAGAAATACAACTTGGATTATACTGACCTTTCATCAAGATTATTTCTCTTCTTTTTAACTGTCCAGATTTGCCATAACTTTCCTTCCAAGAAACAAGTATCTCTTAATTTTATGGCTGTTGTCGCTATCTTCAGGGATCTTTGAACCTGAAAATATAAAATCTGACACTGCTTCCATTTTTCTCCCTTTATTTGCCAGAAAGTGATACACCAGTTGCCATGATCTTAGGGTTGGTGTTTTTCTTGATATTAAGCTTCAAGACAACTATTATAGTTTTTAAAATTTTACACTCTCTTCTTTCTTAATTAATTCTTCTTAATTCTTCTTCACTTTGCACTATCAGAGAGATATATAACTACATATCTAAGATTGTTGATATTTCACCCTGGCAACTTTATTTCTGACTTTTGATTCATTCACACTGGCATTTCTTATGATGTACTTTGCATAAATAAATTAAGTAAATAAATTTATATAAAGCTTTGTCATATTCCTTTTCTAATCTGAAACCAATCATTTGTTTCAAGTTCAATTCTTGTTGCCCCTTTACAGGTTCTTCAGGAGATAAGACAATTTGGTACTTTCATCTCTGAGGATTTGCCACATTTTGTTAGGATCCACACAGTCAAAGGCTTTATTATCCATGCAATGAAGTAAGAAGTAAATATTGACTTTTTTTCACTGGGACTCTCCATAATCCAGTTAATATCAGCAATTTGATCTCTAATTCTTCTGTCTCTTCCAAAAACAAGCATCCCTTTTGGTAATTCTTGGTTCACAAATGGCTGAAACCTAGTAACCTTGGTGGCATGTGAAATGAATGCAATTGTTCAGTAATTTAAACATTCTTTGTTATTGCCCTTATTTATGATTGGTACATAAACTGATCTTTTCCCATCCTGTGGTCACTGCTGCATTTTCCAAATTTACTAGTCTATTGAGTACACTTTAAAGAGCATTACTTTTTAGGAATTTAAGTAGCTCAGCTGGAATTCCATCACCTACATTTAGGGAGCATTTTAAACAATGCTCCCTAAAACACATTTGACTTCATTCTCTAGAATATCTGATTCCAGATCAGTAATCACACCATTGTGATTATCACTGATGTTAAGATCCTTTTTGTATAGTTCTTTTGGGTATTCTTAACACTTTTTTATATCTTCTGTTTCTACTAAATCTCTACCATTTTTCTTTTATTATGCCCATTTTTAATATCGAATTTTTTGAAACATTCCCTTGATATCTAATTTTCTTGAAGAGATCTCTTATCAATCCTATTCTATTGTTCTCTTTTATTTCTTTGCATTCTTATCTCCCTCTTGGTATTCTCTGGAATTCTGCACTGTTGCTAGAAGGCAAATCTGTTCTCATAGACTTCAGAAGCCATAGTATGGAAGCATGGTGGAGAACATGAGTGAGATTTCCTATTGAAAAGGAAGGAGGTATAGTATAATGGAGAAACTCAGCATTTAAGAGAAAGAGAATGGGGAGAGATTAGAGAAATTGAAAGATAAGAGATCCACAATTTATGAATTAGAAGAAAGTCAGAGAAGAAATTGGCCTTCTTTAAAAGCTTAAGAGAAGTCAGCACTTCTGAAGGGGAAGTCAAAAACATGGTTCCTTTTCAAGGTTTCTTTTCCTAAACCACTGTAAAAAAAGCTTCTCCTAGAATTCCCTCACCATACTGGAAAGTTTACCTATGACAATAACTGATACTTATGAAGTACTTCAAAGTCTTCCAAGTGACTTCACTTACAGCATCTCATTTGAGCCTCAGAAGAACCTGGTGATGTTGCTTTAGCTACTTTCTTTTTACAAATGAGGAAACTGAGCCTTAGAGAAATAAGTAACTTTCTAGCTAGTAATGTCCAAGGAAAGATGTAATCACCCAAAAGTATGCAGTTCTCTCTTTAATGAAAGTACCTAGAAGTTTGCTTGAGAATCAGAGAGGGCAAATGACTTGCCCACAGTCACACAGTTAGTATTAATGATTGTATTTGTTATGTAACATGACTCCTTTTCAAGTGATCTTTGTGCATATAAGTATGCATATGTTAGACTGCAGAAGAAAGTAGTAATTACCAAAATTATTTGGTACTGTTTAAGAAATAAAGAAGGCAATCAGTGGAAGAGATTATTAGTTATACAATATAAACAAGCAAATAAGCACAATAACCTGGTGTTTGATAAATTATGAGGTAAAAACCCACTATTCATCAAAAATTGATGAGAAAACTGGAAAGAGGTGTGACAGAAATTTGATAGAGATCAACATCTCACACTATATACATCATAAAAAATTAGAGGAACAAGGAAGAAAATGCTTTTAATAACTTTGAATATAGCATCCCTAACCAAAAGATAAAGAGAATCAGAGAAGATAAAAATATTTTGATTACATAAAATGAAAAAGTTTGACAAAAACAAAATCAGTACAGATGAAATTAGAAAAGAAGCACATAACTAGGGAAAATGTTTGAAGCAATTTTCTGTAAACAAAAGCCTTATTTCCAAGTTGCATAGGAAACAGATTCAAAATTTGTGGGAATACCACAAAACCATTTTCCAATTGACAAAAAGTCAAAGGATATGAATCAGCAATTTTCAAAAGAAGAAATTCAAAAAATTTCAAAAAGAGAAATTCAAAAGAATACAGAAATGTTCTAAATTATTAATAGCTAGAGAAATGCAAAAGAAAGCAATTCTACCTGAAACCCATCAGATTGTTATTGTTGACAAGCAGAAAATGACAATGTTGGTGGAACTATGAGGAAATGAGTACATTAATGGACTATGAATTAGTGTAGCATTCTGGAACTATGACTAAAAAATTATGAAAATGATCATACTCTCTGACCTGGAGATAAAACTACTAGACTTATAATCCCAAATCAGTAAAAGGACCCAGATCATAAAAAATATTTATAGCAGTTCTTTTTTGTGATGCCAAAGAACTATTAACTTAAGAGATATACCAACAGTGGTGGAAGAGCTGAACAAAATTATAGTATATGACTATGCATAAATATTATTCTACTATAAAAAAGTTGTAAAAAAGATTTTAAGACCTGATAAAAAGGATAGAGGCATATAATAATAATAATAATGATGATGATGATGATGATGATGATGTAAAGAACACAAACTCTGTAAATTTAAGAATTCTGATCAACACAGTGACAATCACAATTTTAATCAGGGTACAGATTAAAAGATAGATAGATAGATAGATAGATAGATAGACAGATAGATAGATAGAAAGACACAGAAAAACAGACAAGATAGATAATAGAATGATAGAGATAGAGATAGATTTGGAAATAACCAAAGAAGTAATTTGTTTTGCTTGACTAAGTCTATTTAGTGTGTAATACTCATTTCAAAGAGTCAATTGTATGATACCCTCTCCCTCACTGGTGGAGTCTGATTACATAAAACCCTATACCAGTGTGAGCAATGAGTAGAGTTGAGGAGAACCTAAGAGAAGTCATCAGGTGCTCTGCTGCCTTCCAATTTGAAGAAAGGAATCATTTCATGCTAGACTCCCTTAAGGTCCCAAAATGAAGAAAGACCTCTGGGGAGAAAGCCAATATGTTGAGGAGTTGGCCATATATCCATCATGTTCCTGCCCCTAACTTCCTACACCAGAGATTTCAGAAAATTTCCCTCTGGGTGAGATTTGGAATTCATTCTCTTAGATGAGCCATCCCACTCCTATAGTAGAGCTCATTCAATTTGCATTGTCTGCCATATATTCTTATATGTATACTTACTTCCCCTACTTTCTATTTTGCTATCAGTTTGCATAAATAAGCTTATTTGTAACTTGTGTTCATTGTGAAACTGGCACTGATGGGAAATCATGTTATTTTGAAACACTGCTTTTTCATTGAGAAGCATAATCAGGAGTGTAGCTTGAACCTAAAAATTACTTTCTCCAGACCAACTATTTTTAAGGGAGCAAGTAGATATACTTCTCGTTGGATAGAATTCATCTTGGAGTGTGGATTGGGGGAGGGGGTGTCAAAAGAGAAGGAAAAAGTGTCAAAAAAGTCATGATGAACATAGTATTTGAAGAATAAAAGAGCTCCTTTCCAACTTCTGACAATGTATTAAAGAACTAATATACCAGGGGATGAATTAAGAAGAGCAAAGCAGACAAAAAGTGTTAACATAGTTTTAAACAATTTTCAATTATTTAATTTTAATGATTTAAAGTTTGCAATAGTTTTTTTGCAATGATTTAGGAAATGACCTTGCCACCATGAATGAATTCCCTTCTTGCACTGGAACATCCCTCAACTAAACCAGCCCCACTCTCCCTGTTTATTCAATAATGGGGACTACATTTTGGAGATGGAATCAAACCAATCATGCCATGCTTCATTCTCCTCCCAGATGGACTTCTCACTTTCAGATTTTCTTTATAGGTTTTTGCAAGGCAAATGGAGATAAGTGGCTTGCCCAAGGCCACACAACTAGATAATTATTAACTGCCTGAGGCTGGATGTGAACTCAGGTACTCCTGACTTCAGGGCCAGTGCTCTATCCACTGCGCCACCTAGCCACCCCCTCAGTTTCAGATTTTATCCCCCTAGGCAGGTACTTCTCTTGTAATACTTTCCTTCTTCCTTTTATATATTGTCTTCTCCCATTAAAATGTAAGCTTCTAACAGGAAAAGACTTTTTGATTGAATATCTCTCCCCATAGCTTTAGCACAATATCTGGAACTATTGGTTTGATCAAAATGAATGGATAAAATGTTTCTAAAGAGCACATTATCCTAGTCTCAATGATCTTAGTCAGTGGATGTTTTTCTAAAAACAAGGTCCAGTCTCATTGTTCCAAAGCCAGCATGGTTGGGCATCTAGTCCATCACCACATCTTCCAACAGGATGTCAAAGATGTCAAACCAACATATAAGGGAGTTGAGGATGAAAGCAACATGACCATTGTTTCTGGAATACACACAGAGCTTTGATAGACAACAGTCTTTTCTTCTGAGGAGGTCTTATAGAGTAAGCCATATGATTCCGCTGTCCCATGAACTATAAGTATGCTGTAAAAAATATACCATTCCATGGAAACTCGCCTGGACAGGAGGAAGCTAATTGCCCACAGGAGGACTGGCCACGTGGAATTTGTCTGCACAGCTTGCATTTTATTACTCCCTCAAAGAAAGGTCCAAATAATAACAGATGGGCCTTGTATCCATCATTCCCCTCCTCCCTGCAATGTAAACTTTCGCCACCTTTTTTAATTAGAAAAATGTTTATTTAATACAGTGAAAGGATATTTTATAGTTTGTTGTGCAAAAAAATGTGATTATTGAATAAACAGGGGAAATATTTCCATGAAAAAAGGAGATATGACCATGAAAATAAAGTCCAGTCCATGAGCAGCTGGCATTTCTGTAAAGAAAGGTATTGTTTTAGCAGAGAACACACACAGAGCCCCACCCCCACTCCTCTGTTAGGGGTTGGAGTTTTAGAGCTGTAAGAGACCTTAGAGGTCATCTTTTCGATCCCTTGATTATACTGAAAAGAAAACTAAAAACAAGAAAGGTTAAGTGACTTACCCAAAGTATCACAGAGTAAGAGTCAGAGGTAGGATTCAAGTGTAATGTTTGAATCCAGATCCTCTAGTTCCAAAGTTAGTGGTCTTTCCTATGTACAACACTGCCTTGATGATATTGGCAATCTCAAATTATCAGTGAGAGAGAGAGAGAGAGAGAGAGAGAGAGAGAGAGAGAGAGAGAGAGAGAGAGAGAGAGAGAGAGAGAGAGAGAGAGAGAGAGAGAGAGAGAGAGAGAGAGAGAGAGAGAGAGAGAGAGAGAGAGAGAGAGAGAGAGAGAGAGATTTCATGGCTAAGTAGAGTTGAAATAAGAAATGCTCTTATTCCTTCCTTTGCTCAGAAAACTGATTGAGAAAGGGAAGAAGGGTAGGAGAGAGGGTAGGAAATTCATACCAACAGCTCTTGAGGCAAGTCTTTAGGATGAAAAGGCAGCAACTACAATTTTGGCTAATTCATTTTTGATGTGCTCATCCCTTTTAGACACGTTGTTTAAAGTCCACATTGATATGTACAGAAAAGAGGCTGACAACCACAAAAGCAATTGAATTTCTTTGAAAGGGGGATTTTCCATCTTTTTGAGTGATTTCTATAGAAACACAATTTGCAAAGTATAAATAGTATTCACTGTTTCAAGGAATCTGCTTTTCTAGTCTTTGTTTCTCTTATAGAAGCTAAAAATATTCACATTAAAAGAAAGTGAGCAAAGACTAATTTTAGCTGCCTTTCAAAAGCCCATTTGAGATACTTTTACTTTCTGTGACTTAATGAATAGAGTAAAATTCCATTTATTTTAAATTAAAAGAACTAAAACACTGACTTTTGAATTAAATGGGTTTGAACTATCCAGGCTTTGATAAGATTCATATAGCAAGGAAACACCTATTAAGTTTCTTTGTATCTTCAATAATACTAACTCATATTTTCCAAAATTCCCTGACATCAGAGACTACTTTTGTCTTTTATCTCCTAGCACCTACCATAGTGGTTTGCACATAGTAGATGCTTAATGGCTGTTTGTTAATTTGATTTTAACTGAAATTCAGTATTATTACACTAGATAGACAGAAAAGGCCAATTATGTGCAATTATATCTTAGTTACTGACTTAGTTTAGCTGTGTGTAGCAAATTCAATAAGATGCTGACTTTCCTTAATAATGCAAATTTTCCTTAGCTCTGATACATATCCTTCAATGATTCTACCTCACCTGCCTCATTCACTTTGCTAATTCATTCCTAACACAAACCCCAAATCTCAGTGGTGTCCTCACTGTCCCTGAAAAACTGGGCACTGATAAGAACCTGACATCTTGTCCTTGAACCTTAGAAGTCATCTTTTTCAAATTCTGTTCCCTTTCTGTCCATCCTTCAAATCCAAAACTCAAGAACACAAAAACCCTCCCATCAACTGGTCCACCATGATCTCTCCCTCTTTTGAATCCTCTTGTCATAGAACCATATAATGACTTAAAATTGTGCTTTATCAAGTGTTTGTTCCATAGCATTCTTTCTTCTCTGTGTCCAGTAACAATAAAAAGTTACATTTTATAGTTCTTAAAGGTTTATAAAGTGCTCTATTTTTTAATTCAACAAATGGAACACTAATAAATACTTAGAACTTGAAAGGTAAAACTGTATTGGAATAAGGAGAGTCCAGGGTTTAAATCCTGCCTCTGCCATCTACTGTCTCTATGACCATGGTAATTTAAAATGACCAAGTAATTTAATCTTTGTGAGATTCAGTTTCTTCAGCTATAAATTGAATTTATAAACTATAGAAATATCATAGGATTCTTTTGAGGATCAAATAAGATTATAGGATCATAAATTTATAGTTGGAAGAGTTTGTGGAGGTCATCTAATACGAAGCACTTGTTATTCAATGGTTAATCTTGAAAACTCACCTAAATGAGATAGGGAGACAGTCTTTAATACACACAAAAAAGAAATTTATTTTCTGTAGTTACCTTCATAGTTTATATCACGATCCTATAAATATACTTAGCAGTGACAAAGAGGAAGGGTTTGATTTTGGAAAACAGCCCAAAGATAGTCACAATGAAGTTTACTAAATATGAATCAAACTACATCATAAAATTTGGTATCATCTCTCTTTTTAAGTTTGAAAAGACAGAATGGTGGGATGGGGGCATATGATGGCTGACTTCAAGTACTGAAAGGCTGTTATATAGGCAAAGGATTAATCTTACTCAGCTTAGCTCCATAAAGCAGAGCTATGAGCATTTTGGCATTATGAGGAAAAACTTAACACTGAGAGCTACACAAAATTGGAAGACTACCCCAGGCAGTAGTAGACTTCCTCTAACTAAACTCTTCAAATGGGGCCTGTATGCATTGCCACTTATAGGATATGATGGGAAAGGAGATTCCCATTTAGATAAAGGCTGATCCAGATGGTTTTTGAGGCCCTTTCCAATTTTGATATCTATAGATTCAAACCAATATGATGGCAAAGTACTTAGATAAAATTTTGTGGAAAATTAAAATGTTAGGAATGAATGAAATTCTAGAACTCATTAAGTTTAGTCTCCTCAATCAATGATTGAATAATCTTGGACTTCTGTGGGAACAATATATTTCTGATAAGAGGAGATCCAACATATATTGGATAAGAGGAGATCCAACAATATTTGAGCTATAGTAACTTAATGATCCAAAAGCATACCTGAGTATAGGAATGTAGATAATGTGGTTAACTAAATCTGTTCTGGAGATGAAGACAGGCAGGTTCAAAGGATTCAGATGTCACTGTATCAAAGCTTTGCCAAACTTTGAGGTGTTAGGCCCATCCTACAAGGAGATTTGCCTTGTAGTAAAACATTGTTCCTCTTAGTATAAATGAGATAATAAATGAATGGGAAAGCATCTATTAAGTACTTACTATGTACAAAACACTAAGGATACAAATAAAAAAGTACAATTCATTCTCTGAAGAAGTTCCTATTCCATGGGGGTGATGATCAACCTTAGTGGACTTGTTCATTCCATCAGTGCAATAATCAGGGACAATTTTAGGGTATCTGTGATAGAGAATACCATCTGTATTCAGAGAAAGAATAGTGGAGTTTAAACCAAGATCAAAGACTATTGCCTTCAATTTTTTTTAAATGTTGTCTTATGTCCTACATAATTTTTCTATCTCTAATATTTTATTTTTCCTCAAGGATATGATTTTTTTTCTCTCTCAACACATTCGATTTTGATCAATGTCTAGCATGGAAACAATGTAAAGATTATCAACCTGCCTTCTGTTGAGGGGGAGGAGGAGGAGGGAAGGGAGAGAGGGAATTTGTAAAATTCAAAACCTTACTAAAAAATGATAAGTAGAAACTACCATTGTATATAATTGAAAAACAAATAAAATATATAATAAAAAAGAAGTTCCTATTCTAATAGTGGAAGACAACAAATATAGGAAATTTCAGTTCTAAGTTAGATAGGAAGGTAGGATAGTTCCATGATCTTTAGAGTGTAGAAATAAAGAAGATGGTGACACATCATCTTTAATGTCATTTCTACTGATGAACTCATGCCTATTTCTGACCTTGAATTAATTCATAGTGCCAAGGTCTATGGAAATTAAGAGCTTTCATTTCCAAATCTTCAACAGCTATGGTTTCTGAGGAACTTTACTAATCAAAGAAGCAGTTTCCAAGCCCTATTTGCACAGGGGTTGCTTCCTGGAAAGGCAGGCTGATGAATCTTGTCACTCATAAGACTATGAGGATCAGTTCCCCAGCAGTGACTGTTGGTCACTTGAATGATGGTGGTGGTAGTGGTGGTGGTAGGAGTGAAGAAAGTAGGCCCCTCATCTCAGTGAGTACTCCCCTCAGTGAAGGCTGCAGAGGCTGAAATGGAAAGATAAATAAAAAGATATTCCAGTGTTCTTGCATATATTTCCTCAGTGCATCGTGCTGGTTCAACTATGAAACTATGGTTCAACTATGAAAAGCACTGCACACATATGCAAACACACAAACACATCCTTATTGACTTTTGACTCCACTTTTATATCTATTGTTGATCCTGACCCATGATTTTTAATTTTTTTTTTATTTTGCAAGGCAATCAAGGTTAAGTGATTTGCCAGGATCAAACAGCTAATAAGTATCTGATTCTGGAATTGAACTCAGGTCCTCCTGAATCCAGAGTCAGTGCTCTATTCACTGTGCTACCTAGCTACCCCTGATCCATGATTCTAGCAATAAATGCAGATCAGTAAAAATTCTCTGTAATTATCTTAGAGTACCTGGGGAACTGAGAAATTTAATGACCTTCCTGTTGTGACACAGTTATAGGCAGAACCTAGATACAATTTCCTTTCCCAATCAGCCAATAAATATTTTAGGCACTTAGGTGATTAGCATTATCCTAAACACTAGGCCAATGTTCTAAGTGTTCCTGACTCCAAGGATGGCTTTCTATCCACTACATCATGTTACTTTTCCAATTGTTTACATATTTATAGAAATGTAAAAGGAATTTTTCTCAAAGAGATGAAAGTCTTTTCTGAAAAATTATTTATTTCAAAAAGTTTAGGACAACCACCATGGATAATATGATAAGTAGTTAACAAGAGGTTGCTGAGTAAGGAAAATGTTTTAGCTGAGGTCAGATAGTCAGCATGGTTTCATGACTTTCTCTAGCAGTCTGACAACGCCAGATCAAGAATGGAAGAAACAGATGGCAGAGGTTATGCAGTATTGGAAATCATCATGACAGAAATTCAAGTGTTCCAGGGAACCTAGAATGCTAATGACTATGAATGGCTGACCAAGGAGTCCAGACTGGGGGGGTAAAAAGACAGGTGGTGAAACAAATCAGGCAAAGAATTAAGATAATAAGGAGGAGTTAAGAGCCCAAAGGTCACATAAACTCATAGAAGAGGGTCAAGAAGGAGAGAGTTGAAGAGATGAAATTGTTATTAGAGAAAGCTTAAAATTCAAGATCCTGGAAATAAAGCATTTTCAAGTGATATTGATATCCAAAATGTGTTTACAAAAAATGAGTTACTAATATGGAATAGAAATTAATGTCACTCATACATGAGAAGGAAGGTGTTAGCTGGGTCATCAGTATAAATAAGAGAAGATAGAATAGAATAAGCTTAGTTCTTTTGAAGATTAGAAATGAATTTGATGCAAAATCTAACCTAGTTAATGTCTTCCACTGAAATAGAAATGAATTATCTTGCATTTTTTAGAATTTCAAATCAAAATTCCATCCATGTTCAAACTAGTCCTACTCAGTTTTCCAAAAAAAACCCTTGCAAGCTGTGTCCCTCCAGCTTTTGATCTTTCTATCCAGAGAACTACATTTACTTACCAACAATGGATCCCTTAATGATCCAACTTACATTTCCAAATTCCCTACTCTTGTTTTCTGCTTTTTTGTTTGTGAATAAAACATTAAACAGAGAGGTTACCAGATAGTACAACTGTACTTTGATCATCTTCCCCAATCTCAAAGGAATAAATTTTCTTGTTTCTTAAATATGACTTTTTGTCCTTTGAATCTTAGCAGCTATCACACTCTCAGGATTCCATCTGAAACAATGTTAATATAGATTTCCTTTTTGAAAGTTCTTGGAAACACAATAATTTTATTATCTCTCTTTGAATATAACTTTCAAACATATATTTAAGCAGAACATAGATAAATTTCAAAATATAGATAAAAGGATATTATATATAAATTATATGAATGCATATATTTGAATATATATATATATATATATATATATATATATAAATTTCTCCAAAGTCCCATTCATTTGTATATAACTTCACTGTCTGCAAGTTACTCTGGAACAGAGTCCAAAGAAGAAGATTAAGGAGGCTGAACTGAACTCATTTTCTCTGGGCAAGTTTTTAGTTTCTTGGACCTCTCTTGCTTTGCTGGTACTCACAAACACAAAGAACAGATAGTCCTACATATGACTTCTGAAAAACATAATAGAAAGACTAAAAGATGTCAAATGGAAGAAGAAACTATCACTAGACTTAAGCATATTTCAGATGCCAGCCACTGTCCTTTCTACTTGTAATATCTTCTGCCTATGAGCCTGAATTAAAACCATCAATTAAAAATAGAAAAGTAGATCAGTAGAATAGTCTCTATCTAAAGTATGGCTTGGAAGAAAATGTAACCTAATATCTGAATAACCTAAATAAATTAATGTGAAAGGGCTGGAAGGTGGGAGGAAAGATGTCTTTTTTTTTATTGATAAGAACTACAGGGAAAACTGAAAAGCACCTTGGCACAAAATAGGTATATGTCAACTTCTTTCATTATATTTCACAACAAATTCTAAATAAATAAGCAATCTAAATATAAAAGTTACATTTTTAAAAAAATTAGAGGAAAATCAGTTCTGCTTAGAAGAAAAATCATAATCAGATAAAAGGTAGAGTTTATAAAAGAAAACAGATAATTTTGATTATTTAAAATAAACAAAATCAGTGCAGCTATATTATTTTGCATGAATAAAATTAGTGCATCTAGAATAAGAAAAAAATCATTTAATTTAGGGAAATCATTGCAATCAATGAGTCAAATAAAAAAATCACTGGTTAAGTGCTTACTATATGCCTGTAGTTGTACCATAATTATTCAGGTATTTGAATTATTTATTCAAACATATACCAAATCATCTGAACTAATGTTGCCCTTTTAGAGATTAAAAAGTTGAAGCCTAGGGAAAGTAAATGACTTTTCTGACATTTAAAAATTACCTGGTAAAAGAGACAAGACTCAAACCTAGATCCCCTCCCTTCTATCCCAGCATTCCATTGTTTCTTATCATAACTTGGTCTCCTCCTTCCCAACTTTACTAAAATACATATGCCATAGCTTCAGGAAGGAATTTCCCTAAATATAGCAAAATCCAGTGTTATACCAAGTGTGAACCTTTGAGATGTAAGTGGGTGAACATTTTATAGCAAAACCCATCTCAACATGAATCAATAAACTCCATGCCATTTTCCCTTGGGAGCCATGAAAGCACTAACTCAATAGAGGCCCCTTTAAGCACTTTTACAGGTATAATGTTGTTCCATGAAGAATTTTTATTCTGAAATGTCTCTGAACTTCTTAGATTCTTATTTGTTTTATATTAAATTACTTTGCCTTTGTACCTCTTAAGTCTCACTGGCTACCACAATATATAGACAACCCCATCAATCTAGTTGTTCTCTTTCAAAATAATATTTCATTGTGGGAAAGTTTAGGATCTAATTTTGTTTTATCTGGCTCTCTCTTTTGCTCTAATGATTATTGGGGAACATGGCAAAGGAGATTAAGTGCTCGATTTGGAAACAGGAATAATAATATAAAAATAGCAATAACAATAAGAATAGCTAGCACTTACATAACACTTTAAAAGTTAAAGAGTAATTTCCATCTTTTTTCATTTGATTCTCACAAAACCCTAAAGGGTTGATGCTATTAGGATGTCCATTTAATAAATAGGGAAACTAAGAATGAGAGATTAAATGACTTGCTCAGCATAAAACAGTTGGCATGTGTCTGAAGTAGAATCTGTTGATCAGTCAACAAATTTATGAGGCACCTAAAATGTTAAGACCTGGGAATACAGAGAAGGATAAAAGATGGTCCACATCCTCAAAGAGCTCACTGTCTAATGGGGGAGGCAAGCAAAGAAATGGGAATTAATTAATAGAAGGAAGACACTGAAAATGAAAGAACCTGAGAAAGACTTCTTCCAAAAGAGGGGATTTTAGTTATGTTTTGAAAGAAGATTGGAGGATCAAGGAGGTGGGGTTGAGAGGGGAGAGCATTCCAGGTATGGAGGGGGAGGGAGAATCAGAGAAAATTCCCATAGATGAAAGCTGTTCCTAAAATAGCAAGACCAGTGTCAAAGGGTTGAAAAGTGGGGAATTGGAGGGAGAGGAGGATAAGATGTCGCTCTTTGTTGTTTATTTAGAGAGGACCAAAGATATCCCGGGATGATATCTTGACTTGTGCATGAATTGGATTTAGGTGAGGCAGAGCTGTACAGAGTCATCAGAGTCAACAGCTTCACTCTCTTCTGGGCTCATCTCTCACTTAGCAGAAGTCTTCAAATGCTAGGGGTAGACATCCCCCCTACTCACTCCTGGATTAGAGGCCCCTCAACTATCCTCAACCCAATTTTGTCCATCTGTTGTGATGGTTTTTCCAGAATGTGACCACTGCTTATGCTATAGTTCTTTAGAGTTACAGGTGAGAGTGGGGGTGGGGGAGGGCAGAATGTAGACAACAAAGGTGGATGAGTAGACCTTAAAGAACTCAAAAATCCTAAAAACATAGGCCTTAGTCCTCCCAAAACACCCCATTTCCACAAAGGTAAGATAAATAATATTGGAAAAGTAAAGGAAGGAGGTAATAAAATTCTTTGAACACCATATGAATTCATCTTCAAGCATACTATATCCCCTAGCCACATCAGGAAAATCTCAGTTTTAATTCTACCTTAGATACTCACTAATTGTGTGATGCTATACAATTGAATTAAGTTCTCTGTGGTTCAGTTTCCTCACTTGCAAAATGAAAATAATGGTAATACCTTATAACTAAGCCTTACTCTACCCAAAAGGATTCTTGTAAGACTCAAATGGTATAATGTATATAAAACAATTTGCAGATGTTAAAGAATTATATAAATGTAAGCTATTACTATTTTAAGTGTTTTTTATCTTTGGTTGCCCAGGTTATCTATACCACCCCCAAAAGAATATATGTTTTTGAGGGCAAGGACAAATCTAATTTTTATAATAATCTAGAACAACCAATCGTTATTAAATTTAATTGCTGTCAGATTAATTTTTATAGATGAGAAAATTGTATCCCATGGAGGGAAGGTTATTCATTCCAAGATTGACAGTCACATGGAGTATTCATGTCAACATCAGGAATACTGGTCTCCTGACTTACAATATATTGATCTTTCCCTCACACTAAGATTTCGGATTATTTTCCATCTTGTGATAAATACAATCAAATTCGTTCCTAATTGATATTTCATGTTGAACAATACCCTTGAAGTACCTTCCTCAAGGTGAATTAGATGCCAAAGCTAGCACCTGTGGACCTCCTTCCTATTTATTACACTCATCAAGATTCTTTTTCTAGGGTCTGTACTGAGCCATACACTGAAATACTCTTTGGAAGCTCTCTGATCTCTGGGAGCTCCAACATTCAGTATATTAAACAGAATTTGTCCACTCAATAAACATTTAGTAAACACCTACTTCATGCCCTAATAGTTTACTTTTCTCCATCTTCTTAAAGGTTTATAATGCATTTTCATCATAAAAATACAGTGAAGTAAGAAGTATAAAAAAGCATTGGTTTTGAAGTCACAAAACTTGGATTCATGTATCAACACTGATAATATGTATGTGACAATGGGAAAATCATTCTTCCTCTTTAGAGTTCAGTTTCCTCATCTAAAAATGAAGAAATTTGGTTAGACCAGAGGTTTTTATCTTGGGCTCTATGAATTTTATGAAGCATTTTTAAACCTATGTTTCAATATAATAGAATATAGAATATAATTTCAATATAATAGAATATTACATAATATTATGTATTTTATCTTATGCATTTAAAATCATTATTCCAAGAAAGAGGCAGTAGACATTCTTGGCAAAGGGTCAATGACACAAAAAATATTAAGGAGAGTCTAGACACTATGCTATCTCAGTCCTTTCTACTGCTCTAAATTCTATGATTAAATCCATTCTACAGATGAAGATATGTTAAGTGGTTTGTTTAAGATCTCACAAATGTTTGACTAGTGACTAGTAAGTGTCAAAGCCAGGACTTAAACCTCATGTCCTCTAACCCTTAAGTGTCTATCAAATGCACTGCCTTAGAATTCAGGGCTAGATAGAAGAATGGGGGAAGGAGGTAAAAAAGCTAGAAACATGTTCCCTATTCTTATGGAGATTTTATTACATCAGAGAAGATGTGGACATCAATAATATAAGATGGAATAACATAAAAGAGTAAATGCTACACTAGGAGTACAAATATAACTCTATGAGAATTTTGAAGAAGAAATCATTAATGACTGGCAGATACTAGAACTCTCTACTCAGCCTAAAATAAAACCTCTCCAATGCACCTAGTTTACAAATGCAGGAAAACATTTGAAGACACTTGAAGAATTATTCAATTTATAGAAACAGATAATTGTTTTTTGTATTTTACCTGAGTACCCATCAAACATACCTTTGAAATCTGCAATGACACAGTGGAGGAAAAGACACTTCCACATTTGGGTTCTCCTGGAAGAGAACAGAGTCTGCTGAAATACAGGCAAAGAAAATTGGTCACGGTGGAACAGATGAAAGGCACAATGCTGCCAAGCTGACAAAGGATGTGAATGCCTTCCAGAAATCATTGGTTTTGTTTCTCTTGCCATTGCTTGTTGGAGCAGGTACAGAAGGTTCAGGTTTAAATTTAGCCTTTGGAAACAAGTCTGAATAGGAGTTATTTCAATGCTCTTTTTCCCTACAGAACGCTATTTAGCTTAAGAAATTAAAATAATGGACAAAGTTGTTCTTGAGAATCCAGTCCACACATCAAAGAAATAACCAAAGAAAATTCCATACACCAGAATGTTAAGATACTATATGAGTCTATATATGCACATATAGGCAAGGCATATATACATATATATATATATGTAAAAATATATATGTTCAGATGCAAATATATTTACATAAGTATTTATGTATGTCTCTATATGTTGCATAATTTATATATCAAGATGGGAATTTTTTATTTTAGAATTATATAATTTGAATGTACAACAGAAAATATAAAACAAAAGGTATTTTTTAAACTTTTTTTCATGAATAGGAAGCATGTTATGCTGACAAAATCGGTAACAACTATGTACTGATAACAGCACTATTAAATGCTTCCATTTAACAAATGGGTCACTTTGGGTTATCCTATCACTGGAGGGGGGGGGGAACAAAGCTTGGTTTTTATTTAAAAGTGCCTGATAATTTCTATTATCACAAACCCCTTCTTACATGGGGGTTCTTACCTCGTTCTGTGTCATGGGCTATTTTGGCAGTTTTCTGAAGTATATGAACCCTTTGTCAGAATAACATTTTTGAAGCCATAAGATAATGTCAAAAGACAATATCTATCATGGAAATTTAGAGCTGAAAGTGACCTTAAAATGCATCACTACTAATGCTAATATTATAAATGAGGGACAGAGAAATCATCTTGCTAGATTAGCTATCTGATCTCTTGCCTCCTCATTCTAGTGCTCTCCATTGAACTATAAATGGTCACAAGTAGCAGTAATTGCATGATTAATATCATAGATTTAGAGCTAGGAAGAACAGTTGCTTCTTATCTGCATATATTTGATAAAATTATATGCCATCCCTAACTATTCATTAAAGCAGATTACTTAGCATATAGAAATGAGGTTCCGAGAAATTAAAAGATTTGCCCATATTCACAAAGGAAGTAAGTAGCAGAATTGATATTCAGACCCAAGTCATTTGCCTCCAAATTCAGTTTCCATTATGTGGCATTAAAAAAAATTCATTTCTTTATTTTTCCAACTTCAAGAAGATGCATCTTCCTAAGTTCAAATCCTCAGACAATTACTAGCTGAATAAACTTGAACAAGTCAAATCACCCTCATGTTTCCTCATCTACAAAATGAACTGGTCAGAAGGAGATGGAAAACCTCTCTAGAATCTTTGCCAAGAAAACCCCAAATGGAATCACGTGAGAGTTGGGCACAATTGAATGTCAACAAAAAATGGGAGTAATGATAGAACCTACCTCACAAGGTTTTGTGAAGATCCAATGAGTTAATATTCATAAAGTGTTTTAATACAGTGCCCAGAATATGGTTGGTGCTACATAAATGTTACCTATTAATGTTATTATAAGAAATCATACTATATGAAAATCAGTTGAAGGAAATGAGAGCTTTTACTCTAGAGAACAGAACACTTAGGAGCAGCATAATGATAATTATATTTAAGTGTTTGAAGGCTTGTTCCATATTAAAGAAGTTAACCTTATTTAGCTTGAATAACAAGGGTAGAATTAGATGCTATAGAGGAAAATTGTAAATAGAAAAATCCAGTCTTATGAAATAGAAAAAAAAACTTTCTGCAACTCAGAGTTTTGGTTTTCTCACTTATAAAATGGAAAATGATAGTATTTGTGCTTGATTACCTCATTGGCTTACTGTGGGAAAAAACACTTTATGACACTAAAAGTGTTATTACCAGTCATAGCATTCTGCCCTCATGTTACCTCCCACTCTTAACAATTTCTCATATTACAACTCTATTTCCAATTTCTCTTACAAACCCTAATGCTCAGTTTCATTCTTCCCTACTGCCACCCACTCAAGTACCACGCTCTTCAGTATGGGACTCTCTACCCTTGAATAGCATTTTCTTGTATATCTCTTAATGAGAACTCCTGATAGAACAGCCTACTTACTCAGACTATGGATATTACTAATATTCCACCATAAGGAGTTTCCATCTGGGCTCCATGTTTAGTTACTGAAGGGCATACTCTTTCTAATCCTCTAGTCAGCACCATTTGCTTTTTTTTTGGTGAAGGAAATGAGGAAGGAACAATTTGGAGCTTTGATTTCATCAGGGTCAAGAACTTCCAAAGCTATGGGAGGATGGGTTCACTAATGTACTGCTGATGGAGCAATGAATTTGCCCAGTCATTATGAAAAACAATGTAAACATATCAAAAAGTGATCCAGTAGTCACAGAGGTAAGTGTTTGAGGCCAGATTTGAAATCATGAAGATGAGTCTTCCTGACTCAAGGCCCAGCACTCTATCTGCTGTACCATCTAACTTGGACAGAGCATTGATCTTGGAGTCAGGATGACAGGAGTACAAATATAGCCTTAGACACTTGATGGTTCCTAGCAGTGTGACCTTGGGGTAAGTCACTTAACTCTTACTACTTCACATCCAGGGCCATCTCCAGTGATCCTAATTCATATATTCCCACTGGAACCAAGTGAATCTGGAGGAAAAAAATGAAACTGGTGACTTGACACAACACCCTTTCACTCAAATCCAATTCTTGTACTTATGGCATCATTTTCCTGATGCCATGATCTTCTTTGAGAACAAAAGACAAACATTATCACCACTATAAGGTGTATCTCAAAAGAGGCCAAAGGCAGAGTTAAAATTACTCCTATTTGAAAAATTCATATGGCAGCATCATTTGCTGTCAAAAAACCTTAAAATAAAGTGATTACTTACCAACTGGAGATTTACCTAAAAAACTGATGCATATGAGCATATTGAAATATGTAAGAAATGACAAAAAATTCAGAAAAAAGGGAAGATTTGAAGAGTCAAGTCGAATTTGAAGTTAACAGAAACATTAAAAACAATTTACATGATGACCACAATAATATCCATCAGTCAATTAAAAAATATTTATTGTGTCTACTAGACAGAGTAAGTATTAGGGATAGAAAAAGACCCAAAGACAGTTTCTGTCTTCAATAAGATTATAATCTATCAGAGGAAACAACAAACAAACAAATATGTAACAAACTATATATGAAATAAATAGAAACTACTTAACAGAGGGAGAGCATTTAAGTCAAGAGATTTGGAGGGAGCTTCCTATGGGAGATGAGATTTTAGTTGGGATATGAAGGAAATCAGAAAAAATCATTAGGTAGAGATGAGGAGGGAGAACATTTCAAGCATAAAGGACAGTCAAAGAAAATTCCCAGTCAAGGAATGAAGCATTTTGTTTATGGAATATCAAGGAGGCCAGTGTCTCTAGATCAAAGAATAAATGATGGGAAGTAAAGTTTAAGAAGACTGGAAAGGTACAAAAGGACTAAGCCAAGGATTCCAAATTCTAAACAGAATTTTAAATTTTTTCTTGGGGACTTCTAGAATTTGTTAAGAAATGAGCATATAACTGCATTTTAGGAAATTCATTTTAGGAAAATTATTTTGGTGGCTGAAGAATAGTTTGGAGTTGGGAAAGACTATAAAGACTAACACATACACTAGAAGGCTATTTCAATAGACCAAGCATGAGGCAATAAAGTCCTGCACAGAGTAATGGCAATCTCAAAAGACATAAGGAGTGTATTGGAGAGATTTTACAAAACGAATTGACTAGTCTTGGCAACAGATTGAATATGTGAGTTGAAAAATAGTGAGGAGTAAAGAATGACACACCTAGATTGGAATACAACTCAATACAATCACAACCTGAGAAGACTGATGATGAAGTATGCTGCCCGTCTTTTGGCAAAAGTGATGGAGTAGAAGTACAGAATGAGATATTCATTTTTAGATACTGCCAATCTGTCCATTTACTTTGCTTAATTGCATATATCAGTTACAAAGGAGGGTTTCTAGGAGTGAGAGCGATGAGTTAATGGATTGTGCTAGAAATCTGTGAGAGAGAGAGAGAGAGAGAGAGAGAGAGAGAGAGAGAGAGAGGAGGCAAGGATGGAGGAGGAGAAGAACAAGAAGAATAACAGAGCAAAAAGAGTAGGAGTAGTAGTAGTCGTAGTAGTAGTAGTAGTAGTAGAAAAAGAAGAAGGAAGAAGAAGAAGAAACATTAGAAAAATAAAGAAGATTCTGAGAAGATGGCAAATTTGGAAAATTTCAAGCTTTTCCAGATTTCCTATACAAATAAAACAAAAAAAGTATTTTGGGTCAATGCAAAACAACAAAAATAAAAGAGTTAGGACAGAACAATTCTCCTCCAGGGACAGCTGTAAAGGAACTGAAGAAAGATCCCAATACTGAGTTTGACCCTGGTGAAGGTTAAACACTTCCTTGCTAGCTCCCTGAAACAGCAAGCTGAGAGCCCTAGGAGCTACTGGTTTGGGATGTGGCCCTAGCCTCAAACACAAGAAGTCAATTCTTACCTCCAAGACAGTACAGGGAGTTAGGGGTGTCTAAGCAGGGAATTAGCAAGGGAACATCTGTTGACAAGGTATGCCAGGCCCAGTGGTGCTATCCATATGTGGTCTGGGATGAGAAGAAACCAGCAAAGACAAAGTGAATTCAGACGTGGTACAAGGCCACTGCTGGCTGTGAGCACTTAGAAGAGTCTAGGATCCAGGCCAGAGGGGAGAACTGAAGATTATAGCTATTGAAGGGTTCTCAGGGAATAATAACATTTCCAGTATGGTGTACTGAGAGGCCCCAACTATGACTTGGAAGGGGGAAAGGGGTGTAGAGTTTGGGCCCAGAATAAAACTAAAAAAATAGTAAGAAGGACCTGAGGCCAGAGCACCATCCCCCACTACCCAGGATTAGAAGTGACTAGGCACAGGAAATAGAACTCAACTATGGGCAGTTACTGATGATGATTATTCTTCTTGCTTGAAGAGGACCATGACATCAGGGAGATGATGCCAAGACAAATACATGAATTAGATTTATACTGTGCTAAGTCATCAGTCTTACTTTCTCTTTCAAAGAGTCATCTGGATCCAGTGGCCAGATATCAACCAGGATGAATGGTGATAGTCCTGGATGGAAGGCTATCAGGGTGACTTACTCAAAGTCACATAACTAGTAAGTGTCAAGTGTTTGAAGTCAGATTCAAATTCCCCTCTGCTGACCCCAAGGCCAATGCTCTATCCACTGTGCCATAGTTACTATGGGAATCGAGAAGACCAGGGTTGATCTTCAGAGCATATTGAAGCAAAAAAAAAAAACCTCTCCTTCCCCAAAGAGTAATGTCAAATAGTCACCTGTCCAAAAAGAATTCAAAAAATCCCTTAAAATCAAATGAAATATTAAGGAAATTTGTTTTTAAATAAGGACAATTTAAGAAAAACAAGAAATTAAAAAAAGAATGTCAACCAACTAGAAAAAGAATTCCACAATCTTGAGGAGGAAAATCAGAATTGGGCAAGGGGAAGTCAGTGATGTTATGAAATCAAGAAATAATAAAATATAAAGTATGAAAAAATAGAAAAAAGAATATTAAGCTCATTCTCATTTTGAAATTTCATAAGAAAAACAACTGGTATGAGAACAGATCAAGAAGAGAAAACTTAAGAATAACTAGACTACTTGAAAGCTACAATCAAAAAAAATGAATCTTGATACAATAATACAAGAAATAATTAAAGAAAATCATCCTGAAGTGTTAAAACTAGAAGGAAAAGTGGAAATAGGAAAAAAAATTCAACAATATCTATTGAAAGAGAGCCTAGAAGGAAAAACCTACAGAAATATCTCAGATTGAGGAGAAAATATTGAGCAACAAGTTTTAAAAAATCAAATATGGCAGAGCCATAGTTAGAATTTCACAAAACCTAGCAGTGGCTACATTAAAAGACAACAGGTCTTGGAACATTACATATAAAAGAGCAAAAGAATGGGTTGTAGGCAAAAATATCATACCCAGAAAAGTTAAGTGTAATACTGAATGAAAAAAAATGGACATTCAATGAATTGCCAGAGTTTTAGGATTTTGTTGTAAAAAGACCTGAACTTAATAGAAAATTTGACATGCAAGATCCAAGAGAAACATAAGCAATGCAAAACATAAAAGACTAATTACAAGGAACTCATGAAGACAAATTGCTTACTTTTTATACATGGAAATGAAAACCATATGTTTAAGATTGTCATTGGCAATTGGGTCATTCAAAAAGTAAAATAATGTAGGAAAATATAAATAAAAGAGTGATTATCACAAACAAATGAGATAAGAACAACAGAAATGATTATTAGATGGAGAAGGAAGACTATTAGTTCTGGAACCCTACTGTCATCAGGAATAATACATATGTAGATAGATAGATAGATAGATAGATAGATAGATAGATAGATAGATAGATAGATACATGTATATGTATATGTATGTATGGCTCTAATCTAAATTGTATATAAATATGTACACATATATACACATACACACACACACATATATATATATATATAAATGTATGTGTGTGTGTATGGCTCTAATCTAAATTAAGAATGAAATGAGATGTCAAGGGGATAGGGAGGGTATTTAATTAGAGGGTGATGTAATAAGATAATGTGGGTATAGAAGAATTAGTAGATTAATAGGAATAGCACAAAGAGAGAACAACATATACATCTGGAAGGGTATAAAAGTCTTCCAAATTCAGACAGAAAGAAGAGGGCAAGGGTATACTGAGGCAGGAGAGGATGAAGGAGGGATCCTGGAGTGGGGTGGGTTAAGGAAAAAGAGAGTAAAGTAAAGATGGAAATAAAGAAGAGAAGTGAGGAAAGAAAGCAATATGTTGAGGATAGTGAGGAAAATAGGAAGGAGGAAAATAAACAACATGTAATTTTAGCTTAGAATGTGAATTCTAAGAAAATAAATTCATACATAAAATGGAAATGTACTAGAATAAAAACTTGAATTTAATAATCTATTACTTTCAGGAAATGCTATAAAAATTAGACATACACACAAACAAAATAAAGATGAGTAAAATTTATTATGTAAAAAATGAGTCTCAATCATGATCTCAGATAAAGTCAAAACTAAAGTTTAATCAAAAGAGAAAAATAAAGAAACTATTTTAAATGTTAGTCATATTAACATTATTTTAGACTAAAAATTTAGATAACTTTAAAACAGAGAAACAAAGGATAAGTGGAAATAAGTGTAGTACATCTTATATATGTAAATGAATATATGTGTCTTTATTGTATGATTATAGATATCCATATATATATATATGGGTAAATATGTATGGGTGTATGTATTTATATATTTATGTATATAAATAGATCTGAGTTTAATTGTAGTCTTCTGGGGGGGGGGGTAGGGTTGGGGAGGAAGGGGAAAATATAAAGTAAAAAGTGAACAGCAGAAAACAAAAGAAAGCCTGGACAGTTCTGAACACAATTCATAGTATTATGTTATAGGTATTTTTGCAATGGAAAATCATTGTTTTATATTTAATCCTCTCTTTTGTTCATGGAAATGACTTTTTTCTTTTCTTAATTTGTATTTAAGTTTAAAATAAACTAAAAAGGAAAAATGAAAAGAAAAGAAATAAAAATAAGAAAACAAAATGTTTCAAATCAAGCAAATAGTCATTTGTTATTAACTTTTTTAAAGATAATATAATTTTAAAAAACAAACTTTGTTACCAAAATTTCCAATTTCATATAAATGCCTCTTTTATTTTTGAGATGGAAGGAAGGAAGGAAGGAAGGAAGGAAGGAAGGAAGGAAGGAAGGAAGGAAGGAAGGAAGGAAGGAAGGAAGGAAAGAAGGAAGGAAGGAAAGAAACCTGTTCTATCTTGCTCCCTACCCTACCAAGAAATACTCCTTTGACCAAAGCAGATCAGAAACTCAATTTGTTACTTATTTTCTAGTAGTATTTCCTATGGGTACTGAGAAGCTGAGTTCATATAAAATATGTCAGAGGTAGGATTTGTACTCAAGTTTTCTGACTCATTGATGGCAATTTTTGCAAATAATTGATACAATTGTATATCATTATAATTATTCATTAAAGCAGATTGATTAAGGATATTTACTAATTAAGTTCAAAATGTTCCTATGATGTTGCAGAGCTCTTAAGTAGGCTACGAAGTAAAAAGATGAAAAATTTCACAGCTCTTAATCTCTAGATTACAAAAGAAATCAATGCTTTTTGTTCTAAGAAGAATATTAGTATATGCCTTTAACCATAAAAAAACTGTACTTCCTCACGGACCACAGCAAAAATAAGTTATGTAATAAAAACTACTCAATAATTCAATCTTTTCTCCACATGATGTCAATCAAGGGATCCAGGGGAAAAGACCACTTACTGGTCTTCTAAGACATAGATAAAATAAATATGGCATTAGTATCATTATTTAATATAAAACACATAATTTTTGTACACAACAAACACAAGTCCAAGTTCATATGTTACCTTCCCCCATCCTTGACCCACTTGTGCAACCAGATTATCTCCTTCAATTGTTTATCCATGATGAGTTTTGCCATGCATTTTTCTGCTAGACAAAACCCTTTGTAATTTATGGGAAACTGAAATCATGTGTTTCTGATTAGTTTATACTTTAGGGCATCAAAATACTATTTTGTAAGAGTTATTTCAATGTCCAAACAATTTTTCAAAGCTTTTTTTTTCCTTTCTTAGAAACAGAGGTCATCTTTTGCCCAGGGAAAATGAACCCAGATTTGGCTCAGCATCTCAAGATCATCCTTTTGGAGCAGGCACTCACTTCAGCAGAGTAGATGTCAAATCCTCCACAAAATCACAAAATTCTGATCAGTGTGACCTATCAAGGAAAAACTGCCATTTCCTTTAGGACCTGCCACAAAAGATTTCAGTTTACTCCTTTAGGGCTTACTGTATGCTTTGGAAAGTGCTTGTATAAGTAAAAATAAATCTTTTCAAGGGAAGTCCATTGGCTCCTGAGACCAACCACCAAGGGTTAGTTTTTCCATTCAAACACAGCATCTTTTGAGTGATGCCAAAAGATGTAATTGAAGAGATGCCCATTCTGTTTTGAAATTTTAAACTGGGCTGCAAAAATTCTTTTGTTCAGGATTCTTTTCAAGCAATTTACCGCATAAACATGTGTGTTATAGACTTGTTCTGAAACATGGAAAATCTGAAATAAAATTATCTACATCAATGCTTATTAGTAGCATCAGTTTCAGTCGGCAAAGGTTTCTGAAGTACCTACAATCTAAATCTAATGCCACCCCTGATCTTTTGTTCCTTGAACACTCTCCTTTTCATTCTGTTCCTTCTAAATAAATGCACAACAATATCAGCTTTATGTTTCTGGCTCCAACATATAAACCTCCTTTAGCTGAAACTAGCACCATATAAGGACCACTCCTTTCTTCTTTTTATTGTATTTGCATTCCCAGATCTCAGCACAATGGCTAGACATTATTGCTCCAAGGAAACAGTAGGAATTAAATAAATACTGGTTTATTGATTATGTGATAAGAGATCTGCCCCAAACTAGCAATAAAAGAATATTACATATAGATTTTGATCAATCTAATTTGCCACATTTTGGAATGATCTGTGATTGACAAATCACATCAGATTGACAAAGATGACAGAAAAGGAAAATGGAAATGGTAAGGATAGAAACAATAATATCCTGTTAGTGGAGTCATGAATTAGCTGGTCCAGTCATTCTGGAAAGCAATTTTAAAACCACATAGCAAAAGTCACTAAACTGTTTAACTCTTTAATCCAGTGATACCACTCTAGAACTATATTTCAAAGAGATCAAAGAAGGAATAAAAAAATGTAAAAACAATTTTATATCAGCACTTTTTGTTATAGCAAAGAACTAGTTACTGAGAGGTTATTCAACTAAGAGGAAATGACCAGAAAAATTATGACATATGAATGTAATTGAATATTATTACTCTATAAGGAATGATGAAAGAAATAGATTCCAAAACAGATACAAAAAGTTATATGAACTGATGCAGAACCAAGAAAACAAATCATATAACTTCTCACAAGTCTTACTGCAGTTTTCTTCTATTAAAACGAAAATACACAGAAACTTTAATAGCTGAAAAATGCACTAAGACTTTTGAGACATGTTCTATAACGACTAAAACACAAATAAAAAAAATTTGAAAAAGCTTGAGAAAACAATATTACCTCAGAAGACAAATGATTAAATATATTCAACCTTCTGAAAGAGGTAGTGGATTAGAGAATACAAAATGAAACATTTATTTTTGGAAATGATTAATGTGTGGATTTTTTTGCTTGAACTTCAATTTTTTTAATCAGATAAACTGGAAAAGGGGATAATGATATCAAAGAAGAAAGCTACTTTTAATGAAGAGAAAGTAGGAAATTTGTATGTAGCACAAATGACTAGGGCAACTTTAAAGGGAATGTGTTGAATTACATCCTTTTAAAAATTTTAAAAAATATAGATTTTCATGATTTGATGTATAATTTTCTTTTTCTGTTTGAATGTGGAAGTACCAATATATATGTAAAATAATACTTTCTAATTTGAACAAAACCAAAAGGCATTTTATATGATCAAACACTCAGAAATTAAGGCTATATATGCAGTCCAATGCAAAATACGAATAAGAATTCTCTCTGTCCCAAAAATGATTGAATTGGTCTCTACTTGAAGACCTCAAAAGACAGACATTTTGGATTGTTCTAACACTTAAGAAGTTCTTCTTTACATCATGCCTAAGGTTGTCTCATATAGCTTTCATTTATTACTTCTGGTTTTATCCTTTAGGATCATGCAGAACAAAGCTAATACTTCTTCTGTGTGATACCCCTGCAAATACTTAAAGTAATCTATTACATATCCCTTTAAATCTTCAAGCTAAACATCTCCAATTCTATCAATTAATTTGAACCAAAGACTTGTGAATGAGATCAGTCACTGAGCTGAGTAATATTCTGTTTGGCTAAAAGTAAGGTGTGATTTTAAATTAATGAAAAGTATTTTTCACTTGGCTATTAAAATTACTCCAAAGGTCATTCTAAAGGCTAGCCTACAGAACTGTAATAAAAGTATTATCATCCAAATCAATTTACTGCCTTCCAAGGGAGTCATTTGGTAGGGACAACACTAATTTGAATGAATAAGTTCCTGGTCAGAAATGGGTTGATCTAGGTGGTCTCAGAGTCTCTGAAACTCCTATTCCCTATTTGATAACAAAAATAAAGTCCTCCAATCAAGTCTCAGGAAGAATGAGGGGAAAATAGCAAGATAACAAGGACAGCATTTGATGACCATTTATTAGTAAATCATTCCCCTCCTGGATGTTTCTCAGTTCTCAATTCCCCTAATTTGCACATTGGATTTGGAATTGAGAAGACCTGAATTCAAATTCTTCTTCAAACACTTACTAGTTATGTGACCATAGACAAATCATTTAACCTCTTTCATACTCAGTTTTATTATCTGTCAAGTAGTATGATACTATCTATCTTTGAAGATTGTTTTGAAGATCATCTATTTTTAACTAATGAAATGTCTATTTTTTGACTTTCCAAAATTCAGCAAATAATCCCCTGATTAAATCATGTTCATTATTCAAGATACAATCCTTAAGAACGAAATGTTTTCATTTTTCCCTTGTCTCTGTTACTTGATTTTATAGATACCTATTTCAAAAAATATATACAAGCTTTCTTCAAAGTAATCCTCTCATGTAACACTCACCATGTTGAGAGGTGACTGGGTTTTCAAAGATTAAGTCTAATGGAAGACAAAATTTGTTAGGTTCTACCAATATACAAGGACTTTGAAGATGGGCCTAGCAATAAGCACATCTGTTATCTGAAAGCTAGTCCAGCAAAGCTAATAATCAAGTTGACTAGAGAGTATTAAATTTTTTAGCCACAGAATTCCTAGAAGACCATCTACCAGACTGAAAAGAGGGTACAATCTATATTGGTGACAAAATCACAGTGTAATTAAATGTATTACAACATAGTATCAAGCAACTGTCAGAACCAGGGACATCTTCAGTAAACACAATGCTTGTTTGCAATGAGGTATGGCCAGGAAGAGAATCTTCCATATATACTTTTCAATGGACAACTACTCTGCCAGATAGTAAAAAGTGAGAAATCCTAGACATCAAAGTTAAAGGTGCTTTTCAGGCAAATAACCAAAATTGCAACTACATGGGACAGAAATGAACAAGACCTGTGATCTAATTGATATGGATAACTCTCTGCATACATTCTCTCTGAAAAATGGAGATCAGCATTAGGTCTATAGCTTACAACTACAGAGAGCAATTTGTGATACAAAAAAGTTAAATGTCTTGCCCAAAGCCTCATAATAAGCACGCACCAGAGGCAAAACTTGACACCAAATTTCTTGATTCTAAGGTCAACTCTTTATACACTACTCTGTCCTGTCTTTCATAGAACTAGTCATAAGGATAGACCTACTAAATTGCACACTTCCTTCTCACAAATGCACCCATATCCAATTTTATATGGTAATACTTTCAGAGTAGACGGAAGTCTCCATGGTGACCATTCATGCTGTCTCCATGGTGACTCTTACAAATGATAGAGATCTTCAAATTCAATTTTATTTGATATTACAAAGAATTTTTATGTTTAGGTATCACACTATAATAAAGCAATTCATGAATGTAATAATTTATATCATCTTTTTGGCTTCCTCTGAAGCAAAGAAGGAAAAAATAAAAGACCAAAGGGAAAAAAGATAAACAATTTCAAAATAGTTTCAATATGAATATTTTTCCTTCCTGGGAAATAAATGCTGCTTGATGATTTTTCAGGCATTCAAACCTCCTCTGCATTTCTACCCCACATTCCATATACATACATATCCCTAATGACTCACGCCACCCAATCTGGGACCCCTGCTGAAAACATGCCAAAGCTCCAAGGAAGTAGATGGCATCAATTCTATGTTAGTTCAACTTAATGGAGACTGGGGGCACTTAGAGATAGGGAAAAAACTAAAGATTTTGCTTTTGATTTCTACTTCAAGTTCTAGGGGAGGGAAAGAGACAGAGGCAGAGATAAGAGACAGACAGAAAAGAGATAGAAGGCAGAGAGAAACAGAGAGGCAGAAAGGCAGAAACAAAGAAACAGAGACAGTCAGAAAGACTTCCTTTAATATTTAACAATCAATACAATCAGTTCATACATCTAAGCAAATGAGGGGGTGTTTTGAAAAGAGGAAAAAAAACCTGAGAGATTGCAAGGAGAAAGTCATAGACTGGGCTATAGAGATAACTAAAAGGTGGCATCACAATAAAATATAAATACTAAAAGCAGAGAATTGGTCAGAAGTGGCATTATATAGAATAAGCATATTTCAACAAAATTATACAGAATACTTCTGGGAAGGAAATAATGTTTTCCATTGACTTTCATTTAAAAAATAAGGATTCCATTAATATAGAAAAAAATCCTAAAGAGATTAAGTTGAAAATTCTGGGGCAAGTGGCCAGGCCTGTAGCAGCTGGTAGTTTGGAAGTACTGAGTGTTTTGACAGCACTCTCAATACTGAGATTTCTTCCCCCAGCCTCCCCCCATTACAACAATCCATCTATTTTTCCTTCGTCAAAACCAAAGGAATTTCTCTAATGTCTGGGAATTCTCAATTTTGCATGTATAATTCTTTTTTCTTTGTTTCTCATCTTTCCTTTCTAAAGGAAAGATTTTTGCAAACTCTATTTGAACTAGGATACACTTTAGTATCTTATGACTTGATGATACCAACCATTAGGATTTCTCATGATGAAGTCAAAGTTAATTCAAGAATGCCATAGAATTGGAACCCTGAGTCCTATTTTACCAATTCTGAAAACTTGAAATTCCACAAAGTTTAGGATCTTTATATCACTAGATTCCATAATTTTCAAACTTTATTCTGCAAGGCATACACTTTCTTTACTCAATAAATCCTGGCATCAAGTAAATAGCAAGTCCTCTCTGTTGTAAGATAGTCAATTTTCTAGTCCAAGCTGCTGAATTGAGAAATACTGTGAAGGAAAAAGAAAAGTTGTAGATGGTCAGATTCAGGTTGAGAAAGGATCCAGAGAGAAGAGGCTTTGCCCTTGGTTAAAGGTCACTATCAATCACATAGACATCATA
Organism: Macrotis lagotis; assembly: GCF_037893015.1. NCBI lineage: Eukaryota > Metazoa > Chordata > Mammalia > Peramelemorphia > Peramelidae > Macrotis > Macrotis lagotis. Next base: position 739,719,778 of record NC_133658.1, read on the forward strand.
CTTGGTAAATCACAAATGGAAAAAGTTGAGATAAATAGCTAATATTAATGAATTGACAGATTGTGCAGGTGGTTAATAAACTGGTGTTAGAATTAATAGAAGAAAATACAGCAAGTTAGATTGCATTTGAGAAACTGTGCAACACTTTTATTGACTCTGCTCTTCTAACCTGAAAAAATTCTAGTTTTTCAACAGTAATACTCATCATGTTATATACCTATGAATCCTGGAGTACTATTATCTCCAAGAGATCAAAATTTCAGATCACTAAAAGTACAATAAAAAATACATTATGAATGTTAGTAGATTGCAACCTATTACTTTCTGATTACTGGATACAAAATAAATTATAAAAAATAAAGTAGCAAGGGTATTATGGGTCAACTGCATTCATTTATTGTGTAGGTAGGATTGTAACTACTCAGTCCACTTTTTGATTCCTTATCTTATTCAGTCTAATAATTCAAACTCCTAAGGTAATCAAATTGTTTGGATATTTCTTTATTAATTACTAAAATATCAGCTTCTTTTTTATTCATTAAACAGTGCACTGAAGCCTCACAACAGTTTGTTAAATACTACTTATTTTAAAAGAACTGGTGAAATCTTTTCTCCTATAAGTGTTTTTTTGTGAATCCATATCAAGATAAATTTAGACATAGCTATATAAAGATATTACAAACCCTAACTTTTCAAGTTAAATAATCATCACACTTATTGACTTTACAATTTATTAACAGGCTAAAGCCAAGCATAGATAACTGTTTCTAATAATTTAACTATGAAAAGACCAAACCCAAAGTAACCTTTAGCTATCATATCTATTTTAAAATTCCCCTCTCTTTTGAAATGCAATCTTATCATTCAACTTCTTTGAATAAAAATTAAAATCTTTTCTCAATAATTATTTTTCATTTGTTTGTTTTCCAAAAATGAGTTCATTCTCTCTGTCCTCTCTAAGTATATCTTCAGTCATATAAGGAAAATAGTTTCTTCATAGATGGTTAAAATGCAATCTTTACAAATAATAGCTAAAAGTCTCCAACTCCCAAAAGAATTCTCAGAGGTTATAATTAAAAGCCATCTTTTCCCAACCAATTACTTATTGAATGCCAGTTCAGCTGTTACAGTTCAAGATTTCAAAGCCACTTTAAAAACAGAAATATTTCTATAGTGTCAGTGGGAGAGATTATAGATGCTTGTGCTCCAAATAAAAGATATATGATGGGGGCAACTAGGTGACATAGTAAACAGAACACTGAACCTAGAGTTCAAATCTAAACTCATACTTATCAGCTATGTGACTCTGAGATAGTCACTTAACTTCTATTTGCCTGTTTCCTTGGTCGTAAAACAAAAATACGAATAATACCTACATTCCAGGATCATTGTTAGGATTAAATGAGATAATAACTGTAAAGTGCTTAACACAGTATCTAGCACAAAGTAACTTCTTATTATGACCACAAATGGAAATAGGTCAATAATATCAAGAAAGAAGGATAATAATTGGATAACCTATATATAACACTAGAACCTATACAAAATCAAGAGATATGGAGAACCCCCTTAGAATGTAATACTTGGAAAGAAGGTATAAGAAATCACAGAGTAGGGTAATATAGAAATAGGTATAGATGTGTTACCATCTATATTTGTGGAGGGAATATCATAGATATTGAAATATTGAAGCATATGCCCATAATAATGAATATTATATTCTTTCTGTATTGTGCCCTATCAAACTATATCTAGACTATTCTATTCAATTCTTGCCAAACTTTAGAAAGTATAATTGATGTCAAAGTATGTCCTTTTGGAGTATGATTTTGAGTTGATGTTTACTGGACTCCCATCCAACTCCCAAATTCTCTTTTTCTATGAGTCCACAGGAACGTAAGTTGGATGATGAAATGTCTTGAAAATTTGATATATAAAGATCAGTTGAAGAAATTGGGAATATTTGGTTTAGAAAAGAAGAAATAAAGGAATATGATAGATGGCATGAGGCATTTGAAGACTCACTATAGGAATTGAATTCATTTTGATTAACCTAAGAGGGCAAAAAAAAAGAGGGCTAATTGTAAAGAAAAGTTCCCCGATAATTAGAGTTGTCCAGAAGCTGGTCTGTCTTGGGAAGGAAGATATGAGTCAGTTTTGACTGAAGGTCTTCCAGTTAAAATTGACTTCTACTTGACTAAAACAATAGAAAGGTGAGTCTATGCCCATTTAGACCTTTGGGAACACCTCCAACCTGGGGTTCTACTCTTCTAAATTATCTAATAAATTTATGGACTAAAGTTAAGTAATCTTTTTTAGCAACATTTTTTTAAGCTAGACTCCTTCAATTATCAGATAATCTAAGCAAGAGAAGAATGTGTTTTTATATATTAGTCACATGATTATGACTGTACAAAATATATATCTGAACTTATAAATTAGGTCAAAATATCATCAACAACACCATAACTGTGGATAAATAATCTGTGCTTTGCCCCAAGTAATTGATATCCAAGGGAATATTTCTTTCCTGTTGGGGGTTCTAAGACCACCATCTCCATCCTTTATAGTACTCTTATGGTCCATGTCATATAACATGACACTCTTCCATTGTTCATTCTCAGACTACTATACTTGTATCTTATTACTGTGACATCCTCTCCCACGTGACATTTTTCTTCACCAACCCCTTTTGGAGCAATGACTCTACTCTGAAGGATTCAATGCTCCCTTTTCCAGCATGATGGCAACTACAGTAGTATGGACGTTCTCTGTGCTGCCATTACCATTCACAAAATGACCTGCCCCCCAATTATTTTTGTCCAGGATTAAAGAATTTTGTGATTCTGGCTATCATAAAAGATATTACAAAGATATTGTCATTGTTCTGTATTCTTTTATACCCCAATCCCCTTTCCCTTTTTCTCTTAGAATCTGTACCAAGTTGACCTTTATTGAATTCAATCTGACCCAGACTTTTTTCTCTTCATGTTCTATTACCTTCTATTTAGCCTTGAGGTTCTTTTATTTTCCACAATCATCCCCACCACCACCACCACCACCACCATCATCATCAGTCACATTTATTTATCACTTAAAGATTCATAAAGTACTTTCTGCAAAATAACTTTGTGAGGTGGTAGTAGTAACAGTAGTAGTAGTAACACAACAGCAGCAGTAACTGTAGTAGTAATAGTAGCAACAGCAGCAGCATCAATAGTAGTAGTAACAGCAGCAGCAGCAGCAGTAGTAGTGGTAGCAGCAGCAGATATAGCAGCAGCAGCAGTAGTAGTAGTAGTAGTAGTAGTAGTAGTAGTAGTAGTAGAAGCAGTAGCAGCAACAGCAGCAGCAACAGTAGCTACAACATTTATACAGTGCCTTCTATGTGCCACACAAGTTCTTTATAAATATTATCTCATTAGATCCTCACAGTAATACTGTGAAGTAGGTACTAAGTTAAAGAAATTAAGGCAAACAGATATTGAGTATCTAAGGCTATATTTGAACTCAGGTTTTCCTGTCTCTAGTTCCAACACACTCTCTAACAGTCAAGTATAAAGTATGTTAGTACCCCCCATTTTGTAGAGAGTCTTCAAGATCTTTTAATACAATACCCTCAAATTACACTCGAGGAAACTAATATTTAAATATGGTAGGTAACATTCCTAAGATCACATAGTGAGACAGCCATAATTACAAATATTCCTACACCCTCTCCTGGTTGAATGTATTTTCCATTAAAATATACTGATTCATATGGAAAATGTTCATCTTCAGCTATTTTCCCTATTTCACATTCTTCATGAACATTTTTCTCTTTTGCTCCTCTTCTGTGTTTTCATCTCTTTTTTATTTTAATCCTAGTTAAAATCAATAACATCTTCCAAAGTCCTATCATCAAAGCATGGCAAAAATGTTGGGTTCTCAAAAACTTGCCAGCAGAGCACAAATCCTACTTAGTTTTACCAAGCTGAAAAGGCTTCAGTCATGGGTCAAGTGGAGGAATTGAATATTTGTCATATCAATAATAACCTCCCTAAGTTCAAAGACACTCATCACTAGGAAGTTACCTCCCATGTAATGATTATATTTATGCTACAACATTTTATTAAAAGTTAGAAAGTGAGATCTAGTTCACTGGTAAGAAGTACTACATCAATAAAAGCATACATCTTTAAAGTTGAATTACTAAAAAAATAGCACTACAGTATATTGAGGGATCGATTTTGTATGAGAGAATTCATACTGGGATGTACTGTACTATATACCCTGGCAAATGGATGGATGAGGGGGCCAGAACCACTAAAAGGCATACAAATGCCTTTCTTCATTTTTAATTGTGTGGGAAACTTTCATTCAGCTTAAGAAAATTTAAATAGAAACAACATACATATGTATATTCCTAAAAAGAACAGATGTATTGGAGTGAGAATGACTTTAACAGCTTAAATTAGCTGCAAAAAAACCCTTTAGAGACTTGACAGGAGAGAAACGACATTTCTTATATCATTACAGGGGGAAAAACACCAGGAAAAGAATATACACATGATACATTTTAGTTTCATAACACGTCCACACAATCTCTTAATAGCCAGCAATTACTACAGATGATAACAATGAAAAAATATCGTACAGCTGTAGCAGGAAGTTAAAATGGAAGACTGGGGTGAATCTCTGCAACCATAAAAAGAGAATCCTATTAAGAAGCTGTTTGGAATACCAAATTACCCAGGATACTAGAGCATGAACTAATGTCATTTGAATTAGATGCAATCCAATTTGGAGAGCCATCCACATTGAACAATTTAACCTAGACCTAGAGTATATATTAGCCCTTTGTTTGAAGCAGATATCAACTCTTCTCTCAATGGGATACTCTAGCTTGTCCTGCAGATAAATAGTTCAAGAGTTTAAAAAAATGAGAATAGAGGCCTGTCCTATATACATTCATCTTTATCTAATCATGTAAATGCTCACCTTATATAAGACTGATGATCTAACCATTTTGAATTTGATTCAAAGAATCTGTAAAATGATCTTCAGCTAATATCTTATCTACCATGTATAAAATGGATTCTTTCCAAAATGAGAGATATGTGAAAATAAACAAAGCCCTTGTGTATTATAAGAGCTCCAGAATGGCAGCAAAAATCACTCAACCCTAGTTAACACATGGAAACATGAGTTCCCACAGAGTCCAATGGGCTCCCAAGGGCATGGCATGGGGACATCCTTTATATGCAAGGATTTCCATGTTGTCCTTGCCAAGTGAATGAGCAGCATTTTTCTGCTTCATCTCCATAGAAAGTTCATCAATTCTTCAAAGCCAGAGTTCATGGGTTTGTAGGGAGAAAGTCTTTTAAGAAATAAAAAGACTTGGATGACTCAAACCACATACGGAACTCTAGAAACTGCTATAACTAGAGAATGAATAGAAATATGATGTTCCATTCTTTCTCACTCATACCTGTGAATCTTAACCCCATCCACCCCGACCTTGCCTAGGCTCCCATGAGCACATAATTAGAGTTTTCTGGGCCACTAGAGGGCTTCTGGCACTTGAGCATTGACAAAGGGACAGAACTGTCAGAACTGGGGGAGGTAATGATAAGTACACTAAGTACACTAAGTCTTTGTCATTCACTTTAAGGTTTTTAAGGTTTTGTTTTTGGCAAGGCAAACGGGGTTAAGTGGTTTGCCCAAGGCCACACAGCTAGGTAATTATAAAGTGTCTGAGACCGGGTTTGAACCCAGGTACTCCTGACTCCAAGGCCAGTGCTTTATCCACTACGCTACCTAACCGCCCTGTGTCATTCACTTTAAGGAAAAGAAGGATGGAGCCTATAAGTCTAAAGAAAATCCCCAACCTGTTATATGTAATTTTTTTTAGGTCTTTGCAAGGCAAATAGGGTTAAGTGGCTTGCCCAAGGGCCACAGCTAGGTAATTATTAAGTGTCTGAGACCAGATTTGAACCCAGGTACTCCTGACTCCAAGGCCAGTGCTTTATTCACTACGCCACCTAGTCACTCTGTAATATGTAATTTTAAAGCACAATCATGAACCAAAATTTATTGTACCATGGAAAGTCCCATAATTTTGTGTATCTCTGTTATCATTCTGATGGTATAGAATGCAAACAAACCATATCTTTTCAATCCATGTGATTTTTTTTCATATATATATATATATATATATATATATATATATATATATATATAGTGACTTGGACTACATATATATATATAGAGAGAGAGAACATATATATATATATATATATATATATATATATATATATATATATAGTGACTTGGACTTAATATATTTTATGAGTATCAGTGTTCCTTTGTTATCCATGGGTTATCTCTTAGTTTTTCCACATTATCAGAATACCTTCTTTTCTGATCACATGCTTCCTAAATACCACTTATATGCCACTTCTGATGCTGACGTATAACCAATAATATTCTAATGCCTGCTTATTCCTATAATATATCTCTCCATTCCCCTTTGGGTCAAGTGAAATTATGACTTTTTAAGCATATTTATATTCTAAGATTCACAGCAATTAATAATCCATTTTTGTAGAATCAATGAATGTTGGAACTAAAGAGATGAGCTTCAGTTTCATGGAACAGTTTGAAATGATTGCAAGTATGACTTTCTCAGAAGCTTGCTCCTTCCAATTCAGAGTTTAGCTAATTTTGCATCTCAACTGCCAAGTGAATGTATGAATTAATTCAATGGACTAGCTGTCCAACCTTTTTCTATAGACTGAATGATAGACATTTGGTTTCTCTGTTATAGATTATTTTGCATTATTTTGCATTTTGCATTTTTTTGTTATCTATCATCCAGGTTGAGACATATTCTATAGGATTTTAAGGTTTGATGTAGTAATATAAAAGTCATTTGAAAACTGCAGCATCTGGAGGGCTCTCAACATCAAAGGCTTTGTATTCTACACATGATAATCTCTATTTCATAGGCAAATACCTTCCATGATCAGGAAAGAACTAAATTCAAAGCCTTCCTCAAATACTTATAACCATGAGTTAACCACTTAACTCTTCTTGCCCATTTCCTGATCTACAAATGGAGAGTCAAACAAAATAATATGTAAAGGCTTTCCAAATTTTAAAGCTATTATTAAATTCTATAATTATTGAACATTCATCTTTGAATGATTCCTAGTCCAATATGATAATCAGAAGATCACTTAAACAAATTCCAAGTTATCTCTTTATCTGCATCTATCAAAGAATTATGTAAGATTTTAGTATATGAACTGAAGATACCTTGTTGGAAGAGAGCCTTTGAGACTGTGGTTTGCTTCAATAAGTCATTTTTTAATAACCCACAAAACTATAGCAGTACTAGGTCTTTTTTTGCATCTTTTAGTCAATTCTGTTACTGTAAAAATTCTATCCAGTCAGGCATATCTTAGTAAATCTTCGATAACATTTACAAGGAATGTTTTACATATCCAATATAACTTAGATGCTTCATAGATGATAATGTAAGCATGTTAGTCTGTCAATAACAATGTCCTCTGAATCCTCCTTTTTCATAATGATATCATCAATCATTTCAATCAATTGGAACTTTCCACATCAAATAAAATATTAAGTGCTTATTATGTGTTAGGCACTATTCAAGGAACTAGGGATGCAAAATATTCCTACTATCAAAGATATTCTATTAGAAAATAATCAAAAGAAATAATGAAGCTTTCACAAATGATATTTTATAGCAGACCACATCTTCATATATATATACACAATTGTTTGTTGGCTGAAAATTAAAGAAAACATACTTCAAATGCTTTTGACTCTGCGCTATATTGTGCTGGTTGTCTCATAATCTAATTCCATTGGATAATCAAAATAGGAAAATCCAAGTGAATGAAGACTCTACATTTTCTAGATTCTGATATTAATATTAATAATATCTTATATTTATATAGTATATTAAAGTGTGCAAAGTGCTTTACTAATATTATTTCATTATAGCTTCACAATGATAATAGGGATAGGTACCATTATCCACATTTTACAAATGAGAAAACTGAGGAATAAAAATTAAGTAACTTTCTCAGGGTCACCTTGCTATCAAGTGTCTGAGATTGGATTTTGTTTTCAGGTTTTTCACTGTAGTCATCATGTCAACCCAGTTGTTTTGAGACTATATTGGATAGGTTGTTCATTGAGTTAGTAGATAAGTTCCTCAACTTTTGGCATTTTCTACAAAAGAAAAATGAGTTTGGTCCTAAATTTAATAGGAGAACTAAAATAGGCTAGATAGCATTTTACAAATTGCCCAACACTTTTAACAATCCCAATATGCTTCCTGAAACAAATGCCCATTTTTCTATACTGGTATTCATCCAGATATAGTAAATGGCTGCATATGATGGAACATCATAATTACTGAAAATTAAAAAATCAATCTGATCAACCCAAAAGACAATGGAGAGATATATGGTGGAAATAAGTAGGTGAGTTTTGTTTAAGGAGCAAAGTAAAAGGTATCAAATAGGAAATGTATGGTTGGAAAGAGAGATAAATTAGTGAGGGATAATAGATGGATAGCCTGAGCACTAGGTAGCTTACTATTCAATGTTTTAACACTTATAAGAAGGCTTCAGGAATTTATTAGGTGGATGCATTATTAAGAAGTTATGGAAGATTCAGACAAGAGTCGCAAAGTGTGAGAAAAAATAAATGAATCGCTATCCATGCCCTTGGAAGGAATACCCACCTTGAGGAGGATATGATTTTATTGAAGTATTCAAAGGGAAATAATTTTAATAAAATGTTAATAATATATTTTCATCTACTTGAGATAGACAATATCCTTAGAGGCCATATAGTTTGGTTTCCTCCTTTTGTAATAGTGGGCACATATGGGGCAGCTAGATGGTGTAGTGGATAGATCACCATACCTGGAGTCAAGAGGACTTGAGTTCAAATTCATCTTCAGATATTTAATATTTACTTAGCTGTGTGACCTTGAGCAAGTCACTTAATCCCATTACCTTGCATAAACCAAAATATTAAATTAAGTTAAAAAATAAAAAATATATACATATATATATATACATATATGCACATACACATATATAGTTGGTGGCAGAGTGACTTTTGTCTGGCCCAGGGACATATGATCTTTGATAGGTCACCTCATAGGTCTGGGCTTCAACTTTCTCACCCGGCAAATGGAGGTGGTTGCAACCAGACAATTTTGACATCCCTCCTAATTCAGACATTCTATGATTCTCCGATTCTTTCTACCATTCCATACTTTCTCTCACATAGGCATTTTTTGGTGTTGCCCCTTCTTCTTACAAACCAATGTGTATATTTACAGGCAATATTTGCAGGTTTCTAGATTTCTCATTTCTATTGTGAAAGAATTTGCTTTAATTTTATTCAATGAATCACTGAATCGCAGAGTTGAAAGAGAAATTGGAGCTTGGATAATCCAACTCATGAATTCCCTCTGTAATATCCTAACAAGTGGTCACTTAGTCTACTTTTGAATACCTCCCCTGACAGCTCTAATAGTTAGAAAGGTCTATTGAGCTTCAACTTGCTTTCTGTAACTTCCAAATCTTGGTGTTCATTCTCGCCTCTGGGGCTAAAGAGAACAAGCCTAATCCCTCTACCACGTAACAACTCTTCAAATTCATGAAGACAGCTATTATGTACCCCCTAAATTGTCTCTCCTCCAGGTAAAACATCCTTAGTCTTTCAATCCTTTTAAGTCTTTAAGATAATTTAAGTCCTTATGAATGTGCATTCTGTTGCTTTTCTATAATATTGCCACTTAACTATTTGATTTCTCGTCTTTTCACTGCTGTGTCCTAAATATTCTGAACTATCCTCAATTCATGATTATAGAGAAGGACTTGCTTATTTGGGATACTTGGGACCCAAGAGGCTTGAAAAAGAGATCAATCATATGAGTATCATGCTTTGTTAAAGTTGTACATTTTATTTATTCTTATGTATTTATATATATATATATATTTATGCAAGTTCATTTGCATTTATTTATCTCTTTGTATATCTATATGTTAGTGGGAAAGAACAATCCCTGCCCTCAAGGAGTTTGGATATAATGGTGGAAATAGCATATTTTTTTAAAAAACTGAAAAATGAAGAAAGGAGGAACATGATAAAGTCAGACTGGAAAATGAACTGAGGAGATATGAATTTCTGAGTTGATTTCTTCTTATAGAATGATGATTTCTAGAGATAATAAAGTACAAGAAAACAACTTGTTTATCACTCTAAATGTCATATCTCTCATTTCTCAAGAAAACAGAATTTTTTTTGAGAGAGAGAATTATTGAGTAGCCTCTTTTTATCTTTTCCCAGCATGTAGCAAAGTTAAGGCAAATGAATACCCTTTGCCCTTTTTCTTTCATTTCACTACCCACCATCACTGAAGAAGTTGATGGGGACTACACAGAACTGGGGATCATTTTATATTCTCAGTTTCCAAGGTTAAAGAATTCATCACCTAGTGGCCAGCCAGCCTAAGACCAACGAGTTTCTTGGTACTTAGCTAGACAGGTCCTGAGAAAGCAGACATAGTTTGTTGCCAAGATTATTCTCAAAGCCTTTCCAGCCTGGAGGAAACTGCCAGAGCTTGTAGTCTTCTGGCGTAACTTTCAAGAACCCAGGGTCACCTCTATGGCACAATAATTGATCATGATGAAAGTTTTGTAAAGAAGGTTTCTATGTAAAGTGAATAAAAATTATTTTGGGACAAGAAACAAATCAGATGCAAATTTTTACTTTAATAAATATCAAATCAAATATGAGTACAAATAAACACTTATCAGACTCTATGCCTAAGATTTGTCAATATTATTCTAAGAAAATGTTTGGCCAGCTCTTACCATGAAGTTTTGTCTCCACTAAAAATGTCTTTCAGAAGCCAGTTGGATGATTATAATTCACTCATTTAAGATTTCTGATTTTGTTTTTTACTCTGGAGCAAGTTATAAAAATTTTCAATCCAAGAAGCTTACGTGTAAAGACACTTTGGAAGTGTAAAAGACGAGGTGTTTTTTTTCATAGCAGCAGTTGAGAAACTGAAAACACAAAGAATTCAGGACCTGGAACCTTTTGCTATTTTCCCCCCTGAATCAATGGGGATATTTTGAATAATCAAATTATGACAATTCATAACCAGAATCCCCAGTAATGCAAAATTCTCTATTATCAAATAATTCAAGAGTGACTAATCTAATACAAAGGTATTTTACTAGGACATCAAAGCAATACAAATAACAAATAGAAATCAAGGAATTCCACATGGTTGGGTACAAATAGTTTTGAAGTTAGAAGACTGAGGCTTAAATCTCAGCTCTACTGTCTGTGTGACTTTCAGAAAATCATTTGATCTACATCAGCCTAAGATTCTTCATCTTAAAAAAAATGAGGAAGTTGTACCCTGCCATCACTTCCAGATATAAATCTGACCCTATGATACTATGAAACCATAATATAATTTTTGCCACCCTTCCCTTTTTTCTGCCAAAGGTCATCTGGATATTTTTAATATCATTTACATACTATATTTGATCAAACATTTAATTAATTCACCACTACAAAGTTCCCAAATTTATTGAATTTCAAGTCCCACCTGTGGTTACCTTGGCAATACCAAACCAATGTGGCCCTTGGGTCAGAAGTTTCCAGTCCCAGCCCTACAAAGATGAATTCAACCCCCCTTACTGTGTCTAAAGTGATTGTATTTTAATCCCCACTCCACCCTTCCCCCACAAAAAATGGCATGAAAGGGCCATAATTGATTCATAACACGCATGTGTTCTATGTTTCAGTGCCAGGATCATCATCAGTCATACCCACCTATGTCTTGCCACTTGGACTCCAATGATTCTAGAGGACTGAGTGGGGTTGATGACTTTGGTTGATGACTTTGGGGTTGATGATTGCCTCACTTAAATCCAATTCACTTGCATGTCAGGACATCACTCTCTTAATGTCACTAGTCCTCTCTGAGAACAACGGATGAACAACAACAAGACTTCAATGCTAAGTGGTGATGAGTTTTTCTGGGTTTTAATGGGGATATTGGTCGTGCTATCTGCTGACAGATCCTACTCAAAAGATTTCCAGCTAGGCAAGATCCTCAAGAATTTATTGCTCAACTAATCCAGCCTTTAAGAACCTAGCGACTCCTCCAGAATAGTCCTTTAAAGAAAGGAAATATGTACATAAATAGAAGAATGTTATCAATGAAATAGGACAAAACGTCAGCAAAACATCTTGCTTGGGAGCATACAAGAGGGGAAAATAGACTTGAAAGGACATTCTCAAGGGACATTAATTGCCAGACATGAGAAAAGTGAAAATAACCACTGTAATATCAATCTATCAGCAAACATTTATTTAGCAAATACTATGTAGTCAGTGTTATTTTAGGCTCTAAGAACACAATTATAGAAGTGAGAAAGTACTTATCATCAGATAACTTACATTCTACTATAAAGATATAACAGCACTGAGTAAAAGATATTTGAGCATTGTCCTGGTCATTTTGTTAATTTAACTCACTTTATATTTTGCTATCACTTGCAGTATTTATCCTGAATTCCTAGAAAATTATAAAAAAATGAACTTTTACTATAATTAATACCCACAGAGATAACTATAACTATCTCAATCTTATGTGCCAAAAGAATATAGCTTTAGCATAGGTAAATTAAATATACAGATAATATGAGACATCAACATACTAATCTCTATAATCATTTCTATGAATTATGAAGTAAGCCTCAGCCTTCAGGGATTGTCACTATAGATTTGTCTTTGCCAGTACTGATTATCATGCTTTTTTCAATTTTAGCTCCTTAACCACTCATAAACATGAAAAAAACTAGTATTTATTTTCTAGCTGGAATCATGAAGTCCATATGCCTTTAATATACTCTATCTTTGTGTATCACTATCCTTCTTTAAAAAGTCCAATAGATTCCCATCAACTTTATGATAAAATAAAAAATCCTCTGTGACATTTAAAGTCCTTCACAAATTGATTTCAGTCTACATGTCCAAGTTTACCACTCCCCTTCAGATACACTCCATTCTTGTTCAAATGACTTGCTTGTTATTCCATATATATATATATATATATATAGCTTGCATCTCCTACTGTTTTGCTTTTGCACAAGATATCCCCAGTGCCTAGAAAATACTTGCTTCAAAGCTTAGCTCATCTGTAATCTCAATATATATAATATTCTCTGATCTTTATAGTTGTTTGTGCTCTCCATATTATTCTTTATATTTTAAAATTTTGCTTTTTTATGTTGCATACCTTTAGAATGTAAGCTCCTTGAGAAAGCATACAAACTACCTGATTTTTGTCTGTATCACCAGCACCTAAGCAGTGTTGGGTACATAATGGACATTCAAAAAATGTAGGGTTTTTTGAATGAATATATTTAACAACTCTGTTAATGGTAGAAAAGAATTGGAAAATTAGGGGATGCCCATTATTTGAGTAATAACTGAACAGGTTATGGTTTATATGATTGTGATGGAATACTATCATGCTATTAAAAAATCTGAGGGATAGATTGGGAGGAACTTTTAGAGAGATTTATGGATTGGAAATTGCGAAGGTGGAGGAGAGAATAGGAGGACTTCGAAGGGGTATGTGAATTGAGATTGGGGGATGGGCAGGTGATGAGGTGAGACACTTGGAGGGGTGAATAAAATAGGGAATGAGAGGGTAGGGAAAGATGATAAAGTAACAGGAATAAGGTAAAAAGAGGCTGAGAAAGAAAACAGTGAGCAAAGATAAGATGAAGGGACATTCAGAAATAGTAATTATAACTGAAAATGAATGGAAATTTTATAGCAGCTCTCTTTCCAGTGTCAAAAAATTGGAAATAGAGGGCGGCTAGGTGGCACAGAATAGAGCACCACCCTGGAGTCAGGTGTACCTGAGTTCAAATCTGGTCTCAGCTATTTAATAATTACCTAGCTGTGTGACCTCGGGCAAGTCACTTGACCCCATTTCCTTGCAAAAAAGAAAAAAACCTGGAAATGACTGAACAAGTTGTGGTATATGTTGTGATGAAATACTACTGTGCTGAGAAAAAGAACTCATTGATCTTAGAAGGGTCTAGAAAATTATTATACAAAATGATGAAGATTGAAGTAAGTAGAACCAAGAGAACATGGCAACAGTAATAACAATAGTTTTAAGAATAACTTTGAATGACTAACTCATTTTACCTATTATAATTACACAATTAAAAATAAAGGACATATGAAGAAATGTGCATTCAGAGAAAGAACTGAAAAATAGAAATATGCATAAAATAATTTTACACATATATAATGCACATACATGTATTATATTTGTATGTATGTGTATATATGCATATATATACATACACCTATTTGTGTCAAATGATAGCCTTCTTTATGGAGGGAAAAAAGAAATTTTCATAACTTTATATTTGGAGAAAATAGCAAGTTGTACATGTTGGACTTGCAGTTTCATGGATAATCATTTTTATTGTATTGTGTTATGGAAATATGTGTTTTTTTCCATGAACTGAAAATAAAAATTTTTTTAAAAAGGAAATAATGAGCAAGACAATTTCAAAAAAAATCTAGAAAAACGTATATGAACAGATGCAAAGTAAAGTGAGCAGAATCAAGAGAACATTGTACATAGTAAAAGCAATATTGTCACAATACTCAGTTGTGAAAGACTTAGCTATGTTGATCAGTACAATAATCCAAGATAGTTCCAAAGCATTCATGATGAAAAGTGCTATTTATGTCCAGATAGAGAATGAATGGACTCTGAATATAGATTGAAGCATACTGTTTTTCTTACTTCTTTATAACATAACTAAAATAGAAGTATGTGTTTCATGACTTCACATGTATAATAAGTATCATACTGGTAGCCTTCTCAATGAGTGGGGAAGGGGGGAAGGTCTGGGAGGACAAAATGAATCTGGAACTTATAATTTTTTAAAATAAATGCAAAAAAGTGCTTTGCTGAGTCTTAGAGGGTTTTGGCTATTAGTTAATGCTCTTCTTGGATTTTCTAAATAACCTCTGACATAATCAGGTATTATTTGTAGCAATGCTGAGGCAGCCTGCCATGTTTCAAAAAGCAAAGATCTTAGAGTGAAAAACTGCAACTGGAGCTCCATTACTTATTAGTCACATGGCTAAGATCAAGTTGCTTGACCTCTAATAATCTGTTTGCTCACCTATAATATGGAAATAATAATACATTATTTACCTCACAGCTGTGCTGTGAGGGAAAAGCTTTATAAACTGCAAAGTACATTATGTGTGTAGAAGAGACAACATCAAGAACTCCTTTAAGTTCCAACATCCTATCAATTAAAATGGGCTATTATTATACTTAGAGTTAAAGTTATTATAAGATTGCACATGACAGGGATTAAGAAACACTCATTTAAAAAAAAGATGCCACCTTCAGTAATTACAATGGCAATGCACAAATTACCCAAAAGTTATATGAATTTTTATTGAAATTTTGTTTTATTTTTTCAATTTGTCATTTTTCCAAAATATTTACTTTTCCAATTCCAATGTTATGGTAGTTTTTCAACATTCATTTCTTCAAAAATTTTTTAGTTAAACATTTTTCTACCACCCTTTCTTCCCTCCTCTCTTTAAGGTAAAAGTTATACATGTACATTTGTGTTTATCATGTTTAGATATTAGTTATTTTGTGTAAGAATAATTAGAACTAAGGGAAAAGAAAGAAAACCATGAAATAGGAAGAAAAAACATGAGAAGTTTTAAAAAAGTGAACATAGTATGCATTCAGATTCTGTTTTTTGCTCTGTATGTGAATAGCATTGTCCATAGCAGGTCTCTCAGAGCTGTTCTTGATCTCTGAGCTGCTAAAAGGAATTGTACCCATCATAGTTGATCATCTCACAATGTTGTTGCTAAGATGTACAGTGTTCTCTTTGTTCTGCTCCCTTCACTCAGCATAAGTTCATGTAATTCTTTCCAAGTTTCTCTCAAGTTCGACTATTCATGATTTCTTATAGAACAATAGTATTCCATGGTATTCATACACCATAACTTGATCAGTCATTTCCCAATTGATGGGCATCACCTCAGTTTCCAATTCTTTGCCACTATAAATATTTTTGAATATATGAGACTTTTCCCATTTTTTTATTATTTCTTTGGAATATAGTCCTAGCATTGTTGGGTCAAAGGATATGATCATTTTTATTGATCTTTGGGCATAGTTCTGTGTTGCTCTCTAGAATAACTGAATCTGTTCATAATTCCACCAATATTGCATTACTGTCCCAATTCTCCCACATCCTCTCCAACATTGATCATTTTCCTTTTTGTCACCTTAGTCAATCTGATAGGTTCCGATGGTACCTCATAGTTGTTTTAATTTGCATTTCTCAAATTAATAATGCTTTGAAACATTTTTGCATATATATGACTATATATAGCTTTAATTTCTACATCTGAAAATTGCCTGTTCATATCTTTATCCATTTGTCAATTGGGGAATGACTTGTAACCTTATAAATTTGATTCACTTCTGTATATATATTTTAGAAATGAGTCCTTTATCAGAAACACTAACTATGAAAATTGTTTCCCAACTTTCTGTTTTCTTTCTCATCTTGGATGCATTTGTTTTATTAATGAAAAAAACTTTTTAATTTACTATAGTCAAAATCATCTACTTTTGCAATTTATATTGTTCTCTGTTTCTTGGTTATTTCTCCTCTTTCCACAAATCTGACAGCTATTTACTTGATCTTTTAATTGGCTTATTGTACCACTTTTTATGTCTAAATCCTGACATTATTTTGGTATAGGGTGTGAGATGTGAGTCTATGCCTAATTTTTGTCATACTCTTTTCCAGTTTTTCCCAACAGTTTTTGTCAAATAGTGAGTTCTTAGCCCAAAAGCTAATGTCTTTGTATTTGTCAAACAGTAGATTACTATAGTCATTTACTATTGCTTCTTTTGAACCTACACCAATCTACTAGTTCATTACTCTATTTCTTAACCAGTACCAGGCAGTTTTGATGGCTATAAGTTTATCATATAGTTTTAGATCTGATACAGCTAGGCCACCCTTCCTTTGCATTTTTTATTTCATCAGTTCCCCTGATATTATTGTTTTGTTGCTCCAGATGAATTTTGCTACTATTTTTTTCTAGCTCAGTAAAATAGATTTTTGTTCATTTTATTGATGTTGCAGTAAATAAGCAATTTAATTTGGGTGGAATTATCATTTTATTATATTAGCTTGACCAAACCATGAGCAATTGACATTTTCCTATTGTTTAGATCTGACTTTATTTGTGTAAAAGTTATTTTATAATTGTGTTCATAAAATTTCTGGGTTTGTCTTGGAAGAAAGATTCCCAAGTATTTTATGTTGTCTACAGATACTTTATATGGAATTTCCCTTTCTATCTCTTGTCCTGGGGCTTTATTGTTCATATATAGAAATGCTAATTATTTATGTGGATTTATTTTATATCCTGCTACTTTGCTGAAGTTGTTCATTGTTTCAAGTAGTTTTTAGCTGATTTTCTAGGATTCTCTAAGTATATCATTATATTATCTGCAAAGAGTGAAAGTTTTTGCTTCCTTATTGCCAGTTCTAATTCCTTCAATTTCTTTTTTTCTCTCTTTTTGCTAAACCTAATATTTCTAATACTATATTAAATAGTAGTGGTGTTAATGAACATCCTTGTTTCACACCTGAGCTTACTGGAAATGCTCCTCTTTTATCCACATTACATATAATCTTTGTTGATATTTTAGATAGATACTGCTTATTATTTTAAGGGACACTTCATTTATTCCTATATTCTCTAGTGGTTTTTATTAAGAATGGGTGTTTGTTTAAATGAAGACCAAAGTCTCTAATCTTCAATTATTAAAAGTTGTCTTATGTATTTAAAAAGAGAGAGAATGAGTGTTGTATTTTGTCAGATTTTTTCAGCTCCTATTGAGAAAATCATATGATTTCTGTTGCTTTTGTTATTAATATGATCAATTATGTTGACTGTTTTTTCTAATATTGAACCAACACAACCTACCTGGTATAGATCCTACCTGATCATGGTATATTAACCTAGTAATAACTTGTAACTCTTTGCTAAAGTTTTTATTTAAGATTTTTGCATCAATGTTCTTTATGGAGATTGAACTATAATTTTCTTTATCTGTTTTGGTTCTTCCTGGTTTAGGTATCAGCAACATATTGGTGTTTGTAGAAGGAATTTAGCAGAGCACCTTCTCCTATTTTTTAAAATAGTTTATTTAGAATTGGAATTAATTGAAGCTTTTGGTAAAATTATCCTGCAACTCTATCTGAATCTGGAGATTTTTTTTCCTAGAGAGTTTATTGATGGTTTCTTCAATTTTCTTTTCTGAAATAAGTATATTTAGGGATTTTATTTCTATTAATCTGGGTAGCTTATGTTTTTGCAAATATTCATTCATTTCACCCAGATTGTCACATTTATTAGCATACAGTTGGGTAAAATAGTGCATTATCACTTTAATGTCTTCCTCAATGCTAGTGAGTTTACCTTTTTAGTTTTTGATTCTGATAATTTGGTTTTCCTTCTATTTTTTTAAATCATATTAATTAAAGTTTTATCTATTTCATTAATTTTTTCATAAAATCCACTCAGTTTTATTTATTAGAAGAATAGTTGTCTTGCTTTCAATTTTAATAATTTCACCTATGGTTTTCAGAATATTTAATTTTTAATTTAATTTTTATATAATTTTAATTAGAGTTTTGTAATTTTATATAATATATAATATTTCTATAAGTTTATAAAATATATAATACATTATAAATTTATTATATTTTGAAATATATTAAATACAAATCTTATAAATAATATAAAATATAATTTGTATTTTAAATATAATTTTAATTGAATTATTCATAGAAACATATAGAGGCATGAAATTTTCTGTATAAATAGCTTTGGTTGCATGCCATAAATTTTGGCATTATGTCTCATTGTTGTCATTTTCTTGGATGAAATTGTTGATTATTTCTGATTCATTGTTTAATCTACTCATTCTTTAAAATTAGGTTATTTGGTTCCAATTAATTTTTGGCTTATCTTCCCATAATTTTTTATTACTTGTAATTTATATTACATCATGATATGAAAAGGATACATTTAATATTTCTGCCATTCTGAACTTGGTTATAAGGTTTTTACGCACTAGTACATGGTCAATTTTTGTTTTATGAACTACAGAGAAGGAATTTATGAACTATAGAGGAAAAAGGTATATTCCTTAATATAAACATTCAGTTTTCTACAGAGGTATATCATATGTAAGTTTTCTAAGATTCTACTCACCTTTATAACTTCCTTCTTGTTTATTTTGTGTTTAGATTGATCTAATTCTGAGAAAAGGAGGTTGAGATCCCCATGTATTAATATATTTTGTTCCAGTCTTTTACCTGTACACTGTGTGTATCTCTCTGCTTCAAGTGTATTTCTTGTAAACAACATATTGTAGGATTCTGGTTTTTAATCCATTCTGCTATCTGCTTTCATTGTATGGGAGAGTACATCCCATTCACATTTATATTTAAGAATACTAACTCTGAGGGGTGGCTAGGTGGCACAGTGGATAGAGCACCAGCCTTGGAGTCAGGAGTACCTGGGTTCAAATCTGACCTGAGACACTTAGTAATTACCTAGCTGTATGGCCTTGGGCAAACCACATAACCCCATTGCCTTGAAAAATAATAATTTAAAAAAAGAATACTAACTCTGCATTTCCCTCTATGCTAGCTTTCCCCATTTATACTTTTCTCTTTCCTTTCCCCTTTTCCCTCTTCACCATTTTTTTGCTCCCTTTCCCTTTTAACTTCAAATTTACTTTTAATTTTATTTTCACTTTCCCTTTTATCACTCCTGTCTTCCCCTTTCTTTCCCTTCCATCCTCCCCTATTTCCCTGTAAGGTAGAGTAGAATTTTTTTTTGCAAGGTATTGAGGTTAAGTGATTTGTCCAAGATAACACAGCTAGGTAATTATTAAGTCTCTGAGGCTGGGTTTGAACTCAGGTCCTCCTGACTCCAGTGTTCAATCTACTGTACCACCTAGCTGCCCCAAGGGTAAATTTTTAAACCCAATTGGGCATGTATGGTATTCCCTCTTTGGGTCAAATATGTTGCAAGTAGGATTTACTCAGTGTTCACCCCTTCCCTTCTTTCCCTCTCCTATAATGTATTTTACTTCTCCGTGTGGTATTATTCATACTAGGAGAAGGCTAGCCTTCTCCTAGTATAATCCTTCTTTGTATGTTGTTTTAATCCCATCTTATACCTACAAACCCTCTGTCAACACATACCACTTTCATCGATCCTGCTGGAAGTAACTTTCTCAAGGGTTGATTGATTGATTGATAAATAACATGGGCTCATAGTCATTATCAAAATATGCTCCCCTATTCTGTCCCATTAGGAAATATACTTCTCTTGATACATAAATAACATCAAATTGTAGTCAATTTATACCACACTCTCTTTTGAAAGAACTTCCATGGCCAAACAATCTTCATGAGTCAAAACATCATGCAAACAAAATCATTTTATGACCCATTTATACAATCTCTTCTAAGTTCATTCCCTCCAATTGTTGCCAAAGCATCAAGTAAAACAAAATCTCTTCATGATATATTTATATCCAATCCCTCTAAGTACACTCTTTCCCTCTATCCCCATAGTACCCCAACAACAGCACTGCATCCTTTGCTAACTAAAGTATGAAATAATGCAAGATCACTTCATAATCTGTTTATGTCCATTCTTTCTAATTACACTCTCTCCCTCTGTCTCTATTGTACTATAGCCCTTGTTAATAAAAGTATCTAATAAATAAATATCACTTTACGATTTGCATTTGAATATTGGATTTTCTATTCAATTCTGGGTCTTTTTATTGGAAAATTTTTGAAGTCCTCTATTTCACTGAACATTCATCTTTTTTCCCTGAAAGAATATGCTGAATTTTAAAGGGTTGTTAATTCTTGGCTATAATTCAAGTTCTTTTGCCCTTCAAAATATCATATTCCAGACCCTCCAGTCCTTTAATATTGAAATTGGTAAATCCTGTGTAATTCTGATTGTACTTCCTTGGTATTTAAAATGTTTCTTTTTGACTGCTTACAGTATTTTCTCCTTTCGTGAGAATTCTGGAGTTTCACTACAAACTCTGAAGTTTTTATTCTGGAAGTGTCCTATGGATTCTTTCAAAGACATTTTTGTCTTCTTGTTCTAGGACTGTTTCCATGAAAATTTCCTGAAAGATATTTTCCAGGGTCCGTTTTTTTTATCAAGGCTTCCAGGTAGATCAATTATTCATAAATTATCTCTTCTGGATATATTTTCCAGATCTTTTGTTTTTCTAAAAAGTACTTTACATTTTCTTATATTTTTTCAGTCTTTTGGTCTTGTTTGATGGAATCTTGATATGTCTTGTAATTATTAGTTTCCATTTGCCCAATTCTGATTTTTAGGGTTCTGTTTTCTTCAGATAGTGTTTGTCATTGCTTTTCTAGTTGGTAATTTTAGTTTTAAATGAGTTTCATTCCTTTTCCAGTGGGTTAATTTTACTTTTTGATATATTACATTATTTTTTCAGTTGGTCATTTTTACTTTTAAAGGCAATGATTTCTTCAGTCAGTTTTCATAGTTCTCTTGATTGGCTCTCATTTCCTTTTACATTTTTCTTCTTCCTCTCTTCTTCAGTTTTTTATATCCTTTTTAAGCTTTTCCATGAGGCTTTGGATTTTAGGCCAATCCAAAGATCCTTTGAGACTTAATTTTTAGAAATTTGTCATTGCTTTCTTCTTCTAAAATGGCATTTTTATCATCCCTATTTGAATAGTAACTTTATATGGTTAAGGCTCTTTTTGGTTTTTTGCTCATTTTGATAGTTTTGAGCTCTTCTCCTGGGAAACAGAGAGTCTAGTACCAAGCTTTCTATGCTGAGGCCAGGATCTGGTCCCTGGCTGATTGCTTGCCAAGTTGTTGCTTATGTAGTGCAGGCTTTGCCTATGCAGAGGTTTGTTTCTTCCTTTATGCCTAGGTTCTCTGAATTTCTTCCCAACCCAGTCTTCTCTGGTGCCCCAGCATTCCCAGAGTTTGGACTTTGTCTGGGGTTGGGACCCTCCCTGTTGTCTACTAACAAGTTGGATTATTGACTCAGGATCTGAACTGCACTATAATTAAGAGCCTCCTGCTGGCTTTCCCACTCTTCACCTATGCTGGGCTATAATTCCCCTTTACTATCAGAGACAGACCTTTACTGAAGATTCTCCATGATATCTAGAGTTGAGAATTTGTTTTCCACTTTTTTTTAGTGGGATCTGTAGCTTTAAGGTCTGTGTAGAGGCTTCATTTAAAGTTGTGCCAGGAAAAACTCTGGGAGCATGCTGGTTTCATGCTACCATCTTCAACCATAGGAATTTTGAAGAATAATTTTTTAAATGACCAGATAGTAATGACAATCCACTGTAACTTCTTTAAAGCATCTGAAACAAATGTACAAACTATTTGATTTCTGTAATGCCAAAGAACAAAGTTATCTGATTTATTAAAGAGCTCAAAAATGCAAATACTTGACATCCATGGCGCAATTTCTACCCTTCAGAAGCTCACTGATGTGATCAATCATAATGTTCCTGCCAAGGAGAAACAAATATTCATAAAAAGAAATTCATCAAGGGCAGCTAGGAGGTGCAGTGGATAGAGCACAAGTCCTGGAGTCAGGGGGACCTGGGTTCAAATCCAACTTCAGACACTCAATAATTACCTGTGTGATCTTAGGCAAATCACTTAACCCCATTGCTTTGCCAAAGGAAAGGAAAGGGAGGGAAGGGAAGGGAAGGGAAGGGAAGGGAAGGGGGAAGGGAAGGGAAGGGAAGGGAAGGGAAGGGAAGGGGAAGGGAAGGGAAGGGAAGGGGAAGGGGGAAGGGAAGGGAAGGGAAGGGAAGGGAAGGGAAGGGGGAAGGGAAGGGAAGGGAAGGGAAGGGAAGGGAAGGGAAGGGAAGGGAAGGGAAGGGAAGGGAAGGAAAGGAGAGGAAGGGAAGGGAAGGGAGGAAGGGAAGGGAAGGGAAGGGAAGGGAAGGGAAGGGAAGGGAAGGGAAGGGAAGGGAAGGGAAGGAGGAAGGGAAGGGAAGGGAAGGGAAGGGAAGGGAAGGGAAGGGAAGGGAAGGAAGGGAAGGGGAAGGGAAGGGAAGGGAAGGGAAGGGAAGGGAAGGGAAGGGAAGGGAAGGGAAGGGGAAGGGAAGGGAAGGGAAGGGAAGGGAAGGGAAGGGAAGGGAAGGGAAGGGAAGGGAAGGGAAGGGAAGGGAAGGGAAGGGAAGGGGAAGGGAAGGGAAGGGAAGGGAAGGGAAGGGAAGGGAAGGGAAGGGAAGGGAAGGGAAAGGGAGGGGAAGGGAAGGGAAGGGAAGGGAAGGGAAGGGAAGGGAAGGGAAGGGAAGGGAAGGGAAGGGAAGGGAAGGGAAGGGAAGGAAGGGAAGGGAAGGGAAGGGAAGGGAAGGGAAGGGAAGGGAAGGGAAGGGAAGGGAAGGGAAGGGAAGGGAAGGGAAGGGAAGGGAAGGGAAGGGAAGGGAAGGGAAGGGAAGGGAAGGGAAGGGAAGGGAAGGGAAGGGAAGGGAAGGGAAGGGAAGGGAAGGGAAGGGAAGGGAAGGGAAGGGAAGGGAAGGGAAGGGAAGGGAAGGGAAGGGAAGGGAAGGGAAGGGAAGGAAAGGGAAGGAAAGAAAGGAAAGGAAAGGAAAGGAAAGGAAAGGGAAGGAAAGGAAAAGAAAGGAAAGGAAAGGAAAGGAAAAAGTTCGTTAGAAAAGAGCTTATGAAGAAAAGAGGAAACTAGGGAAACAATTTCACAGCAACTTTCTCTGATAAAGGTTTCATTTCACCTATTAGTAAGCAGTTTTTTAGAAGAAATAAAAGTTATCTACAGTCATCTGGGGAAAAAATGTTCAAAATCATTATTGATTAGAGAAAGGCATGTTAAGCCAGTTCTGAGATATTACCTCACTATCAGATTGGCTAATAAGACAGAAAGGTAAAATGACAAATGTTGGAAGAGATGTGGAAAAATGTTGGTGGAGTTGTGAACTGATCTAATCATTCTGTAGAGTAATTTAGAATTTTCCTCAAAGGCTATAAAGCTGTGAATAATTTTTGATCCAGCAATACCACTTCTAGATCTGTATCCCAAAGAGAATTTTTAAAAAAGGAAGAAAAAGGGAAAGGACTATATAAACAAAAATATTTTTAAAAGCTCTTTTGCGAGTTCCAAAGAATTGGAAAGTGAGATGTCTATCAAATGGGAATGACTAAACAAATTGTGGTACATGATTGTGATGGAATACTATTATGCTAAAAGAAATGATGAGCAAGATGGTTTAAGTAAAATTTAGGAAGTCACATAGGAACTGATGCAAAGTGAAGTGAGCCTAGAAAATGTCATACATAGCAACAGTAATGTAACAGTTTTTGTGTCTGACTTAGTTATTCTGATCAATTTAGGGATTCAAGGATAATTCTAAAGGACTTAATATAAAAATGCTATGCACCACCAGAGAGAGAACTGATGAACTCAGAGTGCAGATGGAAGAATGTTTTTTTTTTCATTTTCTTTATAATTCTTGTTTTTTTGCAACATGATAAGGAAATATTCTTTGTGTGATTTTAAACACATATTGATATCACATTTCTTGCCTGTTCTATGGATGGGGAGACAAGAAAATTCAGAACTCAAAAAAATTTTAAATAAATGTTAAAAAATAAACAATATTTAAATTCCCACATGCCAAGGAAAAGTTTATTAATTTTTCAGACATGTTTTGTATATTATTACATTTTCATCTTTAACACCCATGTAAATTTGCCCTCCTTATGATTACATATATTAAAATACAGAAGTTTACTGAAGAAAAAAATTAAGAAAGTAACTCCCTTCTCCTCTCCAAAATTCACAAAAATATAATTCTAGAAGAGAAAGAAATAGAGCTGGTAGAAAAAAGAGAGAGAAAACTGCCAGGGTTTAGACCATTGTTCAGATTCTAGTTTGCTCCCCTTTATCTCTTCTGTTTTCTCTATGCAGATTAGAATGACATGAGGATGAAACTCAGAAAAATCTGGGAAAATTGTATTCAACAAAAATGATTATTGCTCCTGATTTATAGGTTTTCGCTAAAATAGTCATCCTAGGATGTTTAGTATTTCAGAGAAATTTAGAGATCTCTGCTAATTTGGTAAATATGAACTGAACATATTAATTTGTTAGATGTCAATAGAGGTCACTTTAAGAATTCAAGTATTAGAGTTATTGTTTGAGTAGAAAATATATATCTATTATCATATAAAAGAACTTTTAATCCTGTATAAAGAGTAATGAAAAGATCTACATGTAAACCACTTTATATTAAGGGTTCACCAAAAGAAAAAGCAAACATATAAGTCCTAATAGTCCTTTTATAATTCAACTAGACTTACCCTCTAAAATGGTCTATTAAAATATAAGACTTAAAAATAATGGAGGTCCCAATCCATGACTAGAATTTTCCAGTCATTACTTATATAGTTCCAATTTCCAGAAATTTAACAGAGGGAGAGTCCTTGTGATGTTGCATTTCATCCTGAGAAACTTATGAGAGAGGAAAAGAAAAGAAATCATCAAAAGAGTAAAAGGAAAATTCAGGAACTTTGTATGGGTACTAAGAGGCCTCCAGAATTCTTAGGCATGAGAAATTAAGTGGCTATGAGAGACAATGTGCCCATTGATTCCAAGTGCCTATAACCCCTAAACTTCTAAAAGTTTACTTACAAGGTAAGTTCATTTTCTCTTCTATTGAGCTAAGATTTCATCTAATTTTCAGGTTTCAGAGCACGGATCTCTTGTGTATTTCTATCACCTAAACTATAGTATGGTTTCCCTGAACTGCTTTGAGAGATACATTTGCACACTATCTGTGAATGCTGTGTGTATAATAAGCATTTGATGGGAGAGGAGTTACATTAGATGAAACTAGGCCAGAAAGTAGAAAATTCTTCCCCCTGAAACAAAGAAAGTGTCTTTTATCCAAAATTCAAAAAAGAATATCACCATTAGAATTTAAATATATCCTTCTGAAGAAAGAAGAAAATGAGATAGGAGTCCCCAGTCATTACCACCCTCCTAATTCCCTCAGAAGTGGAATATCTGAGATGTAGAATAAGGAATTCCTGGTTTATTTAAGTATTCCTGATACACACAGGCAGCCTGGTCCATGTTACAAGTTGTGGTATTTTTAAACAATATTTATTAGATTTAATTATGATGTTTTTATTAAATACCTCAGGACAAGCAATAGGTACAACAAGACCAAAAAAAGTCTAGAAACAGACTCAAACAGAAAATATTTGAGCTTAACAGAGGAATGTGGTAGTCAAGGAAAATGTTAATATATGGAATTCAAACTCATTTGTAAAATATCTTAAAGAAAATGTAGACATATGATTAGTACAAGCATCTCATAAAAGTATAATTGCTTGTTGTACCTTGTGTTCAAAGAGGACCAAAAATAACTTCATTTTGTAATTGTCAAGGTACAGTGTGTCCAATTGTGACTGATCAAACCAGTACAAGCTTGGAATGCTCCACCATAGGTCAGGCACAAGCAGGTCATATGAATATTTATGATGAAAACAGCTCTAAATTTGTTCATGTCATCTGTCTTTCAAGCTACTGCAACTCTTTCTTCATAGAGCACAGAGCCTTCTTTGATGCAAGCTTTGATGTGCCATGATGGGCAGTGTTGTACCAGTGTCTCCCATGTTTCACAATCAATTCCAAAGTTCTTGAGACCTTAAGAGTGCCCTTGTAGGGCAGCTAGGTGGCACAATAGATAGAGTACTGGCCTTGGAGTCAAGAGGACCTGAATTCAAATTTGACCTCAGACACTTAATAATTATCTAGCTATGTGACCTTGAGCAAGTCACTTAACCAAAAGAAAAAAGAGTGTCTTTGTATCACTTTTTCTGACCTCTATGTGAGCACTTGTCTTTTATGAGTTCTCCATAAAATAGTCTTTTAGGCAAACATACATTTGCCAGTTGAACAATGTGGTCAGCCCATCAGAGTTGTGGTCTCTACAACAGAATTTGAATCTTTGGCAGCTTAGCTCTAGAAAGGACCTCAGAGTGGTATCTTCTATTGCCAGATGATTTTGCCAGACTTAACAAGCATTAAATACTAAGTTCAACATGATGACTCCTGTAGACCTTTAGTTTGATAGATAACCTAATACCTCTTCTCTTCCACACTTTCATTCAGAACTTCCCAAACACTGAACTAGCTTTAGCAATGCATATGTCAACCTCATAATTTATGTATACATACTGGAAAGCATTACTGCCAAGGAGAATGATCTTATACACAGTATTCAAAAATTTCTCCATTTACTGTAACCAATGGTTCCACATGGTATAGGGTTGACTGCTGGAAAACCTATGCTTTCTTGGTGTTAATTGTCAGGTCAAAATTACAGAAAATCAATCCATACTTTTATAACTCAGCCTCTGAGGATACATTGAATGTACAATAATTTGCAAAGAAAAAGTGATGCACCAATTCTCCTTCCACTTTAGTCTTGGTTTGTAGCCTTTCCATATTAAATAATTTACTATCAGTGTGTTAGCTGACCTTGATACTATTTTCATACTAACTGAAGGCATTCAACAAAATTGCTAAAACATCATGATAAAAAAAGCATAGGGCAAGCATACCCTTCTTCATTCCATTTCTGATTAGGAAAGCACAAGAGCATCATCCATTTTCCAACACCAGTACAAACATTCTCTCATGAAAGTAACATACAATACATTGATGAAATTCTCTAGATAACCAAAACCTTCACAACTGAAGGCTTCACAATGCCTATCAAAGGGATTAGTCAAATCTATGACTATTGAGAACAGATTTCTATCTGGCTCTCAGGTAGATGCCCATCTTACAGGTGAAGATAAAAAGTAGAACCACTTTATCAGCATTTCTATTACAAAATATTGTGTTGGTGTAAATGGCACCAGAACATTCTCTGTTTCCAAATGACTAGATAAGGAATTAGGGGTTCCTATAAAAGGAAGTCACTTATAAAGACAATTACAGGAAAAATAGCTGTATCCATTTGTATATTCACAGAGAGACATCATACTGGAGCCAACTAAGGATATTGAGAAATCAACTTTTGAAGTATCTGAAAGAGAGAAAGGTATAAATAATTAGGAAAAAGTCACAGTAATACTACCCCAAAAATGTAATAAAGAGAACATCAATAACAACTGGATCATATGCCTAGCCATCTCATAAAACTTTTATGAGAAGTATCAATATACATATTCAGAGTATTATTATTAATGAAAATATGAGAAAGGAAGAGATAGACTGTCTGAAACCACATTCCTCAGTATAATTAATCTTTATACACCCAAAGTTGACTGAAAGGCATTGATAATATAAAATCCCACTGTGCTTATAGTTTGGTGCTAATAAGAATATATTTAATTCAGTCTTATAAAATATAACTTAAAAGACTTTTTATAAATATAATATTTCTCATATAAACACATATGCAATTAAGATCATTAAAAAGCCCTTGATAAATGTAATTATAGAGATAACTTTATATGACTATCCTCTGGTTATAAAATTAATTGATATCTCACAGAATCAAAGAATAATAGATTTGGGAAAAAACTAAATGATCATCTAGTCTAACTTATCCCTAAATAGAAATACATTCTACAACATACATGACCAATGAGATAATTTATATAAAAGTTTTGCAAATCTTAAAGCCTTATACAAATAGTAGTCTTATATTTTGGCAATTATTATTGCCTCCCCAAGACAAATCATTTAACTCTGGGGCAGCTTTAATTGTTGGAATTTTTTTACATCAAGTCTAAACTTTCATCTTTCCAAATCCCATCCATGGCTTCTAGTTCTACTTTCTAACTCCAAACAGAACAAGAATATAATTGCTTCTAACAAACCATTCAAATGCTTGAAGATAACCATTAATGTCCCTCCTGAGTCTTTTCTGCTCTAGAATTAAAAATCCTCAATTCCTTCAATATGTCCTCATATTGGAATCCATGGTTACCTTTCCACCATAAATAGCTTCCAATAGATCTCATGTTTGTCTTTCATTCTCAAAGACCATGACATCTGATGATGCCATGAGAAGCACATGAATTGGATTTGAGTGAAGGGGTGCTGTGCTAAGTCTTCAGCCTCACTTTCTCCTACAGAGCCATCTGGGTTCAGTGACCAGATTTGAATCAGGATAACTGGAGATGGCCTGCCCTGGGTTGCAAGGCAATCAGCTTAAAGTGACATGCCCAAAGTCACACAGTCAGTAAGTATCAAATGTCTGAGAACAAATTCAAACTCCCATACTGCTGACTCCAAGACCACCTAGCTGTCCCTTGAGCATAAATCTAATGCTAGAAAGGACCTCAAAGGTCATGTAAACCAACCTGTTTATTTTAAAGATGAGGAAACTAAGGTCCAGGGAAGTTAAAATACTTGTCCAAGGTCATCAAGACAAAAAGATTTAAGGGTCAAGATCTTAACTTTAATCTTAATCTTAACTCAAAAGAGTACTTTATGAAGACTTTTTTTATTGGATGAAATTAATCACATTAGTAAATACAAGGTAAAAAAGAAAGATTCAGCAGTATGAGGCAAGCAGATATGTTGTTATTCAGTGGGTTCAGTCAAGTCTGACTCTTCATGACCCCACTAGGTTTTCTTATAAAAAAATAGCAGAATGGTTTGCCATTTCCTACTCTAGGATGATGAGGAAATTGAGGCAAACAGGGTCAAGTGGCTTGCCTAGGTCACATAATTAGCAAATAGCTGAGGTCCAATTTGAACTCATGTCTTCCTGCCTCTAAGCCTGGTACTCTAACCACTGTAGTGCCTAGGTGGCCCTGAAAATAGATAAGCAGTGCTTTATCCAATATATTGCTGATTAATGGAATTCTCTTTGTTCATAGTCCTTGCCCATGAAACCAGTTTCTTTCACTTTAACTTTTAAGTTAAAAAAAATTCTTGCTATTTATTTTAATCTCCTTCATTTCAACTTAGTAACAGTGCATTCCAAAGTATACTTTCATTGACTATACCTCGTTACATAAACCCAAATGTTTGGTTACATATTATTTTAGCATAGTGCAGTAAAATTAATTGGGGGGAAATAAATGACATAAGCCAAACCCCGTGGGCCTAGATTATTGATACTCTCTGCCAACACCATTGCTGAAAATGGCACAATTAGTCCAATTTTCAGCAGCTGTATGGCATGAAACAAAATAAAAACAAGGTAAAATATTTATTCCCATTAATAAAATCTTTTAAGCATCATAAAAATCATGCTTGAACAAATTGTATCTTGTGCCACTTTGCTTTTTAAAAATCCTTCTCTTTAATTTAAAGCAGCAGGCTATATTTCAGAACTGTTTCTTTAGGAAATAGGAAATAATGATAAACAATAATAATTACTAAGATTTACATAACACTTTCTATGTATCAGATAAGGTGGTAAGTGCTTTACCATTTTTATCTCATTTGATCACAGTAACCTTGGGAGGTAGGTGGCATTATTATCCCCATTTTGCATGAGGAAATTAAGGCAAACAGAAGTTAAGTGAGTTGTCCAAGGTCATACAGCTACTGCAAGTGCACCACTAGCTACCTCAAGAAGAAAATTACAGATTTGAGTGAATACCAATGAAAATGTCCAGAATCAGAAACAAGCTATCTTATTTAAGTACAAGTCTCTTGGAGCAGAGAAATTCTCAAAGGTACATGGAGATGTTCTTTTATGACTTCACTACCTAGAAATTTTTTCTGAACCATACATGAGTCTTTCAGCTTTTGAGAATGAGATACTTGGTTATATAGCTCTATCTAAAAGAGGGAGCAAATTTATTAGCTGGGGCTCTCTATTCTCACTCAAATCCAAAACTCTTTTGAGTTTAGTATAGTGGAATGGGCACTGGGTTTGTGGTCAGACCATTTTTACTATTAATAAATAATGGATTATATTCTAAAAGTGAGGACTTTGTCCAATAATCAATGAGTTGACATGCTACTAATTCCATTGAAATTCATGTTGTAAGTGAAACAAGGTAGAAAGAAAGGGAAATAAGATAGAAGGATAACTTACAGATACTCCATAGGAAGGCAAAGTCATTCAAAGTTGTTTTTATCATGAGTTTGAGGACAACAAAAATATTCTTTCATAGAACATTTGAACTCAATATTGGTACTCAACATTTTAACTCAATATTGACTATATACAATAATATAGTCATTAACTATTAGAATTGTTTAATTGTATTCTCATTCTATATCTCCAACATTATCTCCCATTCCCCTCCTATATAAATCCTCCATATCAGTCAAACTCAGTGTTTTCAAATGATATAGTGGGAAATCTTACCTTGACCCCTCTATTAATCATGACTTTCCTCCTACCTGGCTCATTGTTTGGGTTTTGATGACTCAGAGTGAGTGTAAAGAGCACTTGTTTCTGTTCTGGCCAGAAACTCAGAGAGTGTTCCCCTCTCAGATTGCATAATTTTGTGAAGGCAAATCAAGCCATTTTTTTGCCTCCATTTTTACCTACCTTTAATTACCGAATGGGTGTTGCCTCAGACAAACTGAGATCTGGAAAAGATCTATCTTTAAAAGGCCGACATTTTCTTAGGTTTTTTTTTTTTTTTGCAAGGCAAATGGGGTTAAGTGGCTTGCCCAAGGCCACACAGCTAGGTAATTATTAAGTGTCTGAGACCAGATTTGAACCCAGGTACTCCTGACTCCAGGGCCGGTGCTTTAACCCTGTGCCACCTAGCACCCCAAAAGACCAACATTTTCAACTACTTCTGGGGTCATCACCAGTCGTCCCAATCTGTCTTGCCACTGGACTCCAATGACTGGAAGCAAGAGTGAGACTGATGACTTTGCACAGGTCTGCTTCATTCAAATCCAATTTACCTGTCAATAGTCCTCTTCCAGAATGAGGACAAACAACAGCAATCCTTCTCCCTGAAATTATTTTCCCTTTACAACTAAGATCTCATCTCCTCCATGAGGAACAGAGGCAACTGGGTAGCACAATATATAGAGTTCTGGACATGGATTTAGGAAAATGAGTTCAAATTGCACCCCTAGCTATGTGAGAGCAACAGGGTCTAGCTCAATTTTTTCAATTATAAAACGAGGATAATTGTATCACCTACCTCCCAGGGTTATTGAGAGGATCAAATAGTACGATACTTGTAAAATGTTTGGCACAGTCACTGGGACATACTGGGAGATTAATAAATACTTGCTCCAATTTTCTTTCTTCCATAACTTAAGTAGCAACTTTCAGTGATGCTACTTGGTCTTGAATCATCTAATGTCCTAGCCTTAAAATAATCAAAAATTTCAGTTCAACTAAAGGTAAGTAAGAAATATATTTGATCACCATGAATAGCCTACTGGTTGTTCCAATAATCTTAGTGAAGTTTTACACTATTAAACTTAAACAACATAAGTTGTTTTTAATCATGAGTCTGAGGACAACAAAAATATTCTTTCATAGAACATTTGAACTCAATATTGGTACTCAAGACATCCAAAAAGATAATCATGAAGACAACTCTAGCTGTTGTACCAACATATACTGCAGAGAATGAGAAGTTACAGAAGCACTTTGGAGAATTCAATAATAATATTAAAAGTAGGCCACCATACACATTAATACCTGGTGACTTCAATGATAAGGATTAAGGAAGATAAAAAACATGGAAAATATGTTTTAAGATTAGGAAAAGACAATGTCCCAAAACTATACAGAAGACTCATATCTACATATTATGAATAGGTTCTTCAGGAAGAGTCAGAAAGTGTTGGACACAAATATTGGAAAATTAAAATTACTATATTTTAAATGACAGGAAATGACTTTTATGGGAGCCATTTATGAATTAGCTGTGGCAGTAAGACCATCAACTTGATAGAATAAAAATTAAAATCCATACCAAATTAGAACAAATAAAAATATGATATAAAGTTAAGCTAAAACAGCTCCAAGCTAATCTATTTAAATGAACTACTAAAACCCAAAAAGGGTAAATAGATAAAGAAAAAGACAAAAATATGAACTGTTTCTAATAGTTTACCATATTACTAATAAAAGAATGCAACAATTAAGAGTAAAAAAAGGGTCTCGAAACTGCTTTATGCAGTAAAAATAACCTCACCAAGTAAAGATTTATAGCAACCAATGGCAACAAATGTTAAGAATATAAACTCAATTAGAAAAATATTAGAGACAGGGCCAAGATGGCGGAGAGAAGACAGGCACAGTTCTAAAGTCTCCTGATCTCTTCCCCATCTATCACATGAAACAAACCTCTTAAAAGAAATCCGAATCAGGAAACCCAGAAAGAAAAGCCAGGAGAGGAAAATCTACCTCAGGACTTGTCTCCCGCAGCAACCTTGGCTGAGTACCGGCAGGTGAGTCTGGGCTCCGAGGGAAGATCAGCCCGGGATCAGCCAGATTAACAGCTGAATTGGAACCGGGAGTCTGAGGGCCCAAGAGCCGGACCTGCTGGATCAGCAGTAGGGGGCTTGGGTCCACGGGGAAGTAGAGGGGCTGGTGTTAGTGCTGTCCCCCTGGAGCTTGGGGAAGGGGCTGCGGGGAGAGGACTGGTGCAGGAGAGCTGCGGATGCCATCCCTGGGTTCCTCGAGTCTGAGAAAATCTGAGTCCACGCCTCCATTGCACTGAGGCCTCCTCCAAAACAAACAATTGCAAACTAGTTCTGCCTCAGACCCAGGTGTGTGAGCAAAAGAACCAGCCCAGCTGAGGAATGACCTCAGGCCAGGGTAAAGCCCACCCTTGATTAAAGGCAAAAGAATTCAATAGCTCCAATTCCTTCCCTCAAGCAAAGGGAGAAGGCCTCTCAACCAAGGTCACAGACAATCCAGAGAAAGCGACCAGCACCTCCTACTGGCAAGCCAGAGAAACTGCACTCAGTAAAGCCTTTAGCCATCCCAAGCCCAAGTGAAGCAGCCCCCCCCACTCAAGGTTTTAGCATAATGAAGAAGGGTCAGCTTAAAGGTGGATCCATAGAAAAATTCCTGGAAGGGAAAGACCCCAACTCAGACAGACCTGGAACCTCTGAGGAGAATACAATCTGGTCTCCAGCACAAAAAGACTTCCTTGAAGAAATAAGGAAGGAGCTTAAAAATTTGGGAGAGACAATTAATACCTTGCAACAAGAAAACAAAACCTTAGAAAGTACAATTGGACAGACACAAAAGGAGAATGAATCTCTCAGATCCTCAAATGAGCAAATGCAAAAAGAAATTAATTCTCTCAAAACCTCAATTGGTCAAATGGAAAGCTCTTTCAAAAGTAGAATTGACCAATTGGAAAAGGAGTTGCAAAAGGTTAATGAAGAAAACCCCCCCCCCCAAAAAAAAAAGAACGGAGTCTACAGAAACTAATGACTCCATAAGACAGCAAGAGTCAGTTAAACAAAATCAAAAAATAGAAAAAATAGAAGCAAATGTAAAATGCCTCATCAACAAAACAACTGACCTCAAGAATAGATCGAGGAGGGGCAACCTGAAAATTATAGGACTTCCTGAAAACATTGAAGAGAAAAAAAGCCTGGACTTAATATTACAGGATCTAGTGATGGAAAACTGCCCTGACATCATGGAATCGGAGGGCAAAGTAGTTATTGAAAGAGTAAATCGATCCCCAACAGAAAAAAGATCCTAAAATGAAAACACCAAGGAATGTTGTGGCCAAACTCCAGAACAATCAGATAAAACAGAAAATCCTGCAAGCAGCCAGAAAGAAACAATTTAAATATCAAGGAGCCACAGTAAGGATCATGCAGGACCTGGCTGCATCAACTTTAAGGGATCGAAGGGCCTGGAATGAGATATTTTGAAGAGCACGGGAGCTTGGAATGCAGCCAAGAATCTACTTTCCTACAAAGCAGAGCCTTCTCTTCCAGGGAAAAAGATGGACATTTAACAAAATAGAAGAATTCCAAAATTTTCTGATGAAAAGACCAGAGCTAAACAGAAAATTTGGACATCAAACAAGAGGTTCAAGAGACACATGAAAAGGTAAAAAAAAAGGGGGGGTTGGTAAAAGGAAAAAAAGTGCAATCCAGTAAGTTGAAACTGGCTATATTCCAGCATGGGGGGGGGGGGGAGACTCTCATAAATCCTGAGAAAGTAACTCTAACAGAGACAATATACCTAGCCAGAAATGATGGACATCCATGACCTATCCATGAGACTGCTATCTAATGGGATGTAACTGGCTTTAACCCCACTTGGGAGAAAGACTCTAATAACTCTCAGGAATTTTGACTCTATTCAATAGAATATACTGAACTAGAAGGGACAGACACTGAGAATTTTCTATGACCTAGATAGAATGATCTAAAAAAATACACTACCTCCCTAAAAAGGGGGACAGGAAAGAGAAGGGAGGAGGGAGGGGATTGAATGGGACAAATCTCATTACACTAAGAGGTACAAAAAAACCTATGGTAATAGAGGGGAAGAAGGGAGCAGAGGAGAAACACCTGAATCTTCTTTTCATCAGACTTGGCTTAAAGTTAACCTACACATACTCAGTTAACTTATAAAACATCTAACCTTTCAAGTATTAAAAGGGGAAAAGGGGAGGGGGAACGGAGAAAGGGAAGGGGAGTGGGGGAAATAAGGGGAAATAACAAAAGGAAGGGAAGGGAAAAGGGAAAAAGGGAAAGGGGAAAGAAAGGGGAGGGTGTGATATAGGAGGGCAAACACACTAAAAGGGGTGGTTTTCAGAAACAAAAGGCTGGGGAATATGGATAAAAGGGGAGAAGGGGGAAAAGTACAAACAGAGGGAAGACAGCACAGAGGGCAATAAAGAATTAGTAATCATAACCTTGAATGTGAATGGGATGAACTCTCCCTTAAAACTTAAGCAAATAGCAGAGTGGATTAAAAACCAGAATCCTACAATATGCTGCTTACAAGAAACTCATTTGAAGAAGAGAGATACATATAGAGTAAAGGTAAAAGGTTGGAGCAAAATAGATTTTGCTTCAGCTGAAGTAAAAAAAGCAGGGGTAGCAATCCTTATCTCAGACAAAGCAGCAGCAAGAAGAGATAGCGTTAAAAGAGATAAGGAAGGAAACTTTATCCTCCTAAAAGGTACCATAGACAAGAAAGTCATTTCAATATTGAACATATATGCACCCAGTGGGACAGCACCCAAATTCTTAGAGGAGAAGCTGAAAGAATTACAAGAAGACATAGACAGCAAAACTCTACTAGTAGGAGACCTCAATCTCCCGCAATCAGATCTAGATAAATCGAATCATAAAACAAACAAGAAAGAAAGTAGGGAGGTAAATAGATTGTTAGAAAAATTAGATATGGTAGACATATGGAGGAAACTGAATGGGGATAGAAAGGAATATACTGTTTTCTCTGCAGTACATGGAACTTATACAAAAATTGACCATGTACTAGGACATAAAAACCTAATGATCAACTGCAGAAAGGCAGAAATAGTGAATATATCTTTCTCAGATCACAATGCAATAAGTTATATGCAATATTGGGCCAAGGAGATATAGACCCAGAGCAAATTGGAAACTGAATAACCTCATTTTAAAAAATGAGTGGACCAAAAAACAAATTATAGGAAGAATTAACCATTTTATCCTAGATAATAATAATAATGAAACAACATACCAAAACCTATGGGATTCATTCAAAGCAACTCTCAGGGCATATATTATAGCTCTAAATGCTTATATGAATAAATTGGAGAAAGAGGAAATCAATGAACTAAACATGCAACTAAAAAAATTAGAGAAAGAACAAATCAAAAATCCCCAATCAAATACCAAATTAGAAATTTTAAAAATTAAAGGAGAAATTAATAAAAGCAAAAGCAAAAAAACTATTGAATTAATAAATAAAGCCAAAAGTTGGTATTATGAAAAAACCAATAAAATTGATAAACCTCTGGTCAATTTGATTAAAAAAAAAGAAGAAAACCAAATTGCCAGTATTATGAATGAAAACGGTGAACTCACCACCAATGAGGAGGAAATTAAAGTAATAATTAGAAATTATTTTGCCCAACTCTATGCCAATAAATTTGATAATCTAAGTGAAATGGATGAATATTTACCAAAATATAAGTTGCCCAGGTTAAATGAAGAAGAGATTAAATACCTAAACAACCCTATCTCAGAAAAATAAATTCAACAAGCCATTATTGAACTCCCTAAAAAAAATCTCCAGGGCCTGATGGATTCACAAGTGAATTCTACCAAACATTTAAGGAACAATTGGTTCCAATCCTATATAAACTCTTTGTAAAAATAGGGAAATATGGAACTCTGCCTAACTCTTTCTATGAAACCAATATGGTACTGTTACCTAAACCAGGAAGAGTTAAAACAGAAAAAGAAAATTATAGACCTATTTCCCTGATGAATATAGATGCAAAAATCCTAAATAAAATCTTAGCAAAACAACTACAACAAGTCATCACTACGATAATACATTATGATCAAGTAGGATTTATTGCAGGAATGTAGGGATGGTTCACTATTAGGAAAACTGTTAGTATACTCAATTATATCAACAACAAATCTATCAGAAATCGTATGATCATATCAATAGATGCTGAAAAAGCTTTTGACAAAATACAGCATCCATTCCTATTAAAAACACTAGAGAGTGTAGGAATAAATGGACTGTTCCTTAAAATAATTAGCAGTATCTATCTGAAACCATCAACAAGCATTATATTCAATGGGGAGAGGCTAGAAGCATTCCCAATAAGATCAGGGGTCAAACAAGGGTGCCCATTATCACCACTACTATTCAATATTGTATTAGAAATGTTAGCAGCAATTAGAGAAGAAAAAAAATTGAAGGAATTAGAATTGGGAAGGAAGAGACAAAACTCTCACTCTTCGCAGATGACATGAGGGTCTACCTAGAGAATCCCAAGAAATCATCTAAAAAACTACTGGAAACAATTAGCAATTTTAGCAAAGTTGCAGGTTATAAAATAAACCCCCATAAATCCTCAACCTTTCTACATATGTCTAGCAAGAAACAGCAGGAAGAGCTAGAAAGAGAAATCCCATTCAAAGCAACCTCAGACAGTGTAAAATATTTGGGAGTCTATTTGCCAAGACAGACTCAGAATCTTTTTAAAAGCAATTATAAAACACTTCTCACACAAATTAAATTAGATTTAAATACCTGGGCAGATATCAACTGCTCATGGATAGGGAGAGCTAATATAATAAAAATGACAATTCTACCAAAACTAAATTATCTGTTTAGTGCCCTACCAATCAAAATTCCAAAAAATTACTTTAATGAGTTAGAAAAAATTGTAAGTAAATTCATATGGAGAAATAAAAAGTCAAGAATTGCCAGGAGCTTAATGAAAAAAAATGCAAACAAAGGTGGCTTAGCACTACCCAATCCAAAATTATATTATAAAGCATCAGTCATCAAAACTGTTTGGTATTGGCTAAGAAATAGAGTGGTGGAACAGTGGAATAGACTAGGTGTAAAAGCAGGAGAGGATTATAGTAATCTGATGTTTGATAAACCCAAAGAGTCCGGCCACTGGGATAAAAACTCCCTCTTTGATAAAAACTGCTGGGGATAATTGGAAGTTAGTATGGAAGAAACTTAGATTAGACCAACACCTCACACCTTTTACCAAGATAAGAGCCAAATGGTTACAGGACATAGACATAAAAAACAATAGTATAAGCAAATTAGAAGATCAAGGACTAGTCTACCTGTCAGATCTATGGAAAGGGGAAAAGTTTATGATTAAGGAAGAGTTGGAGAACATCACTAAAATCCAATTAGATGATTTCAATTACATTAAATTAAAAAGCTTTTGCACAGATAAAACCAACGTAATCAAGATCAAAAGAAAAGTAGTAAATTGGGAAACAATCTTTACAACTAATGATTCTGACAAAGGACTCATTTCTAAAATATACAGAGAACTAAGTCATATTTTTTAAAACAAAAAGCCATTCCCCAATTGACAAATGGTCAAAGGATATGCAAAGGCAATTTACAGATGAGGAGATCAAAGCAATCCATAGCCATATGAAAAAATGCTCTAAATCATTAATTATTAGAGAAATGCAAATTAAAGCTTCTCTGAGGTACCACCTCACACCTCTCAGATTGGCCAGTATGACCAGGAAGGACAATGATCATTGTTGGAAGGGATGTGGGAAATCTGGGACACTATTACACTGTTGGTGGAGCTGTGAACTCATCCAACCCTTCTGGAGAGCTATTTGGAACTATGCCCAAAGGGCAACAAAAATGTGCATACCCTTTGACCCAGCAATACCACTACTGGGTCTATACCCTGAAGATATGAAGAAAAAGGGTAAAAACATCACTTGTACAAAAATATTTATAGCAGCCCTGTTTGTGGTGGCAAAGAATTGGAAATCCAGTAAATGTCCTTCAATTGGGGAATGGCTTAGCAAACTGTGGTATATGTATGTCATGGAACACTATTGTTCTATTAGAAACCAGGAGGGACGGGATTTCAGGAAAACCTGGAGGGATTTGCATGAACTGATGCTGAGTGAGATGAGCAGAACCAGAAAAACATTGTACACCCTAACAGCAACATGGGAGTGATGTTCAACCTTGAAGGACTTGCTCATTCCATCAGTGCAACAATTGGGAACAATTTTGGGCTGTCTGCAAAGGAGAGTGCCATCTGTATCCAGATAAGGAGCTGTGGAGTTTGAACAAAGTGCAAGGACTATTCCCTTTAATTTGGGGGGGAAAAAACAGATATCTTATTGTCTGATTTGGTTACCTCTGAGAATTCTGTTCTCTTTAAGGATATGATTTCTCTCTCATCACACCCAATTTGGATCAAGGTACAACATGGAAACAAAGTAAAGACTGATGGAGTGCTATCTGTGGGGTGGTGGTGGGGAGGGAAGCAAGATTGGGGGAAAATTGTAAAACTCAAATAATATCTTTAATAAAAAAATTTTTTAAAGAAAAAAGAAAAAAATATTAGAGAAATGAATGGTAGAAAAATTCTGAGCAATATTACTTCACAGGTAAGTAAAAGGTGACAAAGGAATGCAAGATTTTATAGAGTTTGGCATGAAATCCATCTAGTCCTAACCATTCTAAAAAGCACTTAATGATAAAGTATAGAAAAGAATCACAAATAGATGAAAAATGGAAAATATCAGTCACATTTTATAATAAACTATTTTTCTCCAATAATAATAGTGAACCACACAGGTCCACATATACTATAAAAGGAGATATAAACGTGTCAAAGAAAGCAAAGATGAATCAAACCAACTATAGCAAGGGGAAGAAAATGAGGAAGACAATATAATTTTGAAAGCATTGAGTAACTGATTTTCAAGATAGTTGAAAGAGACAAGGAAAACTCACCATTTAATTTTAAAAAATCATAGACATTATTAACCCCAAAAAGATATGAGAATAGATCAATAAATACAAACCTAGAGCATAGTTTATCTCTACAAAGTCTTTGAGCATAATTTACAAAATAACTACTATAATCCTATTTAAGAATAAAAATGATGGGGGTGGCTAGGTGGCACAGTGCATAGAGCACTGGCCCTGGAGTCAGTTCAAATACCTGAGTTCAAATCCAGCCTCAGACACTTAATAATTACCTAGCTGTGTGGCTTTAGGCAAGCCACTTAACCCCATTGCCTAGCAAAAAACCTAAAAAGAAAAGAAAAGAAAAGAAAAAAATAATAAGAAAGATGATATAAAGTTTTGCAGTTGCCATATAGTTAACTGAATTCTCACAATCACACAACTGACTCAAAGGTTCAGATAAAACAAGGTCTCACTGTTGTTTATTTTGTTTAATAATTTGGTCATAAAATGTCCTTGAAACCAAAATCTCATATTTGAAAAAAATGTTCTTTCAGTAAGGCTACTTGGTCTTGAATCATCTAATGTCCTAGCCTTAAAATAATCAAAAATTTCAGTTCACCTAAAGGTAAGCAAGAAATATATTTGATCAATATGAATAGCATATAATATACCAGTTGTTCCAATAATTTTAGTGCAGTTTTACACTATTAAAGCTTACTCTAGCTATTAAAATCTTAAGACTTTTGAGAAACCCAACAACAAATCTCAAGCAAAATGCATGATAAAGAATGTCAACAAAATATATATACACATATGTATATACATGTATAATGCATATGTACATCTATACAGATGTACATTATACATGCATACATATATTTTATAAGGAGAGATATATAAAAATATGACTGAAACAGAAATAAAAAATACACAACCCATTGTAATTTTCAAGTAATTTCATGGGTTAGTTTCCAACTTGTAGGGTAGACCCTTGTAAAAGATGCATATCTATAATGAAGTGCCACAGTAATATTTCCAGAATAAATGAATACTCATCCCACATAACTTTCTAGTGATGAGAATCTATGTTCAATCTATGTGCAGTTCTACATTCTAAGAGGGAATGGGAGTGAATTCAGAGGAGGGTTATCAGCAAGATAAAGGGGCTGGAAATCATGTCATCTAAAAAACAGTTAAAGAAATATTTACCCTGGAGAAGGGTAGGTTTAAGGGGAATATCACACATGTGAAGACTATCATCTGGAAGAATGTTTAGATTCATCTAATGTAGTTCCAGAGGATTGCTTGGAACCGTGAGTGGAAGTTACAAGAAATTCAGGTTTGGTTCAAGATAAAGAAGGAATTTCTATTTAAAATTGTCCCAAAATAGAAAGTTCTGTATTTTATGGAAGTGAACTATTAGACCCTCAAAATATTTATGAAGAAGTTAAATGACAACCCACCTATGATGTATATTGGATATCAACCCATGAAGTAAGAGGTTAGGCTAGATGTCAGCAAACAGTTATGATTAGATGACCTCTAAGATTTCTTCCTACTGAAAGAGTCTATGAAAATTACTGGTTAATGGGGTCACTATGCTTTGGCTGCTTTCTTAATC
This sequence comes from Macrotis lagotis, assembly GCF_037893015.1. Lineage (NCBI taxonomy): Eukaryota > Metazoa > Chordata > Mammalia > Peramelemorphia > Peramelidae > Macrotis > Macrotis lagotis. The sequence goes on from NC_133658.1 coordinate 739,762,009, forward strand.
TGAAAAACTTTCATCAGCTTTTTTGGATCTTCCCCTCTCCTCCTACCCCTATGTATTTTCAGCTTGATTTAATATATTGTCCTACCCCCAATAGAATGTAAGCTCCTTGAGGGGTAGGAACTATCCTTTTTCCTTGTATTCATATCCACAGGCATATGACTATTTAATGGAATATAGTCAGTTCTTAATAAACACTTGTTGATTTGCTTCTTTACTATTTTCTCTCCCAGCCAGTGCAATTCAGGAACCTAGAGCTTTCCCTGATTCCTGTATTTTAGAACAGACTTTGAGAGATAATTTTCCCCATCCTAACTAAATGCCTAAGATATCCTAGCTTTGTCATCTGAGATTCCAATGACCTGCACCTCATCCCCCTGGATGTGTTGGGAAACTGCACCCTCCTCAAGATAAGCTAAGCCAAAGATGGTGGTGTGAAGGCAGCATTTCCTGGGAACACCTTCCACCCAACTTCTTCCCCAAAACTCCAAAAGCCAACAAATTATGACTCTAGCCACAGAAAGACTGAGTGATACATTTTTCCCAGTCCAAGATTACTTAGATGTTCCGCAGGAAAGGTGTGTTTCACCAAGACCAGAAGTTGGAAAAAGCCCCAGTCGCAGCACAGCCCAGGAACAGTTTGAAGGAGTGGGGGGAGAGAGTCCTGCTACACCAGAATGAGTATGCAGTGAGGGAGCACCGGCTGCAGAACCTGCAGTAAGAATCTGGAAAAAGCCGACTGCATCCCCCACCAGAGCAAAGCCGGCAGATGATAAAGGGGTCAGGGAAGACTGCAGAAATTTCTCTGCTCTCCCTCAGAGTAGGACTCTGCTGATTGCCTACACTCAGATCCAGGCTGCAGTTTGGGCTTCCATACTAAGATAGCAGGATCCTCTTTATAGCCCCAGGGCAAAGGGAAGTATGGGGGTGTATCTACATATCAAAGCACAGGCAAGAGAGCAAAAGACCTTGGAAGAATGAAGGTCCCAGTGGGGCATTCCCCCCCCAAAAAAAAAACCCCAAAGCCTTGGAAGTGCTGTAAATCAGTCTTGGGCTGAGGAAATGAGTAAACAACAGAAAAAGAAGAATCTGATCATAGAGAATTACTTTAGTCCCATGGAAGATCAAAACACATACTCAGATGACAACAAAACTGAAGCTTCTGTATCCAAAACCTCTAAGATAAATAAAAAAATGGGTTCAGACTATGGATGAGCTCAAAAGTCTTTGAAAAGCAATTAAGGGAGGTGGAGGAAAAATTGGGAGGAGAAATGAGAGCAAAGCAGAAAAACCATGAAAACCAAATCAATAGCTTAGGCCTAATGGAAAAAATTAAAACAAAAGGCAAATGAGGAGAATGCCTTAAAAAGCAGAATTGGCCAGCTGGAAAAGGAGATAAAAAACCTCTCTGGAGAAAATAACTCCTTCAAATGCAAAATGGAACTAAAGGAAGCTGATGACTTTGCAAGAAATCAGGAAGAAATAAAAATCAAAAAAAAGCCAAAAATTAGAAAAAAATGTGAAATATCTCACTGGAAAAACAACCACAACCTCAAAAACAGATCCAGAAGAAAGAATTTAAAAATTATTGGGCTATCTGAAAGCCAAGGTCAGAAAAAAAGCCTATATTTCACTTTTTCAAGAAATAATACAGCAAAATTGCCCTGAGATCCTAGAAGCAGAGGGTAAAATAGAAATTGAGGGAATTCACCAGTCACCTCCTAAAAGAGATCCCAAAAGAAAAATTTCCAGGAACATTATAGTCAAATTCCAAAACTCCCAAATCAAAGAAAAAATTCTAAAAGCTGCCAGAAATGAACAATTCAACTACCAAGGCTCCATAGTCAGTATTACACAGGATCTGGCAGCATTTCCATTAAGGGCTCATAATGATTGGAATATGATATTCTGGAAGACAAAAGATCTTGGTTTACAACAGAGAATCAACTACCCAGAAAAACTGAACATCTCGGGGTAAAAGATGGACTTTCAATGAAACAGGGGATTTTCAAACTTTCCTATTGAAACAACCAGAACTGAACAGAAAGTTTGAACTCCAAGTACAGGACTCTGGTGAACCATAGAGGGAGTGGAAGAGAAGGACTATGAGGAACTTAATGATATTGAACTATTTGTATTCCTGCATGGGAAGAAGATGTTGATAACTCATATGAACTTTCTCATTTGTAAGAACTGTTAGAAGGACAGGACAGGACACAGGAAGGAGCAGAATACAATGGTATAATATAGTAAAAAGATGGAGTAAATGGGTGATAAAGGAAAGCGCTGGGAGGAAAGGAAAGGAAAGGAGATGAAGGAGAAACTAAGAAATTTCACATAAGTGTCAAGAAAGTTTTTTTCAATGGGGTGGAATGGGGGAAGGCAAGAGGGAATGAGTGAGCTTCATTCTCATCAGAAATGGCTAAGAGGAAATAATATACACACTTATTAGGATGAAAAAAACCTATCTTACCCTAGAGAAAAATGATAAAGGGATGGGATAAGGGGGAATGGAGAGAGGGAAAGGAGGAATAGTTGATAGAAGAGAGGAAGATTGGTGGAAAGGATACTCAGATACAACACACTTTTGGACAGGGACAGGATGAAAGGAGAGAATAGAATAAATGAGAGTGGTGAGAAATGGAGTAGAGGTACAGCTAGTAAAAGTAGCTGTGGGAAAAATATTGAAACAATTTCTCTGGTGGACTTATGATAAAGAAATCAACTCACCCCAGAGACAAAGCCATTGGAATCTGAACACAGATTGAAGTACATTTTTTTCTCTCTCACTATTCCTGAGGTTTCTCATCTTCGTGGGGGAGGGGTGGAATTTATGTTTACTCTTATAACAAAATTATTTTAATAATAGTAATAAAATAATCATTATTATTATAATAGTAATTAAAAAAAGATAAGCTAGGCCAGGAACACATTTTGGGTTACTTCATACAAGAATAAGACACAGAAAGAGCTTGCTCCTTTTTCCAATGATAAACCAGTCTTTAAAGTTAATCAGCTGCCTGAAATTAGGAGCTTTTATACTTGGGCCCAAGCTGTGGTTTTGATGATCCAGCACAGCAAACAACTGAATCAAATTATAATGAAACCACACTAAATATACCAGCAAGCAAGTTTCCAAATTGTTGTGTCTTGTAGCCAACTTCTAGGTCTTTGAGGGTGGGTTCCTTGCCTGGCTCAGTACCTTGTAACTATTAGGTGATTAGCAAGTGTCTATTTGATTACATTTCTTGTTGAATGAATTAAGGAATAAATGAATGACTAGATGAATGACTTTCTAGGTGATAGTGTACTAATCATATATCAGGAAAGAGAGGCATATTATATTTTGAGAAAGGGTTTAAAGGCTTTCCCAGACTACCTTTGCAAGTTCCAAGGGCAGAATTTGTCTACTGGGGGGCTTTATTAGGATGTATCTCTTTTATTTTCCTATTCTTCCCATCACAAACATAAACCTTTACCAAGAGAATGAAATTATGATAAAAGTTCACATCTATTTAGAGTATTGCACTTACCTTATAAAGTAGGAACTGCAAATATGCTTATCCCCATTTCACAGAAAAGAAAAGTGAGACTTTGAGATGGCTAAATGGCTTGATTAAATTATAGTTTTAAAAGGTACAGAATTAATATCATGGTTCTCTCCTTTATATACTTAATATAAACCCTACCTTTTGTCATTGTTTTGTTAAACATGTGGAAGCTCATACACCGCCCCCCTATGGTTTTCTTTATAATATGCCAAAAACTGAGCAGCAGAGAGTAACAGATGTTGGTCTTGGAATCAAGATGATCTGGGCTCAAATCCTACCTTTAACAATAATTTCCTGTGTGAATCTGCTCTGTTCTCCCCCCCTCAAAAAATCATTTGAATATAGTTGCACTATATAAAATCCAGTTAACATTTATATAACAGCTTCTATGTGTCTGGTATTTTGCTAAGAACTTTAAAAATATTATTTCATCTGATCACCTGGAAAGCAAATGATATTGTTATCCCTGTTTTACAGTTAAGGAAACTGAGAGGCAAAAAATTGATCAAAATTTATTAAGTACTTTCTATGTACAGGCACTGTGTTAAATATTGGGGATATAAAAATAGACAAAAGATGGACCCTGCTTTCAAGGAGCTTAAAATCTAATGGATGAGACAATAAGCAAACAAATATATAAAAATAAGTCATATATAGCATAAGATGCAGAGGGGCACACAGATAGTAAAAATTTGAAGTAGGATTTGAACCTAGGCTTGCCCCTAGGCTGGCTCAATCAATTCACTTTAACTTATCTGATATTGTTTCCACTAAGGAAATCACTAACTTTTCATATATCTGCATTTAAAAAATGGAACCCCCATGTGGAATGTAACATATAATGTCAAAATTTTTTCAACATGCTGATTTTGTAAACTTTTTTCAATTTTGTTTATTCTTTGTAATAAGGAATGACTATGGAGAAAAGGAAGGGGAGAAATACATGTGGGTAATGCAAAAAAAACAAATATATAAATAAATATAAATTCCTCCAAAATGCCATCTCACTAAATGAGGCTGAACTGTCTACCCCTCAGGAAAAGTTTATGAGTAAAGGGAATATTGTATTTTAAATCAGAAGATATGAATTCAAATCCTGGGCCCAATGCCTACCTCTTCTAAGAATTCTTGATTCTGTAAAAAGAAAGGGTTAGACTAGAACAATAATCCCTTGGTCTAGGCATAGATTTTGGGGGGGGGGGGTTATGATCTTAGATGAGAAAAAAAACTACATCTTTTGATTTCCTTTGCAATCTGTTGTATTTTATGCATTCAAAACATTGTGCAAGATGGTATCCATAGATTTCATTAGATTGTCAGAGAGTTCCACAGACAAAAAATGTTTAAGAACCCTTGGACTAGATGATTTTTAAGGTCTCTTCCATCTTTCAACCCTATAATTGTCCTATGAGTCCATTTATCAAGCTTCTAGGTAGGTATGGCCTATGTACCCTATTACATCCCAAGTCCCTCAAGGGCAGGATCCTATTTTACAACAAAGCCCACCGATGATTGAAAATTTTAATCATTATCTTTATTCTTCAGAGATTTATGGAAATAATCCATCATACTTAAAATCTAAATTAGTAGGACTGGACTGAGAAAAAAAATTGTGAAGACAGTTAAATTATTCTTCATCATCCACTTACCTCCAATCCTTTTTTCCCATTTTTGTTGCCTCCTTCCCCACCCTAAATACATCACTCAAATATTTTCTTTTGAATGTCTTAGCTAGATTAGTTTGTTGTCCTTCATTCTTTAAGAGGACCAAAATGACATCACTAAGTTAGAGTCAAATTATTGTACATCAGACTGTGGCTTATCAGACCAATATGAACTCAGAATGCTCTACCACAAGCTAGGCACAAGTAGGCTATGTGAACATTTGGGGTAGATTCTCTAAATTATTTTATGCATCTCACATTTCTTTTTTTAGCTACCACAATTCTGCTTTCTTTATAGAGCATAGCACCTTCTCTGATGAAGGCAAACCAAGTTGGGTGGTCCTATGTCAGTGTCTTCAATGTCAGGCCATCAGTTCCAAAGTTCTTTAAGAGAAACCTTGGGAGTTTCCTTCCTTGTTCTGTCTTCGGTATCAGCAACTACAGCATCATCACTCCTTCTCTTGAGTTGATCATCCCTAGCCATAATTCCTGTTCTTTATCCTTCCATTTGCTCTCAAATCTCCTTCCATTTGCTCTCAAATCTCATCATTGCCCATTTCATCTGGTCCTTGATCTCTTCCCCCTCTGCCCGCTGGAAAGAGTGCATGCTATCATAGACTAGATAAAAATAGACTAATGATCTGGTAGTTACATTTTAAAAGAACCCCAGTTATCAATGTAATAACCTAAAGGTGTTCATTTGTCCAGTTTCCCCAATATTCTTTGTTAAGAAAAGGAAACCTAGGGAGCACAGCCAAGATGGTGGCATGAAGGCAGGAATTCCTGGAAACTCATTCCCCAAAAAACTCCAAAAGCCATCAAATTATGACTCAAGCCACAATTTAGAGGGGCAGAACCCACAGAAAGACTAAATATTGCAATTTTTCCAGTCCAAGACAACTTAGAAATTCCACAGGAAAGGTCTGTTTCACCAGGACCAGGGGTTGGGAAAAAACCACAGCTGCATTGCATCATAGTACAGTCCAGGGATCACCAGGAACAGCTTGAAGGGGTGGTGGTGGGTGCAGAGCAACCAGCAGCCTCAGAGCAGTCCTACCATGAGAACCTGCAGCGACAATTGGGGAAGCCACCTTCCACATCCAGAGTGCATCTCACAAATGGTAAGGGGGCTGGGGAGATTGCAGAAATCTCTCTGCTCTCTCTGGGACAAGACTCTACTGTTTGCCCACACTCAGATCCAGATTGCAGTTTGGGTTTCCAAACTATGATAGCCAAGCAGGAACTCTCCTCATAGCTCTAGGGCAGAGGGGTGAGTCTGTGATCATCCATATATCAAAACACAGGCAAAAAAGCAGTCAGAGACTTTCATAAGACTTTGAAGGAATTGTGGTCCCAGTGGGCTATGATATTGAACTGTTTGTATTCCTGCATGGGAAGAAGATACTGATAACTCATATGAACTTTCTCATTTATAAGAGCAGTTGGGAAAGCATATATAGACAAGGCACAGGAAGGAGCTTAATATAATGATATAGTAAAAAGATGGAGTCAATGGGTGATAAAGGAAAGTACTGAGGACAAAAAAAGGAGATGAAGAAGAGGATAAGATATTTCACATAAGAGTTAAGAAAAAACTTTTTCAATGGAGTGGAATAGGGGAAGGTTAGTGGGAATGATTGCACCTTGAAATATAATCTTACCCTAGAGAAAAATGAGAGGAAAGGGATGGGATAAGGGGCAAAGGGGGGAGAGGGAAGGGGGAATAGGTGATAAGAGAGGGAAGATAGTGGGAGAGAGTACTCAGATACAACACACTTTTGAACAGGGACAGACAGGGTGATAGGAGAGAGAGAACAGAATAAATGAGAGTGGGAATGAATAAAGTGGAGTGAAATACAGCTAGTAATAGCAACTGTAGCAATAATGAAGCAACTTCTTTGGTGGACTTATTATAAAGAAGACAACCCATCCCAGAGGCAGAGCCATTGGAACCTAAACACAGAGTGAAGTACATCTTTTTCTCTCTCACTATTCTTGAGGTTTCTCATTTTCTTGGGAGGGAGGGGGGTTTATGTTTACTTCAACAACAAGATTATTGTAATAATATAAAATAAATAACCCCCCCAAAAGAATAAATCTTTCAAAAGACAAAAAAGAGGAAGCCTAGAAACAGCATACCCAGAATAATTTAGATTAACCATGGTGAATGAATTCTTATCATTGTTATCATTATCACTTGCTTCCCTGATTGTGATATATAATGAGTATGAGTATAACAAGAATCTTGAAAATAGAACAACATAGATGCCCATAGTCTCCAGTGACTACACAGGGATAGAGATTCAACAACATGTCATAAAAAGTTGTTGATACAGCCTGCCTATTAACCTCTGCTAATCTCTCCTCATACCAAGTACTTTATCATCACCAGGTTCTGTCTCTATCAAATGAAGGATGGTCTCTATGTCCCTTAAACCACTGATAAATCAATTCTATTGGACTAGATGATCCTCAGAGTTCTTTCCACCTCTACATTCTATGATTCTATAATCCTTCTCATAAAACTTGTAAATCCATGAGCACAACTTTGTTTGCTAAACTTTGAAATTCTTCCAATGCTTAGCAGAGAACATAGTAGGAGTTTGTTAATTGAATGAAGCAAGGGCCCTTAAATATATCAGTAAAAATATCACAATCAACTGCTTCTCTCATTTTATGAATAATCAAACTCAGAGAGGTTAAGGGATTTGTCAAAGGTGGCACATCAAGCTAACCCTAAAACTGAACCTTGAACTCAAGTCTTCCAACTCCAGACTAAGTGTTTCTCCCACTCTTCTCTAGCTTCCTCCCCAATGTTGCATAAAATTTTTATAAAAAAACCATCATATTGACCAGTTTAAGTTTCCCCTTAACAGTTTTACCAAACTCCAAGCCAACTGTTAATAAAGGTCACTATATGAGCAAAGGAATGCTCCAGCTGCCCATAAAGAAGCTTTTCTGAAAAAGTGTTCTTGGATAAATAAGTACTTGAGCCCTTGTAAACACTCTGCCCTCTGTGGAGGTAAATATTCTCAAGGTGTGTTAAAGAAACTGAAATACTTCCAGTTCAGCTTGTTATTAATAGCATTTAATTATGCTCTCCCAGGTTCTTAGTGCCACTCTTATGGACTGGGATGGAAATGTGAAAGGGGGAATGGGAGGGGGGAAACTCTGTTTGCTTTCATAGCAAGAGTTACTGCTTAACCAAACCGTGCTCAGCATGTTTGATAAGAGACCAGCATGTAAGAAAAGGTATTTTTCTTCCTTGGAGTTAGCAATTAACTTATAAAAAAGCATCAGAATGAGACAGACAGATCTGAGATTCAAGGATGAGGCATTCATCTACTTCTCCCTCAATAGTACAGAGTTGGGACTTTTTAAGGAGAATTTTTATCATTGATTAGGACTTCTAATGTTTTTAATGTAGGAAATTGCTGCTGAGGAAGACCCCTCTACAAATATAGGTCAGCAAATGCTCTGCAATTTATATTCTGTATAAAGGCCAAGCAACCAGCTTGTATCAAAGTCTGAACTCGAGCCCAGTTCTTTGGTACCTTAGGACCAGCACTATATCCACAAACCAGAGAATTTTAATATGGAATTCATGTATTTTTTTTAATTATTGAGACCAGTTGGGAAAAATTATAGAGGGGGCAAGTATTTGGAACAAAAAAAAAAAAACAAAATGTTTTTAAATTTTTTTAAATTTTTAAAAAATATACAACAGTTAGTTAATCGCTATGGAAAGAAGTAGAGGCAGGAAAAACTCCACCTGATAGTCAAGAATCTCTCTATTCTTTATATGAAAAATTTGGGAGCCCAAGGATATGGAACCCAACCTGTTACTTCTCAGATAAGCATTTCTTTTGAAGATAGTGCAAAGGGACTGTGTTTTCTTTCCTGATAAGTTAAGTAATGAGCTACTTCTTCTCCACAATCTTTCAGAGTCCGTGGAACATTAACCAAAAGATACTGTAGTAGCAGGCTTCATAAATATTTTTTATTTTAATTATAGAAATAAAAGCCTGAAGGGGTCTTCGAAATCATCTGATACAACTTCAGTTTGTAGATGAAGGAACTGAAACCTTTAGAGGTGAAATAATTTGGCAAGGTCACACAGTGAGCTGAAGGCAAAACCCACATCTCCTAATGTTCAGGACAAGATTTGCTACACTATTCCTTGCTGCTACAAGATAGCATTCATCCTTTCACCCACCTGCATTTTGATAGATGAATAGATAGACTGCTATATGACTAGTTGATAGATATACATATTCTAGGCAGATGGGGGGGGGGGGGAGAGAGAGAGAGAGAGAGAGAGAGAGAGAATGAAATTCAACATAGAAATTAGAACTATAGAGCTTAGGAAGAAAGGTGAGAATGAAGAAGGGGAACTACAAGAAAAAGAAAAAGGACAGACAGACAAAAAGTCCAACCTACTTTTCCATACTTATCACTCCAACCCCCCTCCATACCCACTTTGGTCCAAGAAAACTGCCTTCTTGTCATTTCTCATATGTTCCATTCTATCTCCATTCTCAGTGTCTTTGCACTACCATCCTACATGCCTGAAACACACCCTCTTTTCATCCCTGACTTTTAGAATCCCTAGAACCCCTCAAGGCTTAATTCAAAGCATCACCTGCATGAGACCATTTCTGATTCCCCTTCAATTGTTAGTCTCTCTTCTCAGCCCCCAAATATTGCTTGAGTTTCAGATTTATTTAAATGAATACAAGATGTTTCTTCAAATAGAATGTAAGCTACTTGATGGCAGAGAACAGTTCATGTTTTGCTTTTTTATTCCCATCTCTTACTATGTCTGACATGTAATAAATGCTTAATAAATTTATGTTCATTATTAATTGGTTAGAATTACTACTATTTCATTAAAAAGATTTCTAAATAAATTTATTTATATCCCAACATAACTGACAGAAAATGCCTAGAATAAATTTCCAGGCTCTCAAACTAAAGGCAAGGGGGAAAAAATTGACAGGCATTTACTAACACAATCTACAAAGTTGACAATTCATGTGGGTGAGGGGACAACACATTTTCTTGGCATAAGGCATTGCAAGTTCATTCCATTTCAGATCTCTTACATTTTTCTTTCCTCCTCTGTTTATAATTGCTTTTTAAACTGCTATTTTATCGATGTGGTTGGTGAGCTCTCCAGATATCCCCATCATCTTTCAATCTGTTTTCTGTCCTTGAAGTACTAGTCATTAATATATAACATATTCATTGAGAAAACTACTTTCATTGAGTCTATTATGGACTTTCCTATCACAGCATTTGTACTCCTTTGTTTATCTGTTTTTCTTTATTTCCACATTTACAAAAAAGCATATTTTAGATATTAAATCTAGAAAAGTTCCATACTCTGACAAAGTACAAAATCAATAATCTAGAGTGGAAATCTAGAAGAGGATGAAATACTAATAGAAGAGAAAGAAGAGGTATTTAATCATTATCATTTTGCTTCTTATTTAATTACCAAGGCTAAATCCCCCAGTTTGTTTTGTTCTTATCCACCTCCCCATCAAATTTGTTGTTCTATACAATCCATTCAGAACCTAGTTTGAAGAACAGGAAAAATGTTGGAACAGAAAAGGAAAAAGGGAAAAATAGGAAATTTATATTGCAGGAAGAATAGCTTTGTAGAATCCATTTTTCCAAAGTGAACAAAAGAGCTTTACTATAGTGAAAAATAAGGGAGGAGATTCTGAAATTATCTGCATTGGCTGTTTACATTGAGAGTCACTGACTGAGTCCTTATCCCTCCACTTCACAGGGGGTAATAGGAAGCCATTTGGAGTTAATTAAAGCAGGCAGAGAGGCTGATATGGTCAGACATGCTCTTTAAATGAAAAGTGGACTGGAATGGGGAGACTCAAGTCAGGGAGGTCCATCAGCAGGCTATACCATATCAATACAGTTCTGAGACATGGTAAATCTAGATATCTTTGAAATATCCCATTAACTTTTTTACTGAAATAGATGCTCAGATGTTTGAAGTTGATGTAACTTCACACTCTACTCTGACACTTGTTTTCATAGGTCACAAGAGCAAGATGATTCCTAAAGTACTCATTAACCCTGAGCCTTGTTCCTTAATACAGGTACAAGATGATTTGTCATCCTTGTAAGGAATCAAGTACAGATGGATGAATGTTCAAGCCCTCAGGCATATTGTATTGCGTGGTCTTCAGATACAGAAACTGGACTTTTTCAGTGTTGGAGATATATTAATGGCCCATTCCTGGGTCCTTCTCTATCTGTATTTACTCGTTGCTACCCAGTTCTGTTTTATCTCTATTCAAATCTCAAAGCTCTTCTAACCACTAGCTAATAAGTTTTTCTTTTTGTTCTAGTCTCCAAAGAACTTAGGATCCTGATTCTCCAGCTCTCCAAAAGCACTACTGTACAACAGACTGGAGTCTGTTTCTAGCTCTGCTCCTCACTATCTATGTGACCTCGAACAGACATTTAGCTTCTCTTAGTCTTAGATTCTCCATCTGTAAAATGAAGTGTTTGGACTAGATGATCCCTAAGGTCTCTTCCATTTTGAAATCTATGATCCTAGTCTCCAGATATGCAGAGATTTCTCAGTCAACTTCTAAATTATTTCTGTTTAAAGAGTGAGTACGGACAAGTCTCCCATGAAATTATATAGTGTTAAATGAAACACCTGGCTCTGTGACTCATTAATCATTGTCTTTTAAGTTCTTACCCCAAATCAGTGCTCCAACCAAAATTTAAGGCTACTCTTAGGACTTTTTGTAAGTTATTCAGTCATATATGACACTTCATGAAACCAAGGGAGGTTTCTTTAGCAGAGCTATTGGAGTGGTTTGCCATTCATTTCCTTCTCCACTGGATTGGGCAGAGGTTAATTGACTTACAGAGTCACACAGCTAGTGAATGGCTGAGATCAAATTTGAACTCAGATCTTCCTGACTTCACTGAGTCAATGAGATCTAAATGTACATAGGGACCAATTCTATCACTCCTCAGTATAGAGTATTCCAATATTTGAATCATATTCCAATTCAGAGAATTGCAATTGAGAAATATTTTTAAATTAATCAAAATATAATAAAAACAAATAAGGTTATTTGTGGTTTTCTAAGTCAAGAAGCAGGAAGCCTTATATTCCCACTCTGAGTTTGACACTAACAAGGGAAATCACTCTATCAATGCAAAATAGTATCTTTAATTTATAGTCTACCTAAGGGCAATGAGAGGTGTAAAAACTTACCCCAGGTCACACAAGCAGTATGAGTCAGAGGAAGGGTTTAAATCTAGGTCTTCCTACTTCCAATGTCAACACTATGTATTTTCACTGAGAAAATATTTACTTATTGTCATTTTACCCTCTATAACCAAACTCTTCCATCTGTAAAAGAGACCAAGAAGCCTTGCTCCCCCTTCTAAGAATCTCTGACATAAAGAGCTAAGAAACAATTAAAGTATATTATCATATGTATGTGGAAAGCATAATGACACTGGATTTTTCATCTGTTCTCATTAGATGAAGACTTGCCACAGGGATTAAGAGAACCAAAAATCAAAAATTGAAATAAAAATTATTCCATATATCCGTAAAATTTCCTGAAGTGATTATGAATATTAATATCATCCTCAACTTATAAATTCTTTCCAAAATGATTATAGGCAGTCATTTTTTAGTATTTATTTTTAATCTTTTTTCTATCCTCAAAACCCTCTTTCTGGTCATCACATAATCTGTGCATCCTTATTCATAACAGAAGCATGTCAGTATCAGATAGAATACTAAGTGACTTCTGTTATTATTTTTTCATTCCAAATTCTTATTCCCAGTGAACCAGAAAGAGAAAGAAAAAGAGACAGAGGACTTTGAAGAACAACTCTACTAACTTTAGAGCCACTACATTCAATCATTACCTCTAGAACATTTTATGTCAAGATATAAGCCTGAGACAAACAAATTCAAAATTTGTTTGTATTTTGTAAAGAACTGAAAATGAAATTCATGTGTCTTACAAATTAAATGTCCTGCTTAAATATATATTTATATAATTTATATGATATAATACAAATATAATTGTATAATTCTGTATATAAAATCTACTTCTGGTGGAGACTGGGAAACAGGAGAAAATAAGTAGCCTTGTTTCTCTGAAAAACTGCAACCCATTCACCATTATCAACACCAATTTATGCAGGATCTACTAGGCAAGAGGTAACATGGTATAGTGTATTGAGGACTAGTGCCAGAATCAGGAAGACTTGAGTTCAATTCCTTTTTTTTTTGATGTAATCAAGGTTGTGACGTGCCCAGGATCACATAGCTAGTAAGTACCTGAGGTCATATTTGAAAATCTGAGGTCATATTGAAATCTTCCTGATTTCAGGGTCAATGCTCTATCTACTGCACCATCTGACTGCCCCCCAGAAGATCTGAATTCAATTCTTGTTTCAAATACCTACTAGTTGTGTTCTTTGGCTTCTTACTGAACCTCAGTTCAAAACTCAGAGGTCTGCAAACTGCAGCAGACTTGCTGTCTTTATATAGCCTACCAGAGAGCTAAGAGTGGTTTCACATTTTTAAATAAAATAAAGCTTTATTTTAAAAGATAAAAACAGGGGTGGCTATGTGGCACGGTTAGAGCGCCAGCCCTGGAGTCAGGAGTACCTAAATTCAAATCCAGTTTCAGACACTTAATAATTACCTAGCTGTGTGGCCTTGGGCAAGCCACTTAACACCATTGCCTTGCAATAAATAAATAAATAAAACCTAAAAAAATTAAAAACAAGATAAAAACAATTCTTAACTTGTTGGTTATGGCAAAAAAAAAAAAGGCAGTGGACTAGAATTTTCCTACCCTAAAGCTAAATTATTATGGACAATGGTGTACTGATTAAATGTTTGATAACTAGCTCTCCAAAATCACACCATATACTTCTTAGTTTAATCTGCATCACTAATATGTTCTCCAATGCTTTCTTGTCTAGCAAATCAACAAAACAAGAAGTCAAGTCTAGATTTGTAGCATTTGCCAGTTTCTTAAGGATACAGAAATGTTAACAATCATCTTTCACAAGTTGTATAAGCCTTCAGTTCACCCCAATTAAAGATGAGTTCTTGATCTGCAATAATGGAGGGAGCTTCTCTATCAGAAGTATGGAGTACTTGATAGAAAATGTGATCCCTGGCTGCTGGGGGGTTTATAGTCATTGGATAGACAAAACATACCAATAAGAACAGAACTAACAATACAAAGTATCTCATACTTTAATAATTCAAGATACCTTTGATCTCATCTCAGTTGGTACTCTCTCCAGTATTATAAATATTCAGGTTCTCATCCTTCCTCATCTTATGCAGTTCTTATTCAGCACTAGTCCTCTCATAAATCCTCCATACAGGGTACTTCTACTGTACAGAAGACCTGCTACTAGTTTGTTTTCTAACACCAGAGTAACTCATGGGTTGTATACCTGATATTCCTCAATTTCTTTACATAACTAGGCTACCTCCTTTTCTAATCATATAATTATTTTTAAATAAGTTTTTATTGATGTATTTGGGTTTTTCATATTACTGTAATAAGGAAACCATATTTTCTTCTCTTTTCTTCCCTGAGAGCCATCCCATATAATAAATATTATTTGTTTAAAAAAAATAAGCAAAACCACCATAATTGATCACTAGACTGAAAAAAAAAGCTGTAAATGTGTGGATTTCCCAGTTCTTTAAAGGGGGGGGGTGAAAATGTCTTCTGGTATCTCTGCTTTCAAGTCATGTCTTTTCTCTATAATTTTTATTTTTTGGTGTGTTTTTTTCCATTTCTATTGTTGTAGCCATTGTGTATATTGTTTTCTTTATTCTGTTTACTTTATCCCATGTATAGAGTTTTTCCTTGTTTCTTTGTATTTATCACATTCTAGTATTTGACAATATTCAAAGAACTTAGTGGGTACCCAATAGACACTTCTTGACTGACATTCATTTCTTATGGCATAGTAAAATTCCCTTACATTCCCATAGTCATTCCCCAGTCAGTGAACCTCTGCTTTGTTTCCAATTCTTTTCTATCACAAATAATGAAATTACAAATATTTTCCACTAAAAGAGGAATTTTCTTTTATCAATAAACTCCTTGGGATATATAAACCTAGTAATAGAATCTCTGAATCAAAAGCTATGAACATTGTAGTAATTTTTCATAATGCCAAATTGCTTTCCAAAATAGTTGTACATTGTAGTGGGGAAGCTTTGAATAAATTAATCCAAAGACCCCAGAAAGCTATCCCTAAGTTCATCTCAACAGTCAGGTATTAAGTACTTACTGTGTGTACCTACCTACTTAAGAAAAGGAAAGGAAAATTAAAATGATAACTCGTGCCCTCAAAGGAACTCACAATCTAATTGGGGAGGCATTATACAAACATGTCTGTACAAACAAGATAATATTTGATAAATTGGAGATAATTGACCTAAGGTACCTACTAAGGTAGAAATACTTCTTGCAGAAAGTGGAATTTTATTTGGAACTAAGAAAATCAATGAAATGATATATTAAACTTCTCTCCTCTTAGATATTCATATGAATAAGAACTTAACTTTAAAATCCCACATTTTATATATGTTGGCATATTTTTATTGTCAACTTTTTATTGAAACAAATGCTATAATTTGCCCAAGACCTTTGTCTAAGTCAATATAAAGTCAGTCAGTCATTCACAAGCATGTACTGAATGTCTGCTATGTCCCCAACACAGTATTAAATGTCATAAAGGATCTCAAAAAAGAAGGTCCCAAAGGATTTACCGTTTAATTGGAGAGGCACAACTTATGTATCTGACATAGATATTCTTTCTAAGGCAATAGGTAAACAATGGCTGATAATGTGAAAAAAAAGTCTTCATGGGGGGTATGAGCCTTGAGTTCCTTCATAATCTAATTCCAGCTTCCATTTGGAGACATATCATATTATTCCTATTTAGATAGTAGAATTCTTCAATCTGGCATCAGTAGGCAGAAATAGACACAACTTTTAAAAATGCCATATCAAAAGTTATTCATGCTACTAAAACTAGGAAGATGTTCATCTATGACTATTATACAGAAGTTTACAAAAACCATTATGCTTAGAAATATTCTATAGCTTTGACTGTCATTTTTTACTCTCTTGTTTTATTGCTTACATGTGAATCGTACAGAGTATTCTTATGCATCATGAAAGTGGATTCATTACATTTAGAACAAAATATGTGAGCATGAATAAAACAAGATAAAATGATCTCATTGCCATATCTGCAATATCAAAAGATGAGTCACTCAT
The DNA here is from genome assembly GCF_037893015.1 of Macrotis lagotis. Classification (NCBI taxonomy): domain Eukaryota; kingdom Metazoa; phylum Chordata; class Mammalia; order Peramelemorphia; family Peramelidae; genus Macrotis; species Macrotis lagotis. The sequence continues at coordinate 739,778,557 of NC_133658.1, forward strand.
GGAAATGGGGATTTATCTTATTTTCAACAATAAGCAAAATTTATTATTTTTACAAAATATAGTAAGTTCAGAAAAATTTTCAAGCAAAGCTCAAACACATACAAAATTGGTTGGATTCCAAGTGACATTCAAACTTTAATCAAATTGTTACAGAGGTCCAATATACATACTTTATATTTGAAGTATTATAATTATTCAAGAACAAAGAAATGATTAAAAAATCCAAAAACAAATTATATACATTAAAAAAGAAAACTTAATGGTTTATTTGACATAATACCTACAGATGAAAAAAATCAACCAATCTACCAATCAGATGGCAGACAAATCCTCTCTACACTCAGTTTCCAAAATGCCTAAAAGAAATAAATATATGCATCTGTAGTGTGCCTGTGACACAAGAAATAAATCAAAGAAAATATCCATTCTCAGATCTTAGACTCAATACAGTCAGGTCAGTAATCAAGGATGTATAGATATCTACTGTAATTAAACTGAGGAAAACCCAAACCTACAATTTATGAACAGACTAAATAAAAAGTACAATAAAAGTCAATTACATTTTCCTGGACATAAGCAATCAAGACATGAAGTAATTTAAATTTTCCAAACTATGTACAACAGTTTATATGTTACATGAGTGCAAATGAAAATGAATTCATAATTTCTTATTTTCATAGATTATTAAATTATATTTCTTTTTTCATACAAGAGCACACAGTTTTCATTCATGAAGTGGCATCTGAGTGAATTATGACTGTTCTGTATTCTGTCCCCCCGTTTAGACTCTTTAAAAAAAAAAAGAATGGAGGTCAAGAAAAATCAAGAACAAAAGTAGGTATACAAATTCCACTAGAATATTAAATAGACTATTAGAATATTTTTAGAGAGACTATTAGAATATTCCATTAGAATATTAAATAGACTATTGTGTTGTCAAAACCCCAAATTACAAATTATTAAAAATTAAATAATCATCCTAATAAATGCAGAAAAAGATCCTTTGACCAAAATTATATACATATTAATGCTTTTTTAAAACTACAGATAATAAGCATATAAAACCTAAAGCAAGAATTCTAAACAAAAACACTAGAAGTTTCCCAATAAACACAAAAAGCAGGAATGCTCCCTCTTCTCACATTTAAAAAATAGTAAAAATAATAACAATCATTTATTTTGTACTTTATAATTTGCACAGTACTTTACATTTATTATATGATTTGATTCTTACACCAACCCTCTAAGATAGGTGCTATTATTGCCTCTATTTCAGATATAAGGAAACAGACTGAAAGAGATTAAATTTGCCCAGTCACATAGTGAGTGATTGAGGCAAGATTTATTCCTGACATTGTCACTTAACTACATTTTATTTTATATAGCTTTAGAAGTATTATCAACAATAACACTAAGAGAAAGAAATTAAAGGCAGAAAGACAGAATTTTCCCTATTTATAGATGTCTTGATAATCTACTTATGAAATCCTAGGGAATCAGCAAAGAAACTTATTTAATCATTGATAGTATCAGTATAATGGCAGACTTTAAAATACAACCTAAAATATCAATAGCATTTCTACATTAATAGTAAAATCCCTTTCAAATTACCCACAAAATCCCCTTTCAAAATACCTACAAAATACATAAATTATTTAAAAGTCAATGTATCAAAGTACACTTAATATTTCTTTAGATTCAGTTACAAAAATGCCCCTTAGGGAAATAAAGAACAATTCAAATAGGTAGAGAAACATTAAATGTTCATCAGATGTTCTAGGCCAAGACAATATGATAAACAAAACTACTAAAGTCAATTTACAGATTTAATTCTATTCCAAACAATCTATCAAATGAATAATTTATTGGAGTAGACAAAGCAATAACAAAATTCATTTTAAGGAACCAAAAATCTCGAGTATCAAAATAAATATTTTTTTAAAAAAAAGAAATGAAAGGAAAATGGCACTTCCAACTTTAAACTAAAAGATGCAACAGAAATGCTCAAACCTAATTGCTACTGGTTAAAAATAGAAAAGTAGATCAATAGAATAGACTAGACAAATCAGAAATAATTAAATTTAATAAACCCATATTTCATAAAGTCTATAACAGAAGTCGCTTAGGAAAGAATTCTATTTAATAAGAACTCCTGTGAAAGAAGGAAAACACCCTGAAAAATTAGATTTAGACCAACATCTTACACAATATTCAGCAATCAATTGAAAATGAACATGACCTGAATATTAAAGAAAAATTTTCAATTAGAAAAGAAGGGGCTTTTATATTTTCCATAGCTATTGAATTCTTAATATTGAATGAATTCTGAATCAAATAATAGAGACAATTACAAAAAAATAAATATACTGTAGATCATTTAGTTATGTGAAATTGAAAATTTTTTGCATAAAAAATCAATGTATTTAAGATAAGAAGGGAAGTGATTAACTGAGGGGGGATCTTTTTATCAAATTTTTCTGATAAGTGTTTTATATCCAAGATATAAAGACAATTGACCAAAATGCAAAACACCAGTCTCCAATAGATAATCAAAGAATGTGAACAAATTAAAAGAATTTTAAGCCATTTAATAATCATATAAAATACTCCATATCAATTATAATAAAAGAAATGGAAAACACCAAGGTATCATCTTATATCTCAGAAACTTTCAAAGGCAAAAAAGATGGGAGTAGTTATTTTTAGAAGGATCATAGAAAGACAAGCACATAGGCATTTCTGTTAGAATGTTAGTTATTGCTAAAAAAGATTACTTCACTCTTTATGCTTTATCCCCAGCACCTAATACAATATGTGGACCATAGAAGATATTTACTAAATATTTATTGGTTAATTGATTATTGAAACGTTAAATTTGTCTAATCTGAAAAGCATGTGTAATTATGCAAATCAAATGACAAAAATGTCCACATTTTTTTAAACGAAGATTTTACTGTGACCAAAAAGGACTCTATATGTGACAAAATAATCATTTTTTGGCAACGAAAAGAACCTAGAAACAAATTGAATATCTATCACTTTGGGAATGAATAAACAAATTGTGTTATATATGATCATTTTTGTTAAACTTAACATTTAACTAGCACTTTAAGGTTTATAACATGTTTTACATATATTAACTCAATTGATTCTCACAAGTCTTTAAGTTGTGTTATTATTAACTCTATTTTATAGGAAATTGAGACTGATGTAGGTAGTCCAAGTTCATAAAAACTAGTAACTATCTGATGTAGACTTTGGACTCATATCTTCCTAATTCCAAGTTCAGGGCTTTATCCTCTACCACATAGCTGCACATGAATATATCAGAATATTGCTGTACTATAATGAGCAAAGAATATGACAAATACAGAGAAGCATGGAAAGATCCATATGAACAGATGCAAAGTGAAGTAAGCAGATCCAGGAAAACAATATAGATAATGACTACAACAATGTTAATAGCAAAATTAACAACCACAAAACAATTAAAGATAATTGTTCAAAATCATTGGCCAAAGCTTGAACCCAAAAAAAGAGAACTGGGAAGACACTACATACTGATCCTTCACAAAGGTGGGAATCCATAAGTGTAGAACATTAAATATTATGTCAGATATCTGTGAAGAATTAGCCTTCCTGGATTTATTCTCTTTTTTTGTTTTCATTCTTTGCTACATGTGATGGCTCTATGAAATGGGGGAGAGAAGGGATATGGTAGGCAATAAAAGTGATGTAAAAGCAAAAAGTAAATAAAAATCTATTATAAAAATAAATTGTGTTAGCACTACTCTGATTTTTAAGTGCCTAATGAATAATTTTTTCCTCTACCTTGAAGCAAAATGTACCAGTTCTTACTGTTGAATTCATATTAAGCACTGGCATTAAGTAATCATTTTATAATGTATACTAAGAAAATATGTGAATGATTTTTACAGTACTAGTTATATGGCATATATCACTATTAAAGGGATATAATATGTCATTATTAAGGACCAAACACCAGTTAACATATACAATCAGGAAGTATAATTGACCAATTACTTATTCAAGATTCTATTTATACTTCTATTGACAAGGATAATCATATATTTATTTTGGTAAGATTCTGTACTTTGATTAAAGCCATTACTACTAATGAATAAGTGATAATGTGTTTGAATTTCCACATGACTTACAATACAGAGCGAAGGCCCAGCCTTTGCTCAACATTTCCTTATGCTCACACTGACAATCAACATACATGCTCCTATTTTTTTATTTTTTTATATGCTCCTATTTGAAGGAGCAAGTACAAGTAGAATCTTCATTCATGATTTTGGTAATTGTTCCTCCATGATGCAACCACAAGCTGATGCTCAACCTATAGACTACATCTTAGTTTCATTAACTCTAAGCTCCATTCAAGGGAGTTTAATACAATGAAATAAGGGTAAACAAACTATTTTTTTTCTTTTCTGAGTTATTTTTACAAGGAAAACTTCTTATAGAAAAGCATATCCTTAAGCATAAGTTTGAGATTTAAATGGACTAAGAAAAATAACAGATCCCTTTGGATATAAATATTGTTAGCTCCAAAACCATGGGCAGTGTCAATGGATAAAGAGACAGAATAAGAAAAAAAACTAGGACCACAAAAAACAAAAGGATGAAAGTCAAGCATCTAGGTTAGGTAATGATCAGCAAACAAGATGGTAATTAGAAGGATGAATCATGCATGAATCAAGGATCAGGGCAAGCTGTGAATCAAAAAACAAACAAGCAAATGAAAACCAAGAGTATGCAACTACTATAAAACAAGGAAAGCAAAACCAAGAGGCAAGATTTAAGGTACTAGCATTAAGGAAACAATTATTCTTGGATAATCTTCTGCCCCAGCCAATAGAGACAGGACTAGATAGGAAACCAAAGACTTTAACCCAGGGGACCCATTTTTAGAGAGTGCTGACAGCACTAGCACTTGTTCTGTAATTTAAAAACAGCTGAACTTGGCACCTGGTAATCAAGAATAATTAGATAAAATAGAAAACTACTAGAAAGCATGAATCCTCTCTTACCACAGCTGCACCCCAGGTGATCTCCACAGTTCAATTTATTCTCCTCAATGCCTTTCCAAAAGCAGTTTTGTGGTGTCTTGATGGGTCCCCTCCTCCTCTTCTCAAACTCAACTAAATTGCCTCAAGGTCAGATTCTATGCATTTATGGTTCTGCTTTCCAGGAAGTTTCTTATACTTTTCCTGCTAAGGCAGGTAAAAATCCTTGGGATTATTCAAGCTAGAGTCTACAAGAGAAAGTGTAAATGAGCCCATCTAGTAGGGTTGGGAGTGCAGATACAAAATATAGGCTAATTCTAATCATGTTTGTCTTCAGGTATGATGAAATTTACTTCTTTTGGTTATGGTGATTATAAATTGGATTCAAACCCCATCTTTTTAAATTATCAATTACCCCCCTGCTTATAAGGCATATGGCTTTTAATTAAGAGATGGAATACCATAATGGATACTGTTAGAGTCAAGACGAGTTCAAATAACATCTCAGATCCTTATTAAGTATATATGCCCAGGCAAATCACTTCTCTCTTGGCCACAGTTTCTCATTTATAAAAAGAATTTGTATTAGATTGTCTCTAAGGTCCTCTCTAATCCAAATCTAGAATCTTATTATCAAAACTGCCAATACCATAGTAGTTATCACCACCTAATTATTTATTAAGTTGAGATCATGTCTTCAAAGAAATGGGACCAGAGTTGGACAAAGGGTAAAGGAATGGGATTTAAGTAGAGGGAGAGGAAGCATTTATATAGTGCCTATTATGCATCAAGCACTGTGGTAAGCGCTTTACAAATACTGCTATTTCATTTTTCCTCATAACAATCCTAGGAAGTTATGAACCTCATTTTATAGTTGAGAAACCTGAGACATAAAGATAAATGACTTAAAACAAAATAAAATAAAATAAACTACACAATCTGAATGAACCCTGTCACTTTTTTAAAATTTCTCTTATGTTTTTACCTTTCTATACTGTGGTTTTCTTCCTTTTCCTTTAGTCCTAATTGCTCATATAGGAAATGAGTAATATATAATCTTATTAAACACAAATGTACATATTCAATGTTCATTGGACTATTTGCTGCTAAGGGAAGGTGGTGAAAGAAATTTTAGAATATAAATATGCCTGGGGATGAATGTTAAAAAACTTTCATAACATGTAACTGGCAAAATAAAATATCAATTAGAAAAAAGGTAAATGACTTACCCAAGGTCACATAACCAATAAATGTCTGAAACTAAATTTGGTCTCAAGTCTTCCTGACAGTATCTACTGTCACACCTAGCTGCTTCTCACACAATATTGGTAGGGGTAGGAAAGCCAGATATAGGAAGAACATTTTGGAAGTGTTGAAAGGAGGAAGAAACCAAAGACAAGATGACTCTTTTGAACCCCAATAAGATCAAAAGATCATGGATATAGGCTAGAAGGTATCACAGGTGCCAATAGTCCAAGCCCCTTATTTCACATTTACAAAAGCAAAACCCCAGAAAGATTAAATATCTTCCTAAAGGGAGCACAGGTAGTAAATGTCAAAGTCAAGCTATTAACCAAGTCCTGTGACAACAGAGTCAGTAATGTTTCTACTATACAGTATCAACCAATGGATAAACACCTATTTACTAGACATTCTGCTAAGTGCTGAATATAGAAAAAAGAAGCAAAAACCAGCCCCAGCTCTTGCCTTCAGGAAGCTTACAATCTAATGGGAAAGACAACATGGAAACAAATATATTCAAAGCAAGCTATATACAAGATGAATAAGAAACAATTAAAAGTGAACTAGAATTAAAAGGGGTAGGGGAAAGCTTCCTATACAAAATGTGATTTTAGTTGGAACTTAAAGGAAGGCAGAGAAGTCAGCAGATGAATCAGAGAAGGGAGTCTGTCCTGAGTAGTGTGGATAGTCGAAAGAAAGAGTCCAGAGATGGAGTGTCTTGTTTGTGGAACAGCAAGAACAGTGTAATTGGATCAAAGAGTATGTGTGGAAAAGTGAGGTGTAAGAGAACTAGGAAGGTGGGATGAGGCTAGGAAGGCTGCTTTGGCCGTTCCTTGCATATTCCTTGTGTAATTATTTTTAGTCTGAATAATAGATTGAACTTGTTAATGGAACTGTCAATTGTCTGTTAGGTTGCACCCAAAGTCACAAGGTCACTGGACTGTGGTCCAATGCTTCATTAGTACTTAATCCCATAGAGTTGGCCCTTAATAAGTTTTTTCTTCTTTCATTCTTGCACTTGTTTACAGATTACTAGAAACTCACCACATCCTGATACAGTCCATGCTTGGATCATGTAGGAAATTTTTCTTGCTTCAGTTTAAAATAGTGCCTGGCATTTAAAAAAACACTATTTAACTTACACCAATTGCTTCTCATTCTACCCTCTGGGGCCACAAAGTAAAACAAGAAGGAAAAAAATATTCATGTGCTTAGTACTAAGTATTTAATATGGTCCTAAGTACTTACCACAATACGGCAATGATGATGGCAATGATGATCAATACTACATACTTCCTAAAGTAAGGTAAAGTCCTCTATAGAGCCCAGACCACAAGTTAGATTCATGGTGCAAAAGGAGACAGATACTTTTTGTTCATAACCAATGTGAGATTTTTTTTTACTTAACTATATATTTTGCTACAGATTTTTTTTTCTTTTCAATAGAGGTAGGTAGATGGGAAAGAGGAAAATAAATGCTTATTAACTGAAAAAATAAAATAAAAACAAATTTAAACAAGTTTAAAAGTAAATTTACAAAAAGGATGCAAACACTATATTATCATGCAACTCCAAAAATTGCTCAGATAAATCCACTTTACTAGGTTTCTCTTGAGCCTTGTTTTTGTATTTCAAAGTTCCTAGTCAACTTTGACCTTTTTATCAGAAATGCTTGAAAATTATCTATTCCACTGAAGGTTCTTTATACTTAATTTCCCAGGTTGAATTACATCTTTTGTCATTTGGAATATTATAGTCCATGGTCTCTTCTTATTTAAAATAGCAGTCAGTGGTCAAATCTTCTGTGATCCTAGCTAATTCTTTGGTGTTAAACTGATTCTCTCTAGATATCTTTAGTATTTTCTCTTTGACATGATCAATTGAATTTTCTCTAGGATATTCCTGGGACTTTTTCTTTTGGTATTCCTTACCCCAGGTGATCATTTGATTTTTTCCATTTTCACTTTACCTTCTGATTCTAACAAATCTGGGCTGTTTTCATGTATAATTTCTTGAAGTAGAATATCTGAGGTATTTTTTATCATAGTTTTCAGGAAGTTCAATAATTCTCAAATAATCTCTCTATGACATAGTTTCCAGGTCAGTTGTTAGATACAAAGATAGCTATGATATATCTATATATACACATATATGTATATGCATAATATGTATTGTGTCATATATATAATACAATACATACTTACACATATGCATATAATGTTTACAATGAAGAATAGCAACATGAAAAGTAGAATATATACATATCAGATATCGTACAGTTTCTTCTATTTTTTGACTTTTAAATAATTTAATATGGTATTTCTTGCTATCTCATGTATTTGATTTCTGTTTATTCTACTATAGTGTTTAAAGAGTTCAGTACCTGGATAAGATATATCACTTTCTCTTCTATACTAGCAATTGTTTAGGATTTTTATTTCTTTTTTACTTTTCAATTCTTTAAGTTATTTGTATAGCTCTTATGGAAAATCTTTTTTTATCTGATCCTCTGCTTGATGTCCTTATCAAGTTATACTCTTCTTTTGAAGAACCTCATGATATATGACAATTTGTTTATACTGATGAGGTCTCATTTATATATCTCTATAGTTTCAATTCAGTAAATGTAGCTTTAAAGAGGTTCAGGCTCTTCTCCTTGCTGTACTTTTTGGGTAGTCAGCCTTGCATGGTCTTTTTAGTTTTGGAGAGTATTTTTGGAGTTTTGGAGCTCCAGATCTTCAGGCCCTCTGTGATGTTTCAGAACAGAGTCTTTGAAACTTCAAGCCTCTTAGCCTGAAGGGTCCTGGTGTAAGCACAACTGCTCCCTGAGGCTTAAAATGTCCCCATCCTGGGGCTTTATGACCACCATTTTCTTGAAGGAGTCCTTCACTTTTGTTGCCACTAGGCACATGTTCCTGGATCATCTTAGATACTACTAGAAAGTTACTGACTTGACTGACTAAACTGGCCTTTATGGCCTCCTTTCTTATTACTCATTTCATTGGTATTTTGGTAATAGTAGTTCTGTGATGGAAGAAGTCACTTTTTTAGGTTCTCACTGGATTTCTTGATCATTATTTGGTTTCATACAAATTTCAATTTTTTCCAGAGTAGATTGTAGGAACTGTATAGCCTGACTCTTATTCAGAGTGCCATCTTGACCAGAAGTCCTCAATAATTTCAGAACTGCATAAATCATTGCAACTTATTAAAGATGGGTGTCAATGGACCTATGCAGTCAAGGATCTTAGGGATCCTTGGTGTGTGTGTCCCACCACCAAATCCCTGCCTTACAATTTTAGAAGATGGGAAGGAGCCAGTAAAGAAACTCTATAAAGATATCCTCTATGAAGATCTGCTTTTGATTATACAGTTCATAGCTTCCTGAGCAGCTACACCCTAGCCTTAGGATGCAGACTTATGAGGAATGTTAAAATTGTTGACTTCCTTCTTTTAAGTGTTTGCTCAGATCTACTAGTCCTCTAAGATGTCTTTAGGGAGATCAGAAACCTCTCCTGATCCCAGGGACCTCATTTCTCTTTCCTACCCCCAAGGCCCTTACCAGTACATTTGTCCATCAGTAGGGCTAGATAATTTTAGGATTGGATCCCTGATCACAACTAGTTAGCTCCTAGGGAATCATAATTTTCTGTCATTTCATAAATAAGTCCTAGGAAATAACTTTGGGTATATAGAGGTTTAATGACTGGACCCAGGTCACATAGTGTCAGCAACAATATTTGACATCAATTCTATCTGACTTCTATCCATTTTACCACACTCTGTACACTAATGCATTTCTATCAAACATAAGCATCTGTATTGGTTTTTGGTAGTTTGTAGGGGGATTTGGGAAAAGGTATAAGGAAGAAAGAGTAATAAAGACAGAGACAGTTTTATTTCTGACTCTATCTCCAGATGCACAATTCCAGCATGCAGTAGAGGATTAATGTTTGTTGACTGATTGATTACAGTGGGGAAAAGAGTCATCTTTACTTCTCATTCAAGAGAACATGTAGCATCTTCCCAGTCATTAAAGAGAGAACTACAATTCATCTGGATCCCCTTGAATAAAGGTCCTTGTATTTCAGCAGTTCCCAAAATCTGTCTGACGGTGAAAATGATGTTGCCACAAAGGAACCATGCAAATATAACAGCTATTGGGCTTTTAAAAATATTTTTTATACTTCCCATCCCAGTTTGGAAATCTCACCTTGTTTTATTGAGTAACTGTTGGCCTGGGAAGATAACTGTTATTTTACTATTTCTTTGAAGACTGTTTGCAGTCATTAAAATTTCAAATCTCATCAGGGAGAGATATTGGAGTTTCTCTCTTAATATGCTCTCTAAGGGCTCAAATCGAAGGATATATGTTAAAAGCCTAATAGCAAACATTAACTATAAACCCTTTAGACTGGGACTGGGTCCTCCTTAGAACTCAAACTGTTTCAAGTCATTCTGGTAACCCACAACAAATAGCCATATCATTATGTGCATCAAAAAGTAATTATTGATAATACAAGGTAATAATTGCTTGAGCTATCCATTTATAAGCTTAAGTCTAAGCTGTGGTGATTTCTACAACATTTCAGTGATCACATTATTGAGAAATTGCTTGTGCAGCTAGTGAAGTGTTTGAGCCTTGTTTTCTCATTATAATCAGCTTACATTTCTACAGTCATTTTTCAAAGCACTTTAATATTCACTATTTCATTTCGTTCCCACCATAACCATAAGACAAAGGTGAGACAATAATTCTTCTCCTTATTTTACAGATGAGAGAACTAAGGCTCATAAAGGCTCACTTGTCTGAAGTTGTCAGTGATTGAGCTGAAACTAATATCCAGAACTCTAGACTCTTGATCTAGGCAACTACTCTACTTATACCTGTATCAACAAGGTAGCTAGCTAATATGGAAGAAGTAGCTCACAATGTACTTGGTACTCTGAAATGTACAAAGCATTGAGACAGGGACTAGACATGGGATCTCATGTAGAGAGCCCTTGGTAAGAGAATGTTCTCTACCAAAATGCAGACAATAGCTGCTCTACAATCTATTATTTTTGAAAGGACCCTAAGGTACCCTGAGAGATTAAGTGACTTGTCCAGGGATTTGCAGCCAGTATGTATCACAGGCAGGATTTAAAGGTATTAACAGCTAGTTGGCACAGTACCCGTTCTACCCAGAGCACCAGTCCTAAAGTCAAGAAGACCTGAGTTCAAATGTGACCTCAGATACTTACTAGCTCTGTGATCTTAGGCAAGTAACTTAACCCTGACTGCCACACATCCAGGGTCATCTCCAGTCATCCTGATTCATATCTGGCCACTAGACCCAGATGACTCTAGAAGAGAAAGTTAGGCTGGTGACTTAGCCCAGCACCCCCTCACTCAAAGTCAGATCACTTCCCATGTCATAATGTCATGATCTTCTTCAAAAAATGAAGGACAAACATTATCATCATCATTATTATTATTATTATTATTATTATTATTATTATTATTATTAGGCAGGAATTAAAATGCCATTTAAACTGGCTATGAGACCAGTTTTCTATCTGTACTACACAATGCTGCCTCTCTTACATAGTATACTTCTTATAATAAATGCATTATGGAAGAGTTGACAAATACTACCATGGACTCTGGAAGACCTGGGTTCAAGTATTAATTCTAATATTAAGTGAGGGTCAAATTCAAATTGAAATTGAACTCTGTGGAGGCATTAAATTTGAAAAACACAAATTAATATTATGTTGTATTCTATTTTTATTTGTTAAATATTTTCTAATTATAGTTTAATCTGATTCAGACTGTATTGGGGCTCCCCCAGATTTGATATTTGATTCTTAAACATTCAACTTCTCAGGCAGACCTCTAAGACTTCTAAGCTAACCTACATATATTTAAAGGGAATTTCTTCATCAAGAATTCCCTATGGAGGCGTCTCAGCAGTCCCGGGGGGCCGGGACGTCGGTGACCGGCCCGGGGCTTGCTATGGTGCTGAGCGCTCCGGGAGAGCCGACCCCGGAGAGGCGGCTGTGGCCATGAAGGTGGGTGCCACATCTATGTGGGCTTCATGCTGTGGGTTGCTAAATGAAGTCATGGGGACTGGAGCCGTAAGAGGTCAACAATCTGGATTTGGGGGAGGTACTGGCCCATTCAGATTTGCACCAAACACAGATTTCTCCACATACCCACCAGCAGCTACAGGAGGAGCTAATATAGTTTGCAAAGCCTGTGGACTTTCATTTTCAGTTTTTTAGGAAAAAGCATGTATGTTGTGACTGCAAGAAGGATTTTTGTTCTGTCTGTTCAGTCATACAAGAAAATTTCAGAAGATGTTGTACTTGTCATTTGTTACAAGAAACTGCCTTTCAGCGCCCTCAGTTAATGAGACTTAAAGTTAAATATCTGAGGCAGTATCTCATTCTTCAAAATATACCGATAGACACTTGCCGAGAGAAAGCAGACTTGGTTGATCTTGTACTGTGCCATCATGGATTGGGCTCTGAGGAGGATATGGACACACACAGCCTGAATTCTTCGAGGTCACAGACTTCCAGCTTTTTTACACATCCATTTTTTTCGACATATCCAGTCCCTTCTTCAACAGTGTCTTCATGGCAGAGAGACCTCACAAGTCAAAGAGGATTCTCGGGCCCTGCAGCACTTTCACAGGGACAAGGTGAAACACCCTCAACAAACACAGAAGATGATGAAGAAAATGCCGAAGAGATCCCTGGACTCTCTAGAAAGCTGATGAGAGCTTCATTATCTGATCTGTCAAGTCTTGAAGATGTTGAAGGGATGAGTGTCAGACAATTGAAGGAAATCCTTGCTCGGAATTTTGTCAACTTTTCTGGCTGTTGTGAAAAGTGGGAGCTGGTAGAAAGAGTGAACAGACTATATAAAGAAAATGAGGAAAATCAAAAGTCATATGGAGATAAGATGCAGCTCAATGATGATGAAGATGACAACCTCTGCCGGATCTGCATGGACGCAGTCATTGATTGTGTTCTTCTGGAGTGTAGCCACATGGTCACTTGCACCAAATGTGGCAAGCCTATGAGCGAGTGTCCCATTTGCCGGCAGTATGTGGTTCGAGCTGTGCATGTCTTTAAATCATAGAAAGTCTCTCAACCCCAGAATTTTATTTCAAAAGCATTTCAATAAGTAGACAGAATTTGAAACCATTATTGTTCAGAGACTGGACTTTTATTTTTACATTTTTGAATAGTGGAAAGAAGAGTTCATTTTGCTCAGTTTGATGTGGAAACACTTTCTCTCTGACATTTCCTTTGGCAATCTGGGAGGAAGTTTAGGGGTGGTAGAAGGTTCCCAGGACCCTTCCCATTGACAAGTTTTATTCTCAAATCATTAAAAGGAGCTTGCTTGTTGCTCTCTTAAGAATACTGCCCCTCCTCCCCCTTCATTGCCGCAACATAATTTTTAAAGGGGGCAGCAAGTAGAGCACACAGTGGTCAGGCAGATTATTTACCCTTTTAGTCAAGTGAGTTGAAAACGCTAACTGAAGTTTCCACATTGTTGCTCTTCTAGTGTTTAAATTCAATATAATCGGAGAGTCTCTGTAGAAAACTGCCAGCGCCTTAAAATAAATATGTCAATTTATGTTGATTAAGCATTTCTTACCAATGGCTGCATCAAGAAGTCATTACAGAAGTTTGTGTGCTAAGGACATTTTTCTTTTTTTTTTAAAGCCTGTAACATCATTTTACATCCTTGGTATAATGAAGATGTTTTTGTTTTGCCCTCAGTGCTTTCCTGCTAACTCATTTCAAGTTTAGGAATAAATTTACAAATTAAAAAAAAAAAAGAATTCCCTATGGTGGCTAAGTGGTGCAGTGGATAGAGCACCAGCCCTGGAGTCAGGAGTACCTGAGTTCAAATCCAGCCTCAGACACTTAATAATTACCTAGCTGTGTGGCCTTGGGCAAGTCACTTAACCCCATTTGTCTTACAATAACCTATAAAAAAGAATTCCTTATACCTATGAAATAACAGGAGTTCCTCACTCCCCCCCCCAAATAATCCTAAAAGTGATCCTGAAAGAGAGTTAATGTACCATATTCCCATTTACAGAAGAAACTGAGGATTTGAAAAGTTAAATGACTTGGTCACCAAGGATCAGTAAACTATTGTCAGCACTAGAATCTGAATTTCTAAGACCAATATATTGCTCATTACCATGCTGCTAATCTCTCTTCATCTTCAGGACTATTTTTTTCCAGTAATGAGGTTGGTTTTAGCTGAGCTGTAGATTCAGAGAGTGGGGAGAGAAGAGATAAGTTTTGTGGTCTCAGTCTTCTGACCAGGAATTGTTGAGTTCAAATTCTGCCTCACATATTTGTGTGACCCTGGGCAAGTCATTAAGCTTCTTGAGCTTCAGATTCCCCATCTATAAAATGGAAATTATTATCCTTACACCATTTATTCCAATTCCATAAGATTTTTATGAGGGAAACATTTTGCAAACCAGAAAATGTGATGTAATATGAATGTGTATTATTGGTAAACTTGTCAACACAATTGAGATGCATGCAGGGCAGACCCCCAGCTCAGCTCCCCTGAATCCCCAGCAATTTGCTTTCCTGAGAGCCAAGGTCACATAAGAACATAAACAAAACAAGTGGAAGCCATCCTGAGCCTTCACTGGTAGTGTGACTGGAGTTTGAAAAATAGCATAATTCAAACTCCTAGTCAGGTTTCATTGAGATGATTGGGCAAAAATTTGTTGATTCATTTAAAAAAATCAATATTGGGCCCCAAAGTTTGATGGGAAAAGGTAGATTTTTCACTAAGCTGCCTATTCTGCCACAGCCTATTGCAGTCATCAGCATAAATATTTTTTGCAGTGCTGACTCACTAGGAGCATTATCCGTCATGGAAACCAAAGACCCAGGAGACAAAGGGCCAAGGCCTGTCAGGGGGTTGGGTCTGATGGGCCTGTGTCTCAGTCCTTTTCATGTTGCCGTCTTCATCACAACATGGCCTCCAGGATCAAAACCAAACTGGAAGGTTTAAATCATTCCTTCCTCCAAGCAGTGGCATCACATCAGTTGTTTTCATCCTAACTTTCAATGACCCAGTCTGAGGGGCAGGGGAATTGTGACAGACATGTATTACATCACACCTCAGATGTTTGTTGTAAGATATTTATTGTGCTTCTTGGTGTTTACCACCATTCACAAGGTCCTGCCAATAGGAATCAAGCTATCAAGGCTTCATTCAGTGCCAGTGTCAGACTCGTGACCCCACAGAATCTTTGGGTCAACCACCATGCTCATCAAGATTATCTTAGTGCTTCCCAGATCATAAACTAGGGCAGATTCTGAGCAGAACAAATAAAACAGACTGTCTCCTTACCCTTTTGAAGGAGATGATGAAAAACAGTTATGTGTGTCTACACACCTCAGTCAATTCTCACTTCTCTGAATCAATTGACAGGAAAAATAGCACATCTAAAATAGAGAAGACAAAATCATGTATATGCATTTAGCATTGAAATAGTGATAACTATTAAGAGCAGGGGTGGGGAACCTTTTTCTGTCAAGGGTCATTTGGATATTTATAACATCATTCGAGGTCCAGGCAAAATTATCACCTTAAAGATTAGTCTGCTATATTTGGTCAAACAATTAATTCACCCCTAAAAAGCTACTAGATTTATTGAATTTTGATTCCTACCTGTGGTTGTCATGGCAGCCAAATGATTTCGCAGGCTCCTCATTCCTGCTTTAGAGCAATTTATGATTTACAACAGTATCAAACTCAAATAGAAATGGATCTCTGAGCGCTGCATGTTGACTTAGAAAACTACAAAGTAACATCATCTATGCTGCTTTGTATTTCTCCATCTTTTGCCAAATATTTCTTAATTATATTTTAACCTGGTTCCCCACACACTTTGAACTGTTGTGGACCACAATGTTTGACATCTCTAGTTTACATATCTCTTCAGTAAACAGTCCCCCTCCTCTCAAACAAATAATCAAAACAAATAATCAAACAAATAATATGCATAGCGGTCACAATAGCAAGATTTGGATGAGTGAGATTGATAGTCTTTCCACCTGTAGTATGTTCACACCTAGTCTTAGAAAGTAAAACCTGAGACATTTGGAAGAGAAACACACAGAACAAAATGGGCTCAGTAGCTGTTAACAAATCGTCAATAAGATGCATAAATGGAAAAATGCTGGACTAACTTGGAATATCTCATCCCAACTATTAAGAAGTATTTGAAAACGTCCATTTTTTTAACATTAAGAAGTTGTCATCTGAAGTGTCACACTAAATAGTGACTATTCGTTCTGTATATATATTTATATTATATTTATATTATATTTATATTATTCATTGTTTATTTATTGTTTATTTTATTATTTATTTATTATATTATTTATATTATATATTTATATTTATATGTGCATATATATTTATGTGTACATATATTTATATATAAAACAATTCATTGAATAAGTAAAAGATCTAGAATTTTGTTGACATGGAGAATTCGTAGTGTGGGAACTCCCTTCACCAGTACAAATTATAACCAAGGTACAGAAGAGTTAACTGACTTGCCTAAGGTAAGACAGCTCTAAGTATCAAAGAAAGAACTTAAACCTAGGGCTTTTCACATTGTCCATCTCATTTATTTTCATAATAACTAAAGTTGTAATAATCCATTTCTATAGCACTAAATTGCTAATAACCCTATGAAATCAGTGAGGCAGGTGTTATTTTCCACTTTTTTTTACAGATGTGAAAACTGATCATAGATATTTAGAGCTGGGCGGGGCAGGGGAACCTTAGAAGTCACCTATTCAAATCACCACATTTTATAGATGAAATAAAAAAGAATCATAAAGATGAAGTGATTGATGTAAAGTGACATAAAAGAGTTAGGACTAGGATCTTGTTCTTCCTATTCCCATTCTCAATGTTCTTTGCCTTCTCCCAACTCACTCTCTAATTTGCTCCTCAGGCTGCTTTTCCTTCCTTACGAGGACTCCTCTCTAAAACCAAAGAAGTCTCAGCCTTCCTATTCAGTTCTTTCCCCACATATTCATTCCCCTGCCACATTCAATGTCAAATCCCCTCCCCTCCAAGTAAGAACAATCTTGTGTTCCTACTTGTATCACAAGCTTTCAGCACAGTGCCTGGCAATGAGTAATTCTCAATTTACTCTTCTCCAGGCACATCATGCTGCCATCTTTGAAGGTCATAGTCACCAAGCTCTTTAGTTGCAAAACAACGTCTTGAATTCTAATCTTTTCCCCCCCAAATTCCAAACTCTTTCCTTTTTACTGGAGTTACCAAATAGGCAGGTGAGATGCTCTCCAGTACAGCCAGATTCAGATTTAAATATTATTGGAAAATGTTTAGTAAAATAAGTAAAAATATAATACAACATAGATAATGTAAATATGTGGTTTTCCAAAGAAAGTATGTGAGCATCAGAGATTTTATGTGTGATTTAGTAACCCCTTTCTATTTGAGTTTGCCATCACTGGCCTAGAGTTCAAACAGACTAGCATAAGTCAATTACTAAATTTACAATGTGAATATTTATATCTCTGAAATCAGGACTTGATTTATTGTTTAGTTGATTATCTGAACATTTAAAAAATGTTAATAATGCAGATTAAACTTACAAGCATTCGTGCAAACATACTTTTTGAGAAGCGATTGTTGAACATTTCCGGGCTCACCCTTGTATTAGTATAATACAGTAGAAGACTTAAGGAATGAAGTTCATCACCAGATTAGAGACCTGGTCTCTGCAGAATAATAATAGTAGTGGTGGTGGTTTGGTGATGATGATGATTTATATAGAATTATAAAGTTTGAAAAATAATTTATATCCACTACCTTATTTGAGTCTCATAACACCCCTTTATTTATACATACACACACACACACACACACACACACACACACACTTCATATACCTTTATGAATACATTTACTCCATCTATTTCAGGTCCCTTCCCCTCTTTCCCTAGGCATTAGAAGTAATGAGACTATAGCTTTCCATGAATAATATGTAGAGGATATCATTTACTTATGAATAATCAAGAGGTAATAGCCATTATCTTTACATTTAAAATTATTATGAAATATGACTGCTTAATATGCCAATGTATGACTAGAAGTCATCTCCACATCCTGCACATGTAAATATTGTTCTTCAGTTTATAACTACAGCTGCTTTTTACAGCATCTGACAATGTTTGCAATACTCCCTAATAAATTCATCATCTGCATAAGGCCTTGGCTCAAGGACAGCAACTTCATCTCTGTTGCTAGCCAGGTCTGCAATTGCTCAGCATTTGGCACCTATTCCCTATCATTTGAAGGTGATCTTAGAAGATCCTTAGAACTTTTCTTCTTGCTTATACACATCCCATTAATTTGTTGTCACCTTCTCATTCATACATAAACCAGCAAGAAGAATGACATTCTTGGATTTCATTGGGGGTAATTCCTGCTTTGATGTTAATGCAAAATAGAGCCCCTGTAGCATCTTTGTCAAGTTCATACTCCCTTCTTCCAACTTTTTTAAAGAATAGATACTAGAATTTCTTTTGATTTGGATTTGGTCACAACATACCATGCAAAAACTAAAATTAAGAGTTGGAAGTGACCTAAAAGATCACTTTACAATGTAGAAAATGAGGAAGCTGAAACCCAGAGAGGCCCAGAGAGGTAAAGTGACTTATAAGTGGCAGTGCTAAGTCTAAAACCCAAAGTTTTAGTTCTGAGTTTAGGTGAAGGGCTCTATCCTTGACATTACTCCTTAGTTGGCACAGGATCTCACAAAGGGCTGAAATTTTCAACCAGGATTTCTTTGTTAATGACTTTTTAATTAGTAGCAGCATTCCCAACCACTTTTTTGGGTAGTAAAAATCTCAAAACCATAAGTCACTATTTCATAACAATAATCAAAAGTGTGTCTATAAAGTGGTTGTAATGGATGTAGAGCAACAGTTACAACTGGCAAGACCTGAGAAGGCCAAGCAACTTGTGGTGGGAGTAGACAAACCAAAACAAAGACAGAGATAGGGAGAGAATAGGAGAGGAAAAATAGGAAAAGGAGATGGAAAGAAGAGGGAGAGAAAAAGAAGAAAGTGGGAGGAGAGAGAAGAAAGGAAAAAAGAAAGGAAGGAAGAAAAGGAAGGGAAGAAAGAGAAGAAAAAGAGAATAAAGAGTTAGAAGAAAGAGGAAGATAGAAGAGGCAGAGACAGAGAAGAGACTAAAGGAACCATCCAAAAAGCCAAGTCTCCTGCTATAAACTACCCTGCAATAAAAGCAAAAAGAGATACCTCCAAAAACCTGCTCATCTATGACATGTGCTTGTTTTCTTTTTCACTAATCTCAATAGTCTGTTCCTGAATTTGCCATCTGATGTTTCCTGCATTTCAAGCTCTCTGCAAGACTTTGGGAACACTAGAGGTACTGTCCCTTTGAAAAGGACACATCAGGAAGTCTAGCTGGGTTAACACAGAGAAATCCGATCATAGAACCTATTGCTATCCATTTCCCTAAGGCTACTACCATTCTGGGTAAAGTGGAAAAGGGTAAGTTATTATGCTCTCCAATCCAGATAGGTAGAAGGTAATGAAATCTCGTTTGATAATTAGGATATTTCCAAGACTAATTAAGCAAACAAGATACCAATATAAAAACAATATTAACAGTAAATCACAGAAACATTTTCAAATCCCTAATCTCTAACTCCAACTTCAGTGTTCCTTTCACTGAAACATGGAAATAACTCCCTAACTATATACTTTCTAGCTCCTCACCAATCCTCTCCTCAGAGATTTAAAGTTAAATTAAGAAACTGGTCATGGCAAGATGGATTTTGATCTAGGTGCTGACAAATTGAGAAGCCATCAAATTACCTAGAAGAAACTACATTTATAGAGTTTAGATTTTTAAAAACTCAACCCAAGCTTCCCAATATCATATAAACTACTAGTTGTATGGGTAGTATTTGAACATAGATTTTTGGGTGACACCAACGCTATATACTGCACCACTTATATGTCTATGGACTTTATGAGAGTGAATAGTCAAGGATGGAATCAAGATTACAAACTTCAATGAATGGAAGGATGGTGGTAGAAAATGGTAATTTATAGGGGGGAGAGTTTAGGGGAGGGAATAATGAATTCTGTCTTCATCTTGCAATATTTGAGATATCACTGAGATATCCAGTCAGAGATGTCTAGCAAGCAGTTGCTAATACTGGACCAGAACTCACAGGAGAGATTAAGACTGGATAGATAGATTTGGACACCTCCTAAAAAACTCCATGTAGGGTGATATCACAGGAGAAAAGTGATAAAGAAAAGGTATAAGATGAAGCCCTGAATAATAACTGTGGTCAGGGGGCAAGACATAGATGATGAACCCGAAAAAGAACAATCTGACAAGTAGGAAAACAGAAGAAAGCAGTACTGTAAATAGAAAGTTATCAGATGTAGTAAACTCATCCTAACTTCAGTCACTTCAGTTTCCTGGAGTTTCTGTCTCCCCTAACCTCTCAGTTAAGGGTCCTTTATTCTGCCTCATATCCATAGCTCCAGCTCTGCACACTTTCAACCAACAGGTAAATTCCAACTCTATCAATATGAATCTTCAACCAATGAAGACCTAGCTATTCACTGCTAGATACCTTGAACAGGTTTTAAAAAACCCTGGTATATAAAAGCCTTCTATTTGGTACCAGGAAGATGAAGCAAAGCAGAAGCAGTTTTCCAGAGGTAATAGATCAGTTTAGCCTTGGCATTTCACTGTAGGCCATTAGCAATCTTCCAGATTTAAAGGAAGGACAAACCATTTTGTAGTAGCTAAGAAATGGAAACAAGTTTTATCCATTGATCAAGGAATAGCATCTCCCCCCCCAAAAAAAAAAAACCAAACTGATGCATATTAATGTGTTGTGATAGTATTGCTGTAATAGTTAATGAGGGATTCAGAGAAATCTGAAAATTGTATGAACTGATGGAGAGTGAAATGAGAAAAAAAGAAGCATTACATACATACACCATGAAAACAATGATTTAAATGAAAAGATCACTAAAAAAACTGAACTCTTGAGTAACTGGGAAAAAAAGACCAATAATGGTCCTAGAGAAAAGATAAGAAAATATACTGCCATCTTATTGCTAAAGAGGTAGAATGCTATAAGGACAAAATATTTCTTACTTTGTCAGATGTAGTCACTGGGTTTTGCTTAACAATTTTTTTAAATAATCAAAGAATGAATTCAGAGGGTATTAAAAAATAATGGAGGCATATTTTCAGAAATTAATATAGTATAAAAACAAAAGGCATCAATAAAACTTACTTTTAACAAATAAAATGAAAGAGGCAAGAGAAGGTAATAGGGGAGCATATATAAATGTATTCTCTCT
Source organism: Macrotis lagotis (assembly GCF_037893015.1). Classification (NCBI taxonomy): domain Eukaryota; kingdom Metazoa; phylum Chordata; class Mammalia; order Peramelemorphia; family Peramelidae; genus Macrotis; species Macrotis lagotis. Next base: position 739,800,282 of record NC_133658.1, read on the forward strand.
TTTCTCTATAGTTTTTCTTTCATCATAGGGCCAAAAGGGATCATTAGAAGTTATCTTAACACCCCTTGGCTCCAGGGGGCCTTCACTTACACCATTCCAAGCAGATGAGAGTCCTTCTTATTCCTAAAATTCTCCAGGTGGAGTTGAGCCTTTTGTTCAGAGTTTGTTTAAAACCTTGAAACAGGAGATCCTTGTGATAAACAGAATGTGTGCCTTCTCACAAAGAAATGTAAACGAATAACAGGTTTCAATAATGCTATTTTTAAAAGACTTTAAATATCTGTTTCAATGGAAAACAACCCACTTAAGCAGACTTAATTCATTTTATGGGCCAGTTACAAAGCAGCACCAGTAACAGTCGGAGAGCAATGCAAACCTGCCAAACTGAACCATATTACCCGTCACACCATGGGTGACTGACTCTGCAACCTTAAACCAATAAGTTCCACATGGCATGAACCAAAATGATATGATTCATGTAGGTTTTATTTTTTCCTCTAGCTTCTAAAGTGTCCCTGGCACTATCCAAATACTATTCCCTCATGGAATAGCTCTGTTCATAACATTGCCTGTTCAGCTTGACAAAGCAAAGTACTTCATTTGGGTTGTGTGGAGAGAAGTTCAGTGCCGATATGTTATTCCATGGCAAGTTAGCATCCTGGATTTTTGTGATGATGACCTTAGATATACACTGTGCTTAACAGCCCCACGCCCCCAGCAAATCAAGCCTTATGGCCAGTCCACTAACTGCCATTTAATTAAAATTCCGAGTTCATGTTTTTGTTTTCAAAGGAAGGCTTGAGCCCAGCAAGGTCACTCAGCTCCAGAGCAGCTGGGAAGAACGCCTCGCTGCACATTTACACTTTAACAGCTCCTGGGAGGGCTGGGTAATGCAGCAAGAAGGATTTCTAACAACTTTCAAAATGTTTTCTAGATAAAAATAGCCCTTTTGACATGATATAGGCTCGAGTAGAAGATTGGAACAAAAAGTAGCTTATTGACTGACACATGGCGGCTGGTCTGCCAATGGGCATTGGAACATCAGGGATTGGTTTTGTGTTTTTTTTTTTTAGTTATATTTAGCATCAGTTTTAATGTGCCGCTTAACAATGTCCTTTAGAAGAGCCACATAAATCAGAGGGGAAGATTAGTAAAATTTACGATGCAATCATTGTGAGAAACCTCTGGGCACCATCACAATGATAAATATCTTGTTAAGGCCCTGCCCATTCCCAGCTTAAATTTCTCCTTAACATGAGAGGTCTACTTCTGAACCCAGATGCATGTATTGTCTCTTTCCAAAAGAGAAAGCATCTGTATTTGAGAATTTTGATGCAACCTGAGAGAGAAAAGATATCTTGGCATCAACCCAATGTGCCAATCATTCATGGAATTTTAGAACTAGAGGAGACCTAATTCCAATCCTTTCATTTTAAAGGTGAAGAAAATGAGACTCAGAGAAGTAAAAGATTCCTATTCAAAATCAATCTGCTGGTTAAGTGGTGGAGTAGGGACAAGAACTTAAGGGTTCTGATCTCCTGTGCATACAGGACACATCAAACAGCATCTCATTGCTGAAAAGCCCTGAAAGTTTCCAGTTCCTTCACTATCCTACTGTATCCTGGGACACACTTCAATTTTTCAGTGTCCTTTTTAAACTATGGCACTCACAATTGAAAATGATGTTCAAAATGTCACCTAACAGGACAGAGAACATTAAAACTTCAGAACTTCTCTTGTCCTACTTTGTTCAGGTTTCTGGTCCTGAACATCTCCTCTGCTGTCCATTTTTCAGATGTCTTGATGATGGCTCAGCAATCATTCAAATGTCCTGCAATGTAGTTCACTTGCCTCAGATGAGTCAAATTTATTGAAGGAAGATCTGTTTGCTGTTTTCATGATTCATTTTGCTTTGGTTCAAACTCTATGTTAGTCATTTTTCTTCTATCTTTCCAAAGCTAAAGATTTTTCTCATCCATAAATAAAACAAAAACATTAGTTCTGCCTTTGGTCAACCAAATCTTCCCTGGTTTCATCCTTCCTGAGGAGTGCTCTCCCAGAGTAAACATTACATGGCTACTTAATAGTTCCTCAAAATAAAATGGAAGATGCTTAGACCATGGATATATTGGATTTCCTCCTGCATTTACCTGAAGCAATAATTACCTAAGGGTACAAATAGAAGGAAGATGGGATTCTCCTTTGTGCCTTGATCCAGACAATTTGCCAGTGGGCATGGCTCCACCCTGAACTCTATGTTTGGAATATTCTCTAATTTTGCCTCTACCTCAAAGAACCACTAGCTTCCTTCAGAGAACCATCCATGTGCTAACAGAAGTCCTTTCCTTATTCCCACAGTTGTTAGAGCTCCCACCTCTCCTTTCTAGCCCCAAACTAACTTTGTCTTTTAATTATATACTTTTTATTTACTTATCTTGTGCATGTTGTTTCTTCCCAGTAGAATGTAAATTCCTTAAGAGGGCTATTTCTCTTTTTGTCTTTAAATGCATAGTGCCTAGTATATAGAACCTGATGTTTGCTAAATGGGATTGAATTAATGAATTTACCTTGATTTTTTCCCTCCTAATAAAAATTATTTCTAATCCATCTGTAGGTGTCTGAATAGGAAAATTATATTTTTAGATCTTCCTAGTATGCTCCATCACAACAATAGAAGATCCACAAAATAAACATTACAGATTAGCACAGTTTAGAAGGGAACCTTCATTAGAAGGGACTCTCAAGAGGTCATGTAATCTAACCAACACCTAAACAAGAATGTCCTCTATAGTATCACTTACAAGTGATCACACAGTCACACATTGAAGATCTCCAGGGACAGAGAAGTCACTGTCATCTGAAGCAACCCATTCTGCCTTCAATAATACTTACCCCCCCGCCCACTTTGAACTGAATCTATGATTTCACTGGCATAAGGAATTCTCAACAAGGAAATTACCCTCATTAATGCCATTTAGCATTTATTTTAAAACTAACTCTCTCTCAAAGAGTTGCTATCTTAGCATCTGGTTTAGCTTTAATTCCAACTCCTTGATAGTCATTTTTGTTCTATCTTTCTAAGACTGAAGACTGTTCTCCATAGATAAAAGAAAAACAAATTCTTAGGGTGGTGAAAGTTTAAGTGACTTGTTCTTGACAATTTCTGCTCACTGATCCTAGTTCCAGATTCAAAAACCCCACAGAACAAACTCTGTCTTACAAATTCTTTTAGAAAATGCCCATATCTTCTCTTCTACAATCTAGACTTTCCATAAACTGAGCCTTATACAAAATGGATTTGAAGCCCTTCACCATTCTTGGTGACCTCCTCTTGTTGTTCTGCAGTTTATTAATGTCTTTCCTCAAATATGATTCCCAGTGATAACAGTATTGGTCTGTTCTGACCAAGGAGGGGGGATAATAAGTTAGTACCTTCCTAATCCTGGACACTATACCATTCTAGTTGAAGATTGCATGTGGGGTACTTTGGCCACCACATCACACTGGTAACTAATATTGAGTATGTGGTCAAAATGAAACCCACATTTTTTACAAAAGAACTCTTATCTCACTATTCCTCCTTTATTTTGTACTTGTGGAGTTAATATCTTAAATCTAAATACATTTATCTCTTTATATTTATCTGTAAGAAATTTCATCTTACTTGATTTGGGCCAAGTTTCAGACTGTCAAGATTTTTTTAAAATCCTCTCATCCATGTGTTAACTCTTCCTACAAATCTGTGTCATCTGTAAATTCAATATGAATTCCATCTATGCTTTTATTCAAGCAATTGATAAAAATGTTAAATGACACAGGAGAAAGCACAGATTCCTGAGTCATTTTGTTGGTGATATTCTTTCAAATGAATGTTGAAATAACAATAATTATTCTGTCTATGTGGTCATTCAATTAATTTCAATACTCTATTTTACTATCATCTGGATTGCTCACATCTCTAACTTTTAGGCAACTATTCTTGTCTTTATCAAATGCTATGCCAAAATCTGGTTAAATTATATCTACAATGCATTTTTTATGGTATGAACAACAACAAAATGAAGTATGAAATAACTTGAGGAAAGTATGTGAATTCACATATTCAAATTAAATATCAGCCCAACTCACAGATTATTTCTGGGGTTGCTCATTATTTAAGAAATATAGTGAGTTTATGGATGATTCAGAGAAGCATAAGGAGTCTTAAATGAACTTAAGCAGAATAAAGCAGAACTAAGAAAATTAAATATACAATATATACAAGAATGTAAAAAATTTAAAGAAACAATAAGCTCATCCCCAGAGAAGAGCTGAGAAAATATACTTCCCTTCCTTCTTTGCAGAGGTGGAAGATTAAATATGATTGATGTGTTAGTTGGTTTTCCTGATTGCTTCTTGGGGATGGCTTGATGGATAGAGAAGAAGAAGGGATATACTTGAAAATGAATATGATGTAGTATTTTAAAATACCCCTTTGGTAAATATTTAAGATTTAAGTAATCTTTTGTGATATAGATAATCATACCCTAATTTAACTATTTTGTAAGTCTAAATTTTATCTATTATTTAATCTGGATCAAGGATTCCTAGAATTCATGTTGTGAATGTGCGCTCTCTCTCTCTCTCTCTCTCTCTCTCTCTCTCTCTCTCTCTCTCTCATTGGAGAAAGGACTCTTCACTACCATATTCTATATCACTCCTATAAATTAAACTCTACTTAAGTTTTTTTTAAGTTTTTTTTATTTTTTGCAAGGCAAATGGGGTTAAGTGGCTTGCCCAAGGCCACACAGCTAGGTAATTATTAAGTGTCTGAGACCATATTTGAACCCAGGTACTCCTGACTCCAAGGCTGGTGCTTTATCCACTACACCACCTAGCTGCCCCTAAATTAAACTCTATTTGATGATGTTCATATAGTTTTTTCCAGCATAATTATCCTTAGAGAGTTAGCATATAGAAAGACTTTTCTCAACTCCAGGAACAGCAATGATCCTGACCTGAGATCATCCTTCATAATCTTTTCTAGGGACAGGAGGACAACTTGGAAAACTGAGGTGGTAACTAAGAGTTTTGATTGTGATCCTATAGCTCATTGATTCAGGACTCAAATCTAACCACTAGTGGTCCCTGTTTCAATCTTGTCAAGTCAATCCCCTAGGAAGCTCCATGAGCACAATGCGTAGTTCCTTAGTAGGAATAGTAGGAACTAAATAAATCTACTAAATGAATGAATGAGTGATTAAACTATGGTCATTTTTTTTGAGGAATTCCTTAGAGAATGTAAGGGGAAAAGTCTGTATGATGTATGTATGTGTGTGTGCTCATGTGTGTGCGCACAAATCCTTAATGAGCCTGGTTAATGAGGTCCAGGGAGGGATGGGAGTATGAAGAGGATGATGCCAAGCTGCAGACTGCCATCCCTGGGTTGGATTTCCCTGATGCCCAATATCCATAAAGCCCATCATACATATGGTATGTTTGATACAATCCTAGATCTCTTTTACATTGAGCCCATCTTTGAGTAGTATTTATGCTTATAAGGTCTTACAATTCATAAAAGATAAGGCAATGAAAAACCCTGTTTTCAGAGATGATGCAAATAGAGTGACTGAGCATGTAAATGAACAGGATCATTCCTAAGAGAAATGCATATCAGTTAGAAAAGTGACAAATATGGATTCATCCTGAGCTGATCATCTGACTCCCTGGCAAGCTCAGCCCCAGAGAGGCTTGGGGACTAAGGAAGATATTTCTGTTCTTCTTCCCAGCCCCTTTCTATGGTATTTGTGCTCAAATGTCATCTTTTATCAAAAGGCCTCTGGTGAGAAGAGGTTACAGGGATATTTAGGTAAATGGATAATAGTGCTTCTGCACAAAGACCAGGGGGCCTCTCTGGATAATCTGACAGTGTGGCCAGCTTCCAACAAAAATGTCACAGGGCCATATGTCATGTAATCCTAACCTGGACCCTCTGCCAAACCAAGCTATTCTTCTTGTCACTGAGAGGGCAGGTTCCAAATGAAAAACATTATGGACTATGGCACTTTGAGTCCTACAGAGGCTATGCTAGCAAAGAAAAAAAATGTTCCTGAATAGCCATCGTGATGAGCCCAAACAGTCCATCAGACAAGGTGACATTTGCCAGGAGAACTCTTAGGTGAATGGAGAGGATAAGGAGAGAATAGAACATAAGGACACAATTCTCTCTTAGATTTGGTCTTGGGAACATAGATTAAGAGCCAGAAGGAATATAAGTTAACTAGTCCAAGCCCCTTGCTTTGAAGAAGAGGAAAAAGAACCTCAGTAATGGTGTCAAAGTTAAGATATTTGAATCCAGAACAATGGAATTTAAACCCAGGCCTTCCTGGCACCAGCATTCTATCCACTATGCCATGCTGATTCTGATGACTTAAGGTGTTGGAGTGAGACCCATCAATTTTATTCACACACTTTCAAATTGCTGTAGTGACTAACAATAAGGTAATGACTCTAGCCATAGGACAAGGGAGAGTTTTAAGCTGGTGTTACAAAAGGTCAAAATTGTTATATAGATATAGATATAATTTTATGTATTTATATATTTATATTTATAATATAAACATTTATATATAATTTTATATATTTATATGTCTGTATATGTATATACACATGTGTATTGTATATATATATATATACTGTGCATGCATATATGTGTATATATATATGGTCATACATATATACATGCAATCTCAAAGTCAGTCAATAAACATTTATTAAGTGGCAAATTTTCTGCTAAGCACTGGGGATACAAATATAAATAGGAAAAATAGAGTGCCTACCCTCAGAAGTTTACAATCTAATAGAAAGATAACACAAGAGAGGAGAAAGTACTTGGCAAGATAGCATGATGGAGAAGTTCAAAGAAGTCCAAAAGGATACAGAGTGCATCCAGGTGGGAAATGAAGAAATAGATGACTTGGGTTCCTTCTTTAATTGGAAGTTTGGGAGTGTATGGTTCCACCCTCCAGATCAGAGGAGCATATGGTACTAATGAAATGGGAATACCAAGGCTGATTAGATCTTGCAGGATGATGAGATTTCCTAATGATGGGTTTTCCCAATCAGTAATTAAATTTCCCAATCTGCTTATGACACTTCCCAATCAGTCCTCTCATTTTCCACTAGGAGAGGTATTGTAGTACAGTTGAATGATGACTGAACCTAGAGGTAGAGGACTGCATTTCAAACCCTACTCTTCTATGACTTTAAGTCACATTTCCAAACCCCAGTTTCCTCATTTGTAAAATAAAGAGAACAGACCAGATGACCTCTAAGGAGTCTTCTAGGTCTAAATCCATGATCCTGCTTGGATGCTATTTTTCTGATATTTCTGTATCTTGCACATATTTGGAGTTTAATAAATAAATTAAGTTTTTGTTGAATTCACATCTGTCCTTGATGCTCATTTTAACCTTACTTTAATCTCAAAAAGTTAGGAGGTACATGGTATGTTTTCCTCTAGTCTTGTTCTTCCCTCTCCCTGGAGTCTATTGGAGATAAGAGAGAAAGAGGAAAGAGAAGATATAACTAAACAAAGGTCATTCTCTAACAAAGACCCTTCAGTATTTGTTCTCTTTGGGGGGGGGCGGGGGCTTTTGTAAGGCAATGGGGTTAAGTGACTTGCCCAAGCTCACACAGTTAGGTAATTATTAAGTGTCTGAGGCCAAATTGGAATTCAGTTCCTCCTGACTCCAGGGCCGGTGCTCTATCCACTGCACCACTGAGTTGCCCTTGCTCCCTTCTTTTATTGTTTCCTGCCCTCATTCATTATTCTCTAATCTCAGTTGTCACATAAGAAGGGGTGGCCTCCTTTTTGCCCATATTACAACTTAGTATAAATAGATGTATTCCAAAATGGTTAAAAGACATTAGAGATTTTAGGTAAAAAATAAAAATAAAGATAAAAACCCAAATACTTTTTTTGAGTCTCCATGGATTACTCAATACATAAAAGATCTTTTTTTTGCCATGTCTAATTATACCAACATCTCCACAGGCACAGTTTGTTTTTTGTCTTTTTGCTTTTTTGAAAATTGTAATTCAATGAATAATATCCAGAGTATCAACACAAACAATCAAAACTATCTGAATAAAAGCAATCCATTTCCTAGCATGCTGGACTCCACTTTCACCAGGAGACCCACAGGTACAGTATAAAATAGAGATTGTGAATTCTACAGTCTCTTCTAGAATTTCATTAGAAGGGATGTTAGGGGTCATTTGGTCTAACCTATACCAAATAGGAATCTTCTGTCCCTAACAAGCCTCTGACTGAAGTTTCTAGTGAAGAGGAACCTGTCTCCTTCTGAGAGAGCCCATTCAGCTTTACCTCATGGTTAGGAGCTTTTCCTTGCACATCTACAACTTCCTCCTGTTGTCCTAGGGCCAAACAAAGCTAATCACACTTCTATATGACAACTCTTCAACTATTGATATTGTTCTCCCTAAATTTTCTGGTCTCTGAGCTAAATATTCCCAATTCCTTCAACTAATATTCATGTGACATGGTTCAAGTCCCCTAATGATCTTGGTTGCTTTCCTTTGAACATGTTCCAGTTTGTCAATGACCTTTCAAAAACATGGCATTCAGAACTCTAGTTGCAATCTAAGCAAACCTCTCATTCTAAACACTGTACCTCTATTAACAATCCAACATTAAGTTAGAGTAACTAGATAGATGAAGAAAAGTTTAAACTCAACATGAATTTATTAAATTCTTATAGCCAGGCACTGAGAGTTCTAAAAACTATAAATAGTAAACAAAGACAAATGAAAGAAAAACAATTCTTCCCTCTGAGGAGCTTACATCCTAATGAAAGAGAGATGAAAAAAAGGAAAGGGAGAAGATAGTCTCATCTGGGAATGTTAGGAAAAGTTGTCCAGTGTGTCATGAATAGAGCCTAGAAAGGAACAAGGAAATGAACATGGCTAATCTGAGCATTTCTCCTAAAATGTATGTTCGAGAAGAAAATGATCAATCAGAAAAAGAGACTTTACAGGAAGAGTGATCCTCCAAGGTAAGAATACCTCAAGTGGAATGAAGTTCCAGGGGAAGAACACTACTGTGACATGGTAAAGAAGGAAATATGGAGAGAGTAATAAGACCCATAGAGTAGCTAAAAGTTGATAAGAACATTCAGCAATGGTTGGAAATTGCCAAGGAGACAGTTCAGACTTGATGTCAAACAATACATCAAATTGGTTAGATTGGCCCCAAAATGGAATGGTAGATAGTGCTTCTCCCTCTTTTGAGGTTTTTAAGGAAAAGCATGATTGCCACCTGTCAAGTATGTTATGATAAGGAGTATGGATTGTATTAAATGATCTCTGAGGTCCCTTTCAACTTTCAAATCCAGCAAGTCTCTAAGTGATATAATTCTCTGGTGAAGAATCCCAAATATTTGTGAAGATCTATACACCTTAATTCATACCAAAGATATCAACAATGAGATAGCTGTGGTTTAACAAGTTATAGTATATGAATGTTATGGAATACTATTGTTCATAAGAAACCATGAACGATCAGACTCTAGAGAAGAATGGAAAGAATTACAGTAAGTGATGCTGAGTGAAGGGAGAAGAACCAAGAAAATATTGTACACATTAACAGCAACATTGTGAGTTGATCAACCTTGACAGATGCAGCTCCTCTCAACAGTTCCAGAGAGCTTGGATAATCCTAGGAGACCACCTATGGACAATGCTAACCCAATCCAGAGGAAGAAAAAAACAAAACAAAAAAGAATCCTACAGAATCTGAACGAACACTACACTCACTTTTTAAAAATTTCTCTTATGTATTTCTTTCCGATCTCATGAATTTCTTTCTTTTCACTTAATCATAATTCCTCATACTAAAAATGACTAATCTCTAAACACATGAAACATAAATGTATATGTACAATACTCACTTGACTGCTGCTGTTGGGGGAAGGGAGGGTAGAAGGAAACCATGTAACTTAAAAATATGCATATGCATATGCCTATGGATGAATGTTGAAAAACTTTCATAACATGAGAAAAATAAAATAAAATATCAATTGAAAAAGTGAGATAGCTGTCTGTAAAAGAAAATGGTCTAATCCATAAGTATCAAACTCAAGTGGAAATGCATCCCTGATACCAGCATATTGACTTAGAAAACCACAAATTAACATTATCTATATTGTATCATATTTTTATTTATTTTGCTAAATGTTTCCCAGTTACATTTCAATCTGGTTCCAGCCACACTCAGAAGAATTATGGATCACAGGTATTCTAGGCATATAGTTAGAGTGAGGGTTAATAGATGAACAGTCCTTGTGTTGTGTTGGTATTCATATCATATCAAAAGAGAGAATAATGTATAATTTTTGTAAAATAATTTATTCTTCCATTCAAGTTCCTTGAAATCTATTTGGAGACTCCTTAGAGGGCTGTGGATCTCAGATTTAGACCTCTGATCTAGAGAAAGCACTCTTCTTTTTGTTTATTTATTTATTCATTTAGTTTAGAAGCAATTGGAGTTGTCATGTCCAGAGTCACATAGGAATATCCTGAGGCAGGAATTGAACTGAGGTCCTGCTGACTACCAGGATGTTACCCAAACCACTTTTGGAGGGTTTACTGGAAGATGAGAACAAATTCACAACAAATGAAGTGTGAATTGGCTATAATTTATTTCGTTATAGGGAGTTAATCATAAATCTATCACGGAATGTCTTGCAGGGAAGAAAAATATAAGCAATGTTTTATCAATTTAATGATTGCTAAAAATATTCAAACTACCAAAATAATACTCCTGAGATATATCTGACTATCTGCCCATAATGTTATTCCCCTTCCACCTCTTCTGAACAAAAACCTTCAGTATCTTCTTATAGCACTTAGGATAAAATAAAATGACCTGATTTTTAAGGTCCTCTCTAAGAAATTTTCAATCTCCTTTCTAACCTCGTTTCATGCCACTTATTTTCGCACAGTCCACATTCCTGCCACCCTAACCTGGTCCACTGCTAGGTATTCCATTATCTGTCCCCATCATTTGCACAAGCTAGTCTCCTCGCACTCCTCTCTCATTTCCGTCTCAAAATCATTGTCTTCCACAGTGACTCAGCTCAAGTACCATAGCCCATGCCTTTCTTAGTATTAGTAAAAAGTCATAATATCTTTAAGCAGTCCATGAAGAAATCTCTAAAAGTCATCTAGTCCAATACTCTTATTTTATAAGTGAGAAAATGGAGTCTGCTGACTTGCCCAACATCACACCAATCATAAGCATCAGAGAAGGGATTTGAACCCAAGCCCTCTGACTGCAAGGCAGTACACTTTCTACTTTCAACTCCATCATCTGATAGTGGATGCTAAAGAAATACATATTGAATTCAGATTAAGAAATTGAGGCTGAGTGACTTTGTTAAGATGAAGTGACATGTACAAAGTAATAGAACTGGGAAGAGAACTGGTTCTCTTGACTCCTGCTCCAGTGAACTTTCTAGAAGGGTGTGACAAATCTTAAAGTGCTAAATGATAGTAGTAATGATGACAATAATTATAATAATAATAGCTAATATAGTATTTTGAGATTTGCAAAGTACAAATATTCTTTCATTTGATCTAGCTATATGCATTCTAGTATCATTATTGTCATTAATATTATTGTCTTTACCTCACACTGCCTCTTTTGTCCTTCAAAATCAGTATTATTAATTCCATTCCTCAGAAATTAAGTAATAAAACATCCTCCCAAACTGTCAGATTCTGGCTGAAAAGACCCTGAATTCTACTTCTAGTTTGAGTAACCTCTTAATTACCAATCCTGACTGTGTCCTCAAAATGTTTATTATATATATTCAAATACATTCCTAAACTCTGATCCTTGCCCTTTACTACCTCCCCATGAGTCTTTGTTTCAGATAATTTCCTTTTTCTGGCCTCCAGGTGTGAACCCCAAACTGAGGAACCAGAAATGGAGTAAAGTTAATTTTGGAAACTGGAAACCATATTCTATACATCAGGGAAAATGTAATCATCATAAAGATAGATTGATAATCAATAGACTTGAAAAATCTGAAAGGTTGTAATGCTGTAAGAGAGAATTGGGGGTGATAGTGGACAGGAAATTAGATATGAGTTAGCAAAACTGATACAGCAGCAAAAAAGGCTAATGTTGTTTTGGGCTTTGTTCCCAATGGCTGCATCCACAGAACCTAGAAGTGATAGTCCTTCCTTAAAAGCCTTGCTCTAAACCCACCTAGAAAGTTACATTAAATTCCAGGCACCTCAATACCATAAAGAGGAAGAAATGGGGGGGGGGGGGGGAGTTGAGAGAGAGAAAAGTAATAAAAATGATGAGGAGGTTGGAAGAATTGATTTATTAGGAAAGATTAAAGTAACTAAATAGGTGTAGCATGGTCTGGTGGTGACTGGTGAAGAGCAAAGGGGAAACCGTAACAGTCTATAAATAATTGAAAAGTGTAAACACCCAAGAGAGAAATGCTAGTTAGCATGGTACAAGGAGGCACAAGGAAGCGTAATTAGGATAAGATGAAGAAAAGGAAATTTAGTCAGAATAGCAACAAACCTCCTTCATGGTGCCTTTGATGCTATATAGGAGTTTTCTCCAAATTTAAGTGAGAGAACTACCTTCTAGATATATTGTCTCTCCCATCAGAATGGGAACTCAAGAGCAAGATTTCTCTTACCTTTCTCTTTGCATTCCCTAAATTTTACACATAGTAAACATTTAGTAAATGCTTCATTTATTAAGTTCTGTTGTTCTACAGTTCTGAATGACTGAGTGAAAAAAAAACTTGAAATGCTTTATTTTTACCTGATAGGACTTTTCCATCTCTGAAAGTTGTTTGATAATTATTAATTTAGGTTCATCCAGACATGTGATTTCATAAGTGGGGGGAAAACCTCTTTTTTAATCCAAATCAGCAACAGGTATGAAACTTTTAATCTTAGTAGTCACCTAGGGAACTGAGAGACTCTTAGTAAAGATAAGGTATTGCTAGGGGCAGGATTTGATCTCTGAGTCTCCTAACTCACTAGCCAGCTTCCTCTAAGTCAACAAGTATTACCAAGGATTTATCATGTGCCAAATAATATGCTAGGTGCTAGATACACAAAGAAAAAACTAAAATGATCTCTGCCCTCAAGGATCATATTTGGGGAGATAATATGTACAAATATGGATATAGACAAAAGACATACAAATTAAATAAAGGTAACATTAGAGGGGATAGCACTAGCAGCTAAGGAAAATGAGGAAAGGCCTTCTGCAAAAGGTGGTGCTTAAGCCAAGACTTGATGAAAGCCAGTAATCCCAAGGGACAGAATGATGTAGAAAACATTCCAATCATAGAGGCATCCAGTACAAAAGTTCAAGGATCTAGGAGAGGGAGATATGAAGTACATCAAATAGGTTATTGGTGTTGTACTAAATATAAAGAATGTAGAAGGGAACAATGTATAAGAAAACAGGGAAAATAGTGAAGACAATGTGAAAAAGCAAAGAGAAGAGTTGATATTTTATTCAAGAGGTAATAGGAAGCTGAGAAGAATGTATAGGGAGAGGCTTGAGACAGGGAGACCAGTGAAGAGACTATTACAAGAGTGCAATGAAAGTTGTTGAGAGTCAGCACTAAGTTGATGACTGAGTAAATAGAGAGAAAGGAATATAAATGAGATAATATGGAGATAGAAATAACAAGATATGCCAATGGACTGGCAAGAATGAGAAATCAAGGGAAACACCAAGGTTATGGATATTGATGATTAGGAGGAGGGTGCTGTCCTTGAAAGTAATAGGGATCACTTAACCCCGTTTGCCTTGAAAAAAAAAACCTAATAAAAAAATAAAAAAGGGGGGCAGCTAGGTGGCGTAGTGGATAAATCACTAGCCCTGGAGTCAGGAGTACCTGGGTTCAAATCCGATTTCAGACATTTGATAATTACCTAGCTGTGTGGCCTTGGGCAAGCCACTTAACCCCGTTTGCCTTGCAAAAAAAAAAAACCTAATTAAAAAAAAAGAAAGTTAATAGGGAAGTTCATAAGAAGGATCACTTGTGGGGAGGAGAGAGGAGAGAACTAAGAAATGTTTTTCATAAAATGAGTTTGTGATGACTATGAAACACTCACATCAAAATGTCCAAAGGGTTGTTTGTGATCCAAGGATAAATAAACAAACTAGAATTGTATAGAATGTAGAGATCTGATATTCATTTGAATAGATATAATCATTGAACACATAGGAGCTGATGAGATTACAAAGTAAGTGAATACAGATAAAAAAAGAAGAGGGTCCAGGAAGGGTGTTAAATGAATTAGTAAGCATTTAATAAATATTTCTGCTTTTCCCCTTCCTCTTCATGCCTCATATATACCCTCTCACACTTCTTACTCAACTGAATCACACTAAGGTAGCAGAATTCCTCATTATGGCTTTGCTTTGAATCCACAGCTAGTGTCACTTCCATTAATTATTATTTGTATATAACATGAAACTGGATTATTCCATGAGCTATATAGACAACTCATTGTCAAGTGGCTGTACTGCCTGTTGGCAATGAGGCTTATTTAGTCTGGTTTATAGAAAGCAAACTTAGTCTGTAGCTGTCATCATATTCAAAGTCTTTTCAGCATGGCAGAACTTCCTTTTATGCTGATGTTCAACTAGTTTAACCTTTGTGAACTCAAGTTTACCTCTATGAAACAATGAAGCATCAGAGCATGTCTATAGAGGAAATTATGATAGGAAGCTGAGAAGGAGGATAAGCTTTTGTCTAGAACAATCCATATCTTAGTAAATAAAATGTCATAGTGATAAATATATAAAAAATGTGACACAGTTCAAAAACTCAACTTCAAAAATATTGCATAAGGAAAGAATGACTAGACAATAGTTAATATGAAAGATTCTAGAGACTCCAATCTCAAAATAGGTCAGCAGTATAAAAATGGTAGCCAAAAAACTAATGGTCTCTTGGGCTTCATTGATATAAGCATGGTATTCAGAACAAGAAAGGAGATAATCTTGCAATATCCTACTCCTGGTTAGACCATATCATAGAGTACTGAAAAAACAGGTATATTTGAAAGTTGTCATTCTTGGTAATCTATGAAAGACTCCTCAATCCAGGATAATAGAAAATATAATCTCAATTTTCAAAATAAAAGAGACAACAGATTGTTAATTATAGGCCAATAAATGGAAAATGACAAATATTAAAGGGACTATGAGAAAACAGGAATATAAATGCCATGATGATGTAAATGAGCATTGGTACAAATATTCTGGAAAATAATTTGGAACTATGCCCCAAAAGTTACTAAACTATGCAGACCCTTTGAACCCAGAAATACCAACTACTTACTCCCTAATGCAATCACAGAATAAGGGAAAAAGACCCTATGGATAAAAATATTTATAGTTCTTTTTTGTGGTAGCAAAGAATTGAAATTTAGGAGTGTTCCTCAGTAAAGATTGCTAAACAAATTATAAGACTATAACTGAATATAATTATGCTATAAGAAATGATAAAGAGGACAATTTCAGAGTAATCTAGGAAGACGTGTAAACTGATGCAGTGAGAAGTGAGCAGAATTAATAAAAAATAATTTATACAATAACAACAACATTGTAGATAAAGACAAACAACTTTTAAAAACTATAGAACTCTGGACAACTCAATGAATAATAACCCTTCCAGATGATCTATGATAAAGTTCCTACAGAAAGGTGATGAATTCAAGGTGCAGAATTGAACCATATTTTTTAGACATAGCCAGTAGTTTAGAAATTTGTTTTGCATAAAAAGGTAGGTGGGTGAAAGGGAAGAGAGAGAGAGAGAGAGAGAGAGAGAGAGAGAGAGAGAGAGAAGACTTACTGTGCCAGACACTATGTAAAGCATTTTACAAATATTAATTCATTTGATCCAACAACTCAATAAGGCAGGTATTGTTACTTTCCTCATTTTACAGCTGAGAAAACTAAGGCAAACAGAACACTCAGTTGGTATTTGAGGCTGGATTTAAACTAAGATCTTTTTGTCTGATCTTGCTATCTCTTATACTTTATGTTTCTTCCTTGAGGATATGATGTCTCTCTCATCACATTCAATTTGTATCTATGTATACCATGGAAACAATGTAAAGACTGGCAATTGCCTTCTGTGAGGGGTGGGGGGAGGCAAGTAAGAATAGGGGAAAAATTGTAAAACTCAAAATAAATAAAATCTTTATTAAAAAATAAATAAATAAGCTAAGATCTTTTGACTCTAGGTCCAGTGTTCTATTCACTGTGCCACCTAGTTCCCCCTACATCACTAAACATATTTTTAAAAGCCTTTAGTTTTTCTATTTTTTTTCTAATGAGGGAAGGAAAATGAAAGATGAGAGGGAAAGAAAATATGCTTGTGTTCATTAAAAATGAAATAAAGAAATAATATTGTCTGACAGATTCCTAGAATAATTCTAGGCTGCATTATTGAAGTAGCATTGCGCTTAGTTTGGGGTACCATTTTATTAACGACAGAAGTTAGAGATAAGGGCATACCAAAAGATGAATCAACTTGAAGACTAATAACACAAAAGAATCTATTCAAGAAACTGTGAATATTTAACCTGGAGAAGAGAAGACAAGACTAGGTGGGCATGATAATTATCTAAACATAGAGAAGAGGGATTACACCTGGTCTGATTATTCCCCCAAAGGCAGACCTAAGAAAGTAAAATGTGGTAGTATATCCATTTCCTAATATTTAGAGATGTCCAAAAGTAGCAATAATTGTCTTAGAAGGTAAAAGTTATTTGTCCATATAGCTCATGGAAAAATCCAATTTCAAGTTACATACAAATAATAATTAATGGAAGTGGCACTAGCTGTGGATTCAATGCAAAGCCATAATGATGAATTCTGCTACCTTAGTATACTTTGTTTTCAAGAAGGAGCTAGATAACTATTTGTTAGGGCTTTGGGGGGAGGGGGAGTTCTTATCTGAATATGACTTGGATTTGAAGCTTTAGAAATTCATTCCAACTCTGAGATCCTATGATTATGTGACTTCTTATTTCAAATCTAGTGCTTTCTCTATTATAATACCACATTCTCTGGTAAAGTGGCCCTGGGCTCTGCCCTTGAAACTGTTCTGTTCAAAATTGTTATTAATGACTTGAATAATGGAATAGATAGCAGGCATATCAAATTCACAGGTGAAGGATAACTAATAACATTGATGTCAGAATCAAGCTCCAAAAAAAAATTCTCAACCGCTTGGTAGAGTGGGCTGAATCAAAATAGATGATATTTAATATAGGGCTAAATGTAAAGTCCTACACTTAGGTTTAAAAAAAACAACTGAACAAATATAGAATGAAGGTGAAAAGGCTAGATTGAAACTCATATGAAAAAGAAAAGACAAAATGGGGAGATGATAGTTGACTGTGTTTGAAAAGCTGTCATGAAGAATTCAACCAAATCAATAGATAGTACTATGCTAGATTTTGAGAATACAATGATAAAAATGAAACAGACCTTTCCTTCAAAGAACCTTACTTCTATTGGGGGATATAATAAGTACACAAATAAGCAAATAGAATGTATACATAAGAGAATTTCAAAAGGAAATATACTGATATCAAGGGAGTCTAGGAAAGACATTATGTAGGAGATGACATCTGAGATGTGCTTTTGAAGGAAGCTAGAGATTCATAAGTTGGAAACTACATCACAGACACCTAAAATCCCTCATTTAAAGGCAAAAAAGATGAAGTTAGAATGTCACAGAGGGAACAATGGGTTTTGTTTGACTGAAATAGTGTCTATATTAAAAGTATTAACACAAAATAAAATTGAAAAGGTAGATAGGAGTCAGACTGTAAAGGGCTTTAAATGACAGGCTATAAATTTTTTTTAATTTTTATTCTAGATGCCATAGGGAGCCACTGACAATTTCTGAGAAGGGAAGTTACATGATCAGATTAAAGTTTAGAAATACTGATTTGTCAGTTTTGTGTTGAAAATGGATTAGAGGGGCAGCTAGGTGGCGTAGTGGATAAAGCACTGGCCCTGGAGTCAGGAGTACCTGGGTTCAAATCTGGTCTCAGACACTTAATAATTACCTAGCTGTGTGGCCTTGGGCAAGCCACTTAACCCCATTTGCCTTGCAAAAAAAAAAAAAAAAAAACCTAAAATAAACTGAAGAAGAAAATAGCAAATTACACAACAAACACCCAAATAAGAGTCAGAGGGACTCAGGTTCTAGTGTCAGGTCTGACATTTGCTAGCTAAGTGATTGTGAATGTTATTTAACCTGTGTCTCAATTTCACACACACACACACACACACACACACTAGGAAAACATGGATAATAATACTTGCACAATCAATCCAAGAGGGTGCTGTAAATATACAATGAGATAAAGCACATTGTAACTTGAAAAGGAATCAAATAGGACTATGTTTTCTCTTGACTAAGGAAGTTCAAGTGAGAAAATTCCATCTACTAATGCAGTCAGCACCTCCATAGTTTATGGTCTTAAAAGAGTTACCTAGAACAATCTTGAATTCAAATAAAAACAAATACCTGTTGCAGTAGATTGACTTAGAAAACCCAAATTAACATTATCTGTTATATTGTATTTTGGAGGATATTTAGGTGGTACAGTGAGTGGATAGAGGATCAGCCCTGGAGTCAGAAATATCTCATTTCAACATACAACTTCAAACCCTTGCTAGATGTGCGATTCTGGAAAAGTTACTTAAGCTTCTGTTTCCTCATCTGTAACCATTCCAGTATCTTTGCCAAGAAATTCCCAAAATGGAGTCACAAAGAGTGAAACAACCAAACAAAAGTTGTATTTTTATTTATTTTGTTAACCATTTGCTGGCACCTGAGAGTCTGATACCTGTGACCTATAATACTGAAAGGTGACTTTCCCAGGGTCACAAAGTCAGATGTTTTTTAAGGTCAGTTCTTCTTGGCCTCAAGGCCCATTTTCTGTCTTCTACACCATGCTCCCTCTAAGTGAAAAGTTGCCATATCAATGTGTGTTATTATTAGCATTCCTTCTCTTTGCTAATGCTATCTTGGTCCAAAACAGCAGAAGTGCTGGATGAGCTATCGGCTTTCATTTGAAGATGTTAGGGCCAAAAAAAGTACCCCTAGATAGTATTCATATTACTGCCAACCTAACACTTTGGTATATTCCAGGGGACTTGCTATTAGGCAAATATTGCAACAATCCAAATGCCATTATATAACAATAAAACAAAAACAGACTTTTATTTTTTATTAAAATATTGAGTTAGAAGAATGAGTGTATATATTTATATATAATTAGATCAATAATTACTTGAACATTCAAACTTACTTGCTCTTAGGATAGCTAGTTGAAAATATGACCTAATCTCTCACTACCAGTATTCTTCTATTTCATGAGATAGTCAATAGAGCTTTCTAATTGTGATTTTGGATGCTTCCTGACGTGGCATCAAGAGTCATTTACACAGTGTAGTTACGGCCCCTAGCATCAGACCACCACCCTCTGAGATGAAATACAGAATGCACAATTGTGCATAATCATAAACTGGATGATGAGTTTTAAACAAGATTGCTCTATTCAAACAAATGTCTCTAAAGCTAAAAATAGTGTTTACCTAAGATTATTTTTTAAAATAGCAAAGTCATTTTCCATGAAATTAGCTATTCAAGCTCAGCAAATTTCAATGGACCACACAACTTGAGTATTATTTTTTTTTCCTGTCTCTCTAACCCCCTACTAAACAAAATTGTATAGAATGGCTTCCCAGAACAAGTCTGCCACTGGAAGGAAAGATCTAGACCCTCTCAGACTGTCCCACTTGCCAGGAGTCCTTTGGTTCTAAAGTGACACACATGATTTAGAACACTGGTCCAAAAAGTGGGATGGTATAAGGAGAACTGAGCTGATCAAACAGGTTGCCTGCTAATGAAGGTTGTACCTTCAGACAGCAACAGGCTCTGGACTAAGTCAATTCTCAAGTCATTGCTGGGCTTCCCTTTGTGGAAAATGAGAACCCAACCCATAGTTACCTCTCTAGAATGTGGGAAAGGTAATTGAGATAATGTCTAAGTGGTGTGCATTTTTTGGCAATGGGTGCCATAGCCACTCAATTAAGGCTACCAAAGCAAATATACATATTTGAGGGACAAAGCCTCATATAATAATTTAAGAAAACCAGTAAGTTTTCTTAAATTGTAATATCTAGTAGGTGTTTTCCTAAAAGCTCAAGGCTTAACTGCTGAACACAACAAAACAAACTCTTTCTTAGGTTTTAAACATTATCCAGATCACTATGGTAAACAAATATTGAAGAATCACATGGCAGCAATGATGCCTTTTATATGATATACATTTGGTAACAATGGCACAAGTACACATTAATATCTTATCAATTGAAGTCCTTGAGAGAAGAAAATCTTTTTTACTTTGTGTCTCCAGTACTTAACACAGTGTCTAGAATCTAGTGTGTGTAAAGGCTTATTGACTGACTGCCTGAATTCCTTTGTCTTTGAATGCTATATTCCACAGAGCAGAAGTCATTTGGACACAGCACATATCATTCTTTGGGATTACTAGTGTCCCATTTAGTCATTTAATGATGGAGAGTATTATGTCAGAAATGTGGTGCAAAGTTCAAAAGAATAGGCTATAACTACTTCAGTACCAATTAAAGATTTGCTTTATTCCTAACTAATTTTTTTTGAGTCATTTGAGGTTAAGTGACTTGCCTGACTAGTAAGTGTCTGAACTCAGATCCTCATGACCCCAGGGTCAGTGCTCTAGCCACTGCACTACTTAACTGCCTCTATCTTACTAATCTTAAAGATGAAAAATGCAACTCAATGTTGCTTTCAGATCATATGTGGAAAATGTGGGAACTCATCTATAATAAAACAGTCTATGACTTGAAAGATAAATCTCAGAATAGTCAAAGGATCACATAAAATGATAAAGGACTACCTCAGGTTCATACAACAAATCAATGCCAGAAAGAAGATTTGAACCTAGGTCTTCCTAACTCCAAGTTCAGAACTCTATCTTCTAGGCCATATATAATAGATCATAACCATAAAATCGAGGCACTAGAGGGGACTTGAGGTCATCAAGTCTAATCCTAACCCATTGAATCCTGTCTACAATATCCCCAACAAGGGATCATTCAGCTTCTACTTTATTACCCCCAGAATAAAGCTCCCTTGTAAAACAAGGGAGGATTTATAAAGGGCATTTTGGTGTGAAATTCCGTCCTTCCAGTGTAGTTGGTTTCCAGGTCATTAATCTATAGTGCATCAGGCATGACCTTTGTGTCACATCTCAGATATAAAAATAATTAAGTACTAATGATCAGCTGTGTGACCAGTATTTCAAGTTCTCTTCATCTCTCCTGCCATCTCTCTCAAATTCCATCATTTTTCTCGCTGTTGTGACATTTCCTTCCAGCTCTACAGACCTCTTTATTTCTAGAGATCATCAATAAATTGGGTCAATAAATTGTCTACACATTTATCACCTAGCCTGTAATAGAATTTCCTTCAGAGTATTCAGAGCTAACGGGAGAAGTTTCCAACTAGGTAAACAGCCATGTGACAAATTGTCACATTGCTAAGTCAAAAACAGTTGAGCAGGAATCGTGAAAATTAACTACTGTTCTGTCCTAAAAATACACATAACTTCCAGTTGCACAACATGCCCAGATTGGTATGTTAGGTTAGATCCTATTGACTTCTTCACACTTTATTTTCCAATGGCTACTTTAAATTCAAAAGAAAAGAAGCTCCTTCTGGGACAAAAACAGGGATCTCTGCTCACTTTAAACTATAAGAAGCTCCCCAAATGAGCTGAATAAGATGCATTCACTGGAACCAGAGGACAATATATACTGAATCCCAGGGTAGTACTCCTTCCTCAAGGGATGCCATATCCCTACAAGACACCTCTACCCAATACACAATCCAGTACATCTGTGACACAAGCAGAGGGAAGGCAGGTGGAACAAAAGAAAAGAGAAGGCAACCTGAAGTAAATATTTTATGTGACTTATTTTATATTCCTTCTGTTCACCTGCACCTTTCACCAATCATATTTTATCAGGAAGAATATCCTCATCATTCTCTTTGACAAAGGAGCAAGGACTGGCTCCACAGTCAAAGGATATGGATTCAAAATTATCCTCTGACACTACCCCTGTGACCTTAAACAAATTATTTCACTATCTTGACCCTCAGTTTCCTCATCTATAATATGGAGTTTAAAATATGGGGAGTTTAACTCAATGACCTCTGGTAAGGTCAATTTCATTTCTAGGTTCATGATCCTATGAATTTCCCACTTCTTACTTTTGGTCAGATTTTATATCCCATGCTGTAGGTAAAGAATAAGATAAACAAGTAAATTTTGACATGGAATAAGATGGTTCAACCATTTTAAAAGGATTCTTGAATTCCCACTCCACCTCCAGTCATTCTTCACAATATGGAAGAGATGGAAGGAAACTCAAACCATCTAGTCCAGGGATGGGGAACCTTTGTTCTCCCAAGGGCAATTTGGATATTTATAATATTATTTTGTGGGTCATACAAAATTATCAACTTAAAATTACCCTGCTTTATTTGGTCAAACATTTAATTAATTCACCCCTAAAAATTTCCTAATCTGTGGCTGCCATGGCAGCACCAGACCAAATGATTTCACAACCCTTATACAGTCCACAAGTCAGACATTCCCCACCCCTGATCCAGTACAGTCCCTTCACTTTTTATAGATGAGAAAGCCAAGTCAAAAAAAGTGTAAGTAAATTTGACCAGGATCACACAATTAATAAGCATCAAAGACTGGATTTGAATTCAGGTCTTCTTGACTCCAGGCCTTGCATTCTGCATAACCTAGCTGCTCCTCTTTGCCTTCTTTTAGATTGAGAAATTTTTTATTTAATCAATTAATTACTTAGACACCCAACCCAAAAGTGTGCATAGTGTTCCCCTATGATATTTCAAAGAGTTAACACAGTCCTGAGGATGAGATAATCGGGATCTCTATGAATCATAAGAAAATCATGAAACAACCAAAAGCTACTTCTGGTTCATGAGTCCAGGTCTCAGAGGTATTCAATTATATCCAGATCCAACATGGGATTTTTTCTAGTTTGAGTCTAGACCTGTAATTTCACCTGTTTTAGGAACTACCAATGTGGAAATACTGAAGCAAATGACCTCAAACTTAGGGTCACAGAGAATTTTCTGGGGCATTGAGAAATGAAGAGACTTGTCTGTGGTCACAAAACTAGTGTGTTAGAAGAAGGATTGAATGTAAGTCTTTCTGATCACAAGTACAGCTCTCTACTCCACCACATTGCCTCTCTTCCAATATGGTTAAGATCTTCAGATTAACTCCAGACAGGAATGTCAAACTGTTAGCATGAAATAGTTTTGATAAGTCAGTTGTGGTTTATAGAAATCAATAACCACCTTCCCTTGTGTGCATGTATGTAAATATCTGTGCTTCCCAGATGGGATTTGGACAGGTATGTTTTGATGTGCAAATTTGGCAAGGAGTGGCCATGACACTTACAAATGCTCCCAAAATGTTTTGTAAGTCAAGGTTTGTTCAAGTGAAAAAGGAGCTCCATGCCATCATTGCTTCTCCCTCTCCTTGATCTTCTCTTGGTTTTGACTAACATTCTTTCTCTTACCAAGAATACAGATTGATCACTTAAAAAGAAATCCTGAATAATAACATATATAGATTATGTCTTAAGAGAATGGAAAAGATGAGGAAGGACACATAAAAAGACAAGGGAGCACATATGCTTCAAGAAGCATTAATTGATGAATAAAAAAATTATATTAAATGCTTACTATGTGCCCCCACTGTGCTGTGTTGAACAAAAAAGGAAAAATACTTGTACAAGTATAGATCGAGAAAAACCAGTAGGAAATTTTCTACCCTCACATATTAATGAGGAGTTTCAAAATTAATTCTATTAGAATAAGGTTCCCCACCCACCCCCATCCTCAGCACATGAGCTAGCCTAAGTCAGCTCAAGAGAGCCAACTGCTAAACTATAATTGTAAGCATTCATACCTCAGATATCTGACAAATAATACAAAAGCAGGGTTTGATTTAATGTCTTCTTGATTGTTTACACTGAATAAAGTGAAGGAGAAAAATGTTTTTAATGTACACTAAAAGTGTTTCCTGAATACATGTTTGCCAGTTATTAAATCTAAATACTCCTGCCCCCACCAACCCACTAAAAAAAGAACAGTTCAAAAATCAAATTAAAGCTCAGAAATAATAATGGTATAGCCCGCTTACATGGGGAATGTGCAAGAGGAAATACACACACACACACACACACACACACATATATATATATATTTATATTTATATATTTATAATGTGCATATGCATACATCACCCAGATAGGTATATGTGGGCAACTCTGGTTAAGTTACTTAACCTCTGCCTCAGTTTTCTTAACTGCAAAATGGAGATAATAACTATCTACTTCCCAGGATTGGTGGGAGAATTAAATGAGGCAATATTTATAAAAAGTTAGTGTCTGACACATGGTAGGGACTATATAAAAGCTTATTTCCCCTCTCATATATGAGTCCCTTGTACCTATATGTATGTGTGTATACATATACATGGAATATAGTAATTATATTTATATATTTATATGTGAGGTATATATGCACCTATGTGTGCTATATTCCCATATCTTGTTTCTATAGACCGATATAAGCATGTATAATTATGCATTGTATGGATTTATGTGTTCATATAGTGTTCTATATGTATGTTATATTGTACAAATGTATATCTAGATATGTATATAGGTATAGGGAATGTGTACATATACACACACACACATATAAAACCTATCTATAACACGTCAGAATCACTGCAAAATTCAAAGTTACTTCTCTATGACAGATCATCATTTCCAACATGGTGCCTACTCACCAAAAAACAGTTAGTGATTCTCTTCTGGATAATGTGCTCTAGAGACTCCACAGTGACAATAAAATAGATAGAAATGTTCTCCCCCTCAGTTTTGTCCCACTAATGGAGAAACTAACATGATGTATGTCCCAAAGGATGAAGAATATGTTTTCATGCCAACATGCACTGTTTTGAATGCTCCTCTAATTGGATTAGGCAAGATTTCTTAAGCTAAATTGAGCAACATCAAACTCTTTCAGGCACAGTCTAAAGTTCCATCAGCTATTCCTTCATGAGCCATCCATCACTCTTTGTCAGTCCTACTTGTTCAGTAACATGTCTCTTCCTAAATAGGGGCGGAGCAAGGGGGAGTCATGCCCTTCCCTAGAACTGAAAGAGGAAACCAAAAGGAAGTAAGACTGAAGCCAAAAGCTGATTAACTACAGATTTGTATTTCTGAGAGACAAACAAAATGAGACGTTTTTATCCTTCTAACCAAAAATACATCATGTTACCCCTCTAGTAATAAATAGTTATGGTGATATGCCCATTTTTCATTGAGCCCAGTTCTCATTGCATGGAAAATGTTTGCTGGGAACAAAAAAGCACTATTGAAAGTTGCATTAACTCTTTCAGGTCTTAGGGTACCATTTACTAAATTACTACTTAAATCACTTCCATTCAATTCAACTCAGAAAACTCTTGTTAAGCAAGGTTTTTCCTAAAAGTCAGGGAAGTTCATAGTTGGTCCAGTTTAAAATTTCCTGTCTTTTCCTTAGAATTAAGCATAGAAAGGCCTTGTTATTTTTATTACAAAAGGAGCTATTGACTCCCAAGAAGAGTCAAAATACTAAAGGAGCCTGGTTCACAAATCTAACATGACCTTTGAAAAGACTATCCTACTGCATGCTTTGGCTTTAAATGGAGCTTGCTGCTAACCAGGCTCTTTTACATTGATATAAACAAAATGCAAAAATGAAAGAAAATTTTGAGGTTTGGGGACAGTTACCAACCCTGTCCTCAGTACCATATAATCTGTACATCCTAGTCCTACAATAGCTAAATAGGAGCTCTTCAATGTTTATTTATTTAATAATTTACTTAGTGCCTAACTCAGTAATGTACAACTGGACACTTTGCAGATTAACATTTACAAGTAGAGTTTCATCTTTTTTTTCCTTTGAGATAAAAAGTCACTATCTCTATAATTTATAGAAAGTAGGGTATCATAAAGAAGAGAGATGGACTTGGAATTTAAAAGGTCTGAGTTCAAATCTGGCCCCCAACCTTAACTTATGAGTAAGTCATCTAACTATTCTGAGTCTCCAATTCTCCATCAAATAAATGAAAGTATTCACCAGAGCATCCACCCAGGAAGTTTCATTGAGTGTCAAATAAAATTCTTTCTGTAAAGCACTTTATAAACTTTAAAACATTATATAAGTAGTGAGCAACAAGTGCTAAGACTTTGGGGGACATCCTAAGTGTCCCTTATTGCAACTGACAGTGAAAAGAATATTGGAGTTGGTACTAAAGAACCTGGGTTCAAAATCCTGAGAGGGAGGAAGAAAAGAGGAAGGGAGGGAAAAAGGAAAGAAGGAAAGGAGGGAAGGGTGGAGGGGAAGGAGGGAACAGGGGAGGGGAGGGAGAAAGGAAGGGAGGGAGGGGAGAAGGAAGGATGGAAGGAAGAAGGAAGCATGGATGGAAGGAGGAAGGAAGTGTGGAGGGAAGGGGGGAGGAGGGAGGAGGGGGAGAGGGGGAGAGAGGGAGAAAGGAAGGGAGGGAGGGAAGAAAAGGAAGGAAGAAAAGAAGGAAAGAAAGGAAAGAAAGGAAAGAGGAAGGAAGGATACAAGCATTTAAATGCTTAATGTCTATCAATAACTTATACATTTTTAAAGTATTTTCTCATTTGATTCTCATAACAATCCTGGGAGGTAAGTACTATTATTATCCCCAGTTTACATCTGAAGAATTCAAATAAGGCTAAGCAACTTGTTCAGCATAACTTATCCAATGACTGAGGTTGGATTTGTACTCAGGTCTTTCTAGCTCTAGGCCCAGAATTCTTTCCAGCTCTCTGCCCCTACCTCCCAGCAGGATCTTAGGAAAATCACTTAGCCTCCATGAGATTCAATTTCTTCATCTATAAATAAGACTATTGAACTAGATGATATCCAAGTTCTTTTCATTCTAAATCTATGATTTTGTATGTATCATGCTTGACATATTATATGGATGATATATAAGGAGAAAGTATGAAAAAGGAGCCAAACAACAAAAGACCAAAGTGAGCAGGGGGTGGAGGTTGCACATAGCAACAAATTCATCTGACTGAAAAAGTCCAGGTTTCAACCACAAATCCACATAGCAGTACTAATAGTAAGGAGAACTCAAGTACTGATTCTTGCTAATTGGAATCTTTTCAATGGAGTAGTATCCTGCCCACATGTCAACAAAGTTCCTGAAATATACAATGGAACCACAGTTAAAGAGAATAGAATTTTGAAGTTGAATGATCTCATAGTCTAATCTAACTGCTTCATTTTACAAATGAGAAAACTGAGATTCAGACAGATTGAATAATTTACACAAGATTACAGAATAACCTTAGTAGAGATTTACAGAACTTTGATAAAAAACACTTCTAACTCAATCCAAAGTCCCTCACTTGACAGGTATCAAATTATCAAAGTATAAATCACTCTGTTGGGTTAGGGATGTCATCAAAAAGAAAAATACATGACTGAAAAGGTCAGACTAGAGTCATGCCTAAAATAAGTGCTAACATAGGCAGCATTTATGCTTCCTTGATATTCTTGTGATGTCAAAAAAAAAGGCAAGAAAATCCACCAGTACACTGAATGTGCCCTCTGTGTTGATTTTATATATCTAGATCATAGTCATACAAGATTTGTGGATAATGATAATAAGAACTAATATTTATATAGTGCTTACTATGTGCCAGGCAATGGGCTAATCATTTTGTATCTGTTATCTCACTTGATTATTACAATATTCTTGGGAAGTAAATGTTACCATTTCATTTTACAGATGAGGAAATGGTTAATTCTCCCCATTTACAGATGCAAACAGAAGTGAAGAGACTTGCTCAGAGTCATGTAGCTTCCAAGCATAGGAGATCAAATTTGAACTCAGTTTTTCCTGCCTCCAGACCTGGTGCTCTATATCACCCAGCTGCAGTGATGGGTTCCCAGAGTCATTTAGTTATTGAGTATGAAACACTCTGTTAACATGTTTAGAGGCATAGAGATTACATATTCATTTTTCCACCAAAGGATGATAAAGAGCTTTGAATAGTGACTCTCCCCAAACTGGTAGATAAAAATTTTTGCATAGATCAATGGCTGAAAAGGCCCTCCTACTCATTAAGAGATAGTTGGGGAAAGTGCTCACAAAGCTATAATTTACAAACCCAAGCACATGTACACAGTAAAAGCACTAAACAGGAGCCAGGTTGAACTTAGAGTGTTTTGCAATATCCCACAATATGGTCAGGAAACAGGAAAAAGCATCTATGAGGATTTTAGAAAAATCCATTTCCCGATTCCTGAGTCTGGCCTTTCATACTGTCAACAATGTTTTCTACATTCTTCCCGATTAGTGAGGGCAGAACCCGTTGTCCACACTTTGGATAATCCCATTGCACAACTTTTAACTCCTTGGTACCAGGCATCAGATTTTCCTGGCACCAAATTCATTGATGGCAATGGAAATGATGGCAAGAACTACCAGTGCCAGAGGTCGGACTGTGTAGTATTAAGGGAACTTCTGGTTGGGAGCAGTAAGAGACAGAGCCCAGACAAATACAACTGCCAAGAATTGTTAAGGAATTGTACATTCCTACAAAAGAAAAGAAAAAGGGATCGAAATATTCTCAACTCCCAAGAGCTGCTGCTCCTGAAACTTAAAAAAAAGATCAAATGGGATGGGATTAAAAATAAATAAAAACCAATAAACAAATGAGAAGTTACTGTCAAGTGACAAAATTCAAAGCAAAATGGAATGGCTAATTACAGTATTAAAAAATGTGAAATTTGAACTTAGACTCCCTCTTACAAACTTTTTTTTAATTAATTTTAATTCATTTGGACAAGTCATGGAATCATGGTGAACAAAGTTTCTCTGGGGAAGTAGAAAATGTCTAAGTATGATTCTCAAGCTGGAGAGCTTCCACTGTCTACTGAAATGCAATGAAACCTTTGCTCCCAGTATTTTATTCTTCCCCTGTGGCTTTCAACCCGATATCCAAACCTGGCCAGGGATCAGGCTCTCACTACCTGAAACTGCAGGCTCTCTTTGTGCCCCTTTAGAGACAGGAACAAAACATATTTTAACATATTAGGATAGGTAAAAATTGAGAAAATACAGATTTTTATTTTCTTGATATATAATCACCACCACCCTGCCCCAGATAGCATACTGAAAACTTAGTAAGAATAGTTGAAGAGACAGAAATGACTCAACTTACTAAAAGAAAAGGAAACCTGCTTAAGCAATGTTTACATTTTTTTCAACTGCTCTTACCAAGCCTTCAGAGATTGGAGGAGTTGGGGGGGGGGGCAGTAAATAATACTCCTACTGCAGCTGCTGGGTACCTTGATTAATATCTGTTCAGACAACAGTTAGGAGACATTTGTTCCCCATAATTCCTCACCACTCTCAAATTAACAGTAAAATATGAGCTTAAAAAGAAGAAAATTACTTTGGATAGATATGGGATGTGTGTTTGTATGTGAGTGTGTGTGTGTGTGTGTGTGTGTATGTGTGTGTGTGTGTATATATATTATATCTGATATAATATATATAAAATCATGTTCAAAAAAACAAAAAATGCAAGTGTTGAGGAATTTGGTAGTTTGTCTTTTCTTGTCACCTGCAATACCTCCCTCACTAAGATTTGCTTATTAGACTATTTTGCAAATTACTAGGTATAGCTGATCCAAATCAAGCATATAACCAAGTTCAAAAGATACAGGAAACTGTAATTTCTTTTTCCATTCACCTACACACACACACACACACACACACACACACACACACACACACACACATATAGAATTCTTTTGGTTCCAAGCACCAGCTTGGAAAGTTATCTCCTCAAACTTGCAGCAAAGAAAAGATATCTTAATGAGTTTGCTTCCCACCCCCTCCTCCATACCCTGAACACACGCACAACAGCTGTAAGAGCAAGGAGAATAATTTTTTTTCAAATTCCAGTGGTTCATGTAGGCACAATCATCTGAAGCAGCTCTAAAATGGACATCAAGTAGAAAATACCATTTTTCAAAAGTCTGTAATTATGTATTTACATAAATTACATAATTGTGTATGTATTTACATAAAATTACAGATTATCAGGTAAATAACATGAAGTCAATGTTTGGTGTTCATGAAAAGGGGTGTCATAAAGTGATAGAGCTGTCCATTTCTCTATAGGCCCAGGCAGGGTGAGTACCCACAGAATTCTGACCTGCTCATGTCCTTCAACACTACTTGGGAAGGATCACATGAGAGATGAAAGGATAGGTGGGTGGGTCCATGCCCATTCAGTCTTTGACTAAGGTGCAAGTTGGCACCAACACAATAGTGGTTTGGTGGCATGAACATCTGACTATGTAACAGGGAATAGCTCATTCCACAAAGGCTAAGAGCTGGCATCAGTTAGACCTTTGGTCACTAGTGACATGAGATGGGTATAAATCAACAAGCTAGAGATGAAACACTCCATAGCCCAGCAATACAATGCCCATGCCAAAACCCTGAGCCAGCAACCCTCCTCCCAATAATGCCTATTTACATAAATCACATAAGTCAGCACTTATTTATTTACACACCATTATGGAGATTTGAATAATCCATTACAATTTATTGTATCACTTGCCAAAAGCACATAACATTTTACTTGTTTTTCTTCCTCTTTAAAAAGAGACCAGAACAAAATGAACTCCCAAAGTAACATCAAAGTAGCATTCTTGCAAGAACTAACTCGTGGACATCTTAGCCTTTTCCATGAATCTCTTTGTGGTTCGGTTTTGTTTTCTTTGAGGCAGGCTACCTGACTTCTAATGCTACTTTAATGAGGCTTTTAACAATTGACTGAAATGACCTCTTCAGAACTGAACGTCATATCTTCTATATCTTGGAAATTTGGTTCTCTCTTGAGCAGATATTTAATACTTTTTCTTCAAAAGAATCAAATATTTTATGGAAAACTAAAGCCTGAATATGTGCATATTTCAATAGCAGTGAAGGGTTTAAAAATAAATAAGAATCTTACTTGTTGGACTTAAATGCAAGTTACTATTTAGACATATTACTAAAACTAAGACAAGGGAATAGGCAGTTCTAACCTCCACCTTAAATCAACTCATTATTGTCACTTCTGCCCACTCCCTCCAAAAAAATTCCTATTTAATACCATATTGCTAGATTTAATTTTTAGTAATGCAACTCATGAGGAGGGCATTGCTACCTACTCCAACTTAAGGACCTCAGAATACAAGCTCAGGACACTGAGACATGTACTGATATTTCATACCTGCTTTAAATTTGCCAGTGCCATACCTTTTGTCCTATAAAATGTGCATCAGAGCAAAACAAAGTGGGAATATTAAATTAAAAGTAGTTCAGGAATATGAATCTCCAAACATTTTTAACTGTCACTCTCAATTTCCCATCATAACTGGCTAGAAAGGGCTAGCTGTGGTGTGGGAATTTGTTATAAATTCCTTTTTTCTTAAATATTGCTTTAAGAATTTGGCTCTATTTTCCTTAGTATATAGTAAGAAATATTCTCCCTTGCCCAAGGGCAAGTTCCAAAACTATTGCTACTAAAGAAATATGTATTCCTATGCTTGACAGCATAAAACATTATAAAAAGTCTTGTAAAAGATATTATATTTTGTAACCTCCCCCTTAAAAAAAAACTTGAGCGCTTGTGAAGACCATTTTGAAAAACAAAACACAGCCAACAAGTATAATGCTTTCCCCCTCATTGTCATTATCGATAAAGATTTATTAGTTTCATTTTGCAAGTTTTACTTTAAGAAGGGTGCTAGTATCATGTATGATGACAGTTCACACTGTAAGCAGTTTTCCATAGAAGATGTTACAATGACCCCTAAGGAACTTATATCGTTTCATAGTAGATAGCCAAGTGAGCAAATAAAAGTGTTTACAAGAATGATCCTATTATCCTGATTTTTGCCTCTTGAAAATAATTCTGTGCTATGTAAGCTTTTTTTCTTTCATTTTTTCCTTTTTTTTGAGAACCATAAATTAGTACAATGGTGATGTTAGTCCTGCTGTTCTGGAAATCTGCTAAAAATAAAAAGCATATTTATTGTTTAGCTTTGGTATAATTTGCAATAGGTTTAAACAAGTAGAATATATACCAACCCTTATATTTTTTTCCACAACTGTGAAGTTACAATGATGGAATAAGCCACTTAATCAGAGAGGAAATATTACAGACACAGAATAAGAGTTTGAGACCCAGTTTGATCTTTAATCCTCTGGGGGGGTAAGCTATGAAACAAGCAGTCTGAAGAGTGAATACTCAGGGTCATGAGTGGTGTGCATACTTGTACAATAATACGGGCACAAAAGAGATTGTCTCCTTTCAGTACACTAGGGTCACTAAAATTCCTTATATCCATGCACCTTTATAGTAACTGCATGAATTGACCACAGGTTCGTAGCGGACTTTGCCATTTAATGCTTACATAGCCTAAAGCTTCCAAAATGCCTATCTGGCCTGTACATATTTCATTAAAAATAAACTCTATATAATAAATAAATATATAAAATAAATAAAATGTTGCCTTTGGAATTTCTATAAATAAATTTAACTTTTTATTTTTCTTTACTAAGAGGTCTTTGCTTTGCTTTAAACTCACTGGGATGATACCAGCAAGCAATTAAACTGAAAAGTCTTTTTTTTTTAAGTAAGACTGCACCCTCCATGTCTTTGTCAATGCAGCGTACCCTTGAGCAGGCCACCAGCCAGAAATCCTGATGAGTCGAAGTATGGCAGCTATGCTGATATATGATGAAATACAACTGATCAAAAATTTAAAAGCGTGTCTATTTCCCAGCATGCATCAGGCCTTTTTCCTCTTTGCTTTCACTTCTATCTTCCATCACCCCTCTCACACCCAATCATTCATTTATTCCTGCATTCATATACTCATTCTTTCTCTCACTCACACACACATACACACACACACACACACACACAATCTCTCTCTCTCTCTCTCTCTCTCTCTCTCTCTCTCTCTCTCTCTCTCTCTCTCTCTCATAATAAATCAAGCGAGTGGGCATAGGCTCTCCTCCAGGAGGACAAACCTTTAAGTGCAGAACAAAATCAGCATGTTCCATCCAAGCCTCCATCATACATTATGCATGCGACAAAGTTTGGCAACAGTGGAGCTGATATGATGACACAGCTAATCAATAAGAACCCACCGCATGAAACCTTTATAGTGGTTACTTTTTAAGGGCTCAAGTGAAAGAATTGTCTTTGTCAACTTTGGCTTAAAATATCCTTATATAGTTCAGGTACTTTCTCAGGGTCCACCGGTCTAGGTAAAAAATGTGTAAATTTTTGATGCCGTTTAGTCCTAGTCCCTTCTCTTGGAGTCCCATCTTTATTTAATGCAACGTAATATCGTCTTCCAGTGTCCACATGTTTATATAGATTCGATGAGTACGTATTATACCAATTTTCTTCAAACTGCTCTCTGAATACACACTCTTGGGTTAATTTTTCCTGCAAAGACAAAACAGAAATAAAATATCTTACTAAAAATAATGAACTTTCAGTGACATTTAAAACAATCCTACAGTATGGTATGATCTTGATAAACAGATGCTTTTAAAAAAAAAAACAATTTTTGCAAATTTCTCAACCATAAAAATTCAGCCACATTCTCATTTCCCATTTTAATGGCTTACTAACCAAAAAAAAAATTAAAAGAGGCTTAGAATTTTGTTTTGTTTTCTATTTAAACTGTGGACAGTCTTCCAAGAACAGTAATTTTTCAGCTTCCAAATCAATTTAAGCCACATGCCAATCACTTGAGTGAGTCATGAAGTGCAGAGGATAATGAGAGACAATGGAGAGTGATTAACAAAGCTTTCTCCTTTTTTTTACTATAGACAATTAGAAGGTTTGTAAAGTGACAATTACTCAGCTAATGTCAAAAGTTCAGGTAAATACTTTATTTTTAAATGTTTTCTGTAAAGTTTTACATGTATAGGAATAACCCTGATGGGCAACAATCTTCATGTGGAGAAGCAACCCCAACCTTGGTGCCAAGCATTTTCAATCCTCCTACAAAGGTAATTCCATTCATTCTCTTGAGGTATTCAGGAAGGGGAAAAAAATTTCACTTCCTCCTTCCATAAGGCAAAGGCTTACAAACATGAAAACTTCATCTGACAAAAAGTATACCTTTCCAATATGTATGAGAGGAGTGGCCAATAGAGGAAGAGAGTGTAGCTTCAGACTCCCTAAAAAATATATAGATTCAGCATTCCATAGAACCACACATTTACACAAGAATCACCAACAGATAAATGGTCCACCCCTTTCCAGAGTTCATGTGGCCAATGAAACTGGATGAACTGCAATTATAGCAGGTCTAAGTAGGGCATTATAGAATCACAGATTTTGTTGATGGAAGGGTCTTTAAAACTACTAAGTCCATCTCCCTCATTTTACAAATGAGGAAACTGAAACACAGAGAGGTTAAGTAACTTGCCTAAGGTCATTCAAACAATACATGACAGGCTATCAACTCAGGTTTTATGAGTTCATCTAAGAACTCTGTCTACTAGGTCATCTATCTGACTCTATACGAAGATATCAAAAGCATCACTGCATACCTGTTTTTGCCAACCACCAGAAAAACAGAGCCTTAGAATTAAGGGGTTGTTTCCTTTTCTATTATTAATATGTAAATATATAAAATAAGTAGAACTATATTGGATATTTTGATGAAAATGGACCAAAATGTACTAAAAGTGACCTGTACTACCTATTTCTAGTTTCACAAAAAAAAATACTAAAATAGTAGTTATGAACTACATTATAAAATGTAGTTATAAACAAACAGGCAACAATAAATTATTGGATTTCTTCCATTGCCACAATTTTGTCCTAGGACTTAGTGGACAAACTAAATTCGGGTCAACCATTACAGAGAGTCATTGGAAGAATGTCAAGCAATGGAACAGGCTACCCAGTTTAGCTGAAGCAGCTGAGCTTCCTGAGGGAAGGGAAAAGGAAGGGAGAATTGCTTGTACTGAGAATAAAACCACCAATATGACCTCAACTAATATTTCTCCTTAGACCCCAGAGTCCTATATCCAAGAGCTCTAGAATAACAGCATCCCCAACCAATAGCTCTATTTCTAAGTCACCCCCCTTAAGCTATCATTTAGAGATGCATCTCTAGTAGAAAAAGAGCCCACAATATCCCCATTACCACTAATACCAATTACAACTATCACTGACGCAGATAATTCCAAAAGCCCTAGGAGAATAGCTTCCCAGAGATACCAACATTGACCCTGCTTCCAACTCCATTCCCAAAGTTATCATCAAGGGGAATAATTTGTGAAGATTTGACCTAGCAACTTCCTCTGCTGATGCTACAGCCTCCACCTTCTCAGTAGATACAGCAACTGAAGACCAGGAAAAGAAAGTTCTCATTACCAAGTCCCTGGCACAACAAATAGTTCAACCACTGAAATAGATAGGATCTTATCAGTAGAAATGACACAAAAAAAGTGCACAACCATCTATTTTGCTACTGTATCCTAAGGGTCATTGTGTCTTTCCATTTTACTTGTAGCTGAAATTTCCTATGTGTTGTCTTCACCTATTGAGAGCAGGGACTATCTGCTTTTCTATTTAAAACCTCATGTTTAGCACACTACTTTCCTCAATACCAAATTCAGTGATGTTTTGGATTATGTCATGCTCAAAGACATGGTTTAAATTTCAGGAACCCAAGAAAAAAATTTGCAAAGGAATTACCTTTCCTTGTTTCTGGTTGTACCCAAAGAAATACCCTCATAGTGCAACTTTGGAGAATTACTTCTTTCATTAATTACCAAGGCCTATAAGGGCTTCTTAACTTACCTCTATGTTGATGATTAAGCTACTTCTCTTTTTACCAGTGCCTCTACCCAAAGATCTAGTTGCCATTACTCATGTTGATTTCTTCATGAGTTTTTCAGAGTGTTGCAAAGGAGAAAAGTTTTAGCCATTTTAGCTAGGCAGCTTCTAGTCTGTACATTAATTTCAAAGAACAAAGCAGAACTAGAATCATCAAACGTTGGCTTAGTCAGTACTTATTCATTTCCAATGTGTCTTGTTTCAATTAAATCTCTATCTTTAGTTGTACTGTGAGAATTCTCATGGTAGAGTTCAGACCTGTATATGTCTATGCAAGCATACTTTATCTGCTTCAGTTCTTTCAGTAAGCAAAAGAAACCCAATGCACCATGAGGAGTTAATATTCTCAAAAGCTACCCTTCCAAATAATCAAAAAAAAGAACTTGGTTAGAATTATTTTATCTTGCTGAATGAAAGGAATTTTGCCAAGGGTATGGGAAAAGCATCCAAAAGAAGAAAATGCTAGGTAATCCTGAGGTCAGATGGTGACTACACAAGCAAAATGAAACCAAAATATGTAACCGAGGAATTAACCAAAATAGATCAATAAACTTAGTCGACTAGATAAAAGTCAAAGACAAATTAACTTTACTCAATTTCAGGTTTAAGGTATGAACTATTTGAAAAATTATTATCTAAATTTTTCCCCTTTCCTCTTCTCATGGAGACTAGGCCTAAAATATATCGGCAGTCAAAAAGGAAAAACACACACACACACACACACACACACACACACACACACACACGTTATACAAATACCAATCCAATTATACAAATGTCTTCTTCATAAATATTGATTAAAATTTAATTTTTCATTGATGTATTTGGAAAATTTAGTTTAATCTTCCCTCCAACCCTCAACAGAGTACAAGCAGAGAATATAGGTCAAACACTGAGGGTCCCATTCTAGTTAATCCCACTATGGAAACTATACAGCTGGATGTACACTTGGGAAAAGTTTCCACGTCATCTGCCTCTGCACAAGGGGCAGATAATTTCCTCACCAACACACCCAGCTGAACCCAGAGAGGGCATCCCTCTGTGGATATACAACAGCCCACTCTCCTCCTGGGGTGGCAAAAAAGTAGGCTGAATGTGTTTTCTCTTTCATTTGTATTAAAACTGACGGAACAAAAATAGTGTGTTAAACATATTAGTAACTATCTTTAGGTTATACCTCCATCTGTGTAATGAATATTTTCCTCACATTAAAGATTATTCCTGGCTAAAAATCACTAGTTTTGGTTTACCATAATTAAATTTTTAAAACTTAAACTAAAAGCTATGTTGTATTCTTTAATTACAAAAACAGACACTGAGTGGTATTATATACTGAGTCTGCAGTTCCACAGGGGACATGAAACTAATCCAAAAGAAGTTTTCCTTTTCTCTGTGGGAAATCAAATCACCTGACAAGCACTGCAGAATTCATCCTATTAAAAATAGAACTATTCCTAAAATGGCATAATTTCTTATTTCTTGGATCTACTTACTATTCAATATTTTCTCTATAAATCATCTATTTCCCAAACAATAGTCTTTTGATTATAAAGGGGGGAATGTATATATTTTCACACACACACATATAAATATATATATATATATATATTTATACATATGTATGTATATACATAACTATATATCTATACATGTTTATACATATAGCTATACATATGTAGATCTACATGTATGGGGTGTATATATATATATATGTATGTGTGTGTTTGTGTGTGTATGTGTGTGTGTGTGTGTTAAGAGGTAGAGAGATAGGGCTAATAGGGTTATATGGAGAGAGAGAGAGAAAAGAAAATCATCTAAGCCTCAGGTTCTTAGCCTACTTTGTGTCATGGACTCCTATGGCAGTCTAGTGAAACTAATGGCTCTTTCTCTGGAGTTTGTTGGTGGGGGGAGTTAATTTATAATTGAAGAAAATGATAAATTTGAGTTAGAGATTAGTGAAAATAAAGATATATTTTTTTCCCTAACCAATTTTGTTGACCTTCTGAAATCTATTCATAGATACGGACCAGATGAAGGATACTAGATTTATTGTGGTGTATATGTGTATATACTCACACAAAAATGGGTATGTACAACTATATTTACAAATATAACATATATGTACATATATATAAAATATATATTCTAAGGTGATTTTCCTAAATTGAGGATAAACTCATTTAATTCAAATATAAATATACTAAATTACTATGTTACAATTTGTATATAGCATTTAGTATTAGGTTTAAAAAAATGAGACAAAAGAAAATATCTTATATAGAACTCCATGATATAATAGAATATACTAGAGGAATCTCAGAAGTAGGTTCCAAAAACCTGTTTTCCCCTTACCATTCTCCCTTGCCCTCAAAATATGAAAAATTCAAATCTTTTTGAACAAAAAAAGGAGTCAATAACAAAAAACAAGAAGTAGAAATGGTGCTAGAGAAATGTCACATCTTCAGTTCTAGTAGTTCTTATTTTGATAAAAATTCTCATTTTTCTTGTTTTTGTGACAGAATGTGAAGACTTCCTAAACATGACGGGGGAAGATTGAATAAGTGAAAAAACTGAAGTGGCATTTTCACTGCTCAGTAAACACTGTTCTATTTCCCCTAGTAGGCTATTACAACACAGTTTACACACACATAAAATAGCTTTCTAGGGAACCCAAAAAATAAAATGGATTATCCAATGTGAACATTTGTCATAATCATAAGTTCAGCTCTCTCATAGGAACTTAAAGACTGGGGCGGCTAGGTGGCACAGTGAATAGAGCACTGGCCTTGGAGTCAGGACTACCTGGGTTCAAATCCAACCTCAGACACTTAATAACTACCTAGCCGTGTGGCCTTGGGCAAGCCACTTAGCCTCATTGCCTTGAAAAGTCTAAGGGGGAAAAAAAGGAACTTAAAGACTATGTCAGTTGCACTGAGATCCCAGATACCATAGGATGCTAGCTCCAAAGGCTCAAAGAGACCTATCTGAGAGAGAGAGAGAGAGAGAGAGAGAGAGAGAGAGAGAGGAAGGAGAAAGGAGGGAAGGGAGGGAGAAAGGAATGGAGGAAGAGAGGAAGGAAGGAAGGAAAAGAGGGAAGGAGGGAGGAAGGAAGAAAAGAGGGAATGGAAAGAAGGAAGGAAGGACAGATTAAGTGCCTCCTATATACCATTCAATGTGCTAAATGATTTATAAATATTATCTCATTTGATCTTATAACAACACTGGGAGGTAAGTACTTTCATGATCACCATTTTACAGTTGAAGAAACTAAGGCAGAAAGATAAAGTGACTTGCCTGCAATCTCATAAGTGTTTTAGGCCAAAATTGAACTCAGTTCTTGCTGACTCCAGGCCAGCCTTCTATTTACTTGGTCATTTAGTCATCTAGTCCAACTACTTAGTGTTAATGGAAGAGAAAACTAAGAAAGAAAAAAAGTGGCTTTATTAAGGTCACAGAGAGAATAAGTGCAAGAGAACCAAGATTCACACCTAGGTCTTCTGAGTTCAAATATTTCACTTAGTAAATGAAGTTCCAGAGGTCAATACATAACCAAAATTACCAACCCATTGCAGTTCTCTGGTATTTACAACCCTTATTCTTCCTCCTTTTCCCTTCCCTTTCCCCTACAATCCAATTCCCTGCTAAACCTACACAGTCCTCAAAATGTGGGAGGAAAAAAAAGTATTTATCCATTTCAGTTCTTCTATAATAGAATAGATATTTGCTTTTAGTCAGTCTTCCTCTTATTTAGAAGTACCAATGTCACTAAATTTCACTTTATGCATAGGCACTAGTGTTGCAGCTGACTAGGGAAAACTTCGGGAAATCAACTTTATTCAGTCCCTAATCCCAACACTTCTGTATTTTTAAATTCATTGTTCTTTTTTCCTTTTTTATTTACACTCCATTGTTATTCTTATAAATCATAATTTTAAAAAAACTACACCAGGTGAAAAGAAATCTTGATCTATGCTCTTACCCATGAACAGTGGTGGGGAGGGGGAGGGTAAGGGTACAAAAAGTGTCTGCTTGCCCATAACTATACTCTTTAGAATTATGCAACTCAGATGTTTTCTAACTCACCACATGTTTCCAATGCAGACAGTTTATAGAGTATTCCACTATAAAGTGATCAATTCTTGTTTTACTGTATTTCCACATTTTAACTGCTTTTTTAGATTATTTAACTGTAGCTGTTTATAGCATACCTATCTTTGAACTGTTGGATTATATCACTAGGCCTGGGTGGAGAATGTGGACTTGATTCAAAAGTCTACTGAAGTCCATGCTCTGGAACGCAATCTGGTGAATGTTAGCTACTATGGAAACCCCTTTTTATTCCATATCATCCAGTCCTGAGCAGTGGAGGAAACTGAAATTAAATCAGCAAAACTTGTACCAGGCCCATTAAAATTCAAGTATGAGTTAATGATGGGAAAAATCTAAGTACTCCCAATGAATGTTGAGGAATGTTATCTTATGGCACATACCTCTGGGGAGGTTAATTTGAAAGGTAAGGAAATTAGAAAGTGTGGAATCTATGTGGATATTTCTACACCCAATTTGTATCTATAACTATTAAAAATGGAAAAGAGAATTGATTAGAATTTTTTCTCTCAGAGAACAATAATTCTCTAAAAAGGCATAAACTGTAATTCTGCACTGATATTTTCAAATAGGATTTCTAAATTAACATGTGTATGCTGTGGATTTGACAACATGTTTAACTGACCAACTGTACAAGTAACTACATTTATTTTCCTGCGTCAAAAAAGAAACATGTGATAAAAAAGAAGCCTAGTTAGAAAATAAGTAATAAATAACCAATCAGTGTTTTATATGTGCCCAGGTACATTCCCTATGGCAAATGTGAACAAGAGACAGAAAGGAAAGGTGGGGAAGGATGAACAGCAATCTGCACCCCTGGAGGAAATACCCACATAAATAAGAGCACAGATCCTTTAGTATATTCCAGTGATACCAGCTTACAGAAATCATTTGTTTAAATACTAAGAGTGAGGACTCAGGAAAAGACTTAATTGTGGAGTCCCTGCACATTTTATTAGTTAATGACTTTGATGTAATCACTCATTTTCATTTCTACTATTCATTAGAGTCATGGTATTTAAAACTCCCTTCACCACAGAACCTTTTACACATAGGTCCTTATTCCTTCTTATATATTCTCATTCTCTCTCTCTCTCTCTCTCTCTCTCTCTCTCTCTCTCTCTCTCTCTCTCTCTCTCATTAGTAATATGGCAGTAAAGTCTTAATGGGAGTTGTTGTAAGGATGGGGGTGATTAAATATAATGACTAAAGGACCTTTAATAAGAAGCCCAGTCTTTTAACTTCCCTCTCCAGGGAGACATCCCCAATGAGGGAGGCAGATGAGAAGAGAAGGAAACAAAACACATGAAAATCAGCAGAAAAAAACTGTTTCTCAGTCTACTTCAAGATCTACTTGAGATCAAACACCCCTCCCAAAAGGCTGGATTTTCCTCAATAGACAATCCCAGAATGGTCAACTTATCAACTTGAACTAAGATAACAACAACCAAAATGTTTAGATCAGGTCAACATGACCAACCTAAAGCATAGGGTTATATAATGATTCACTTTAGGGGAGACAGAAAAGAAAAAAAAAGACAATGAGGTCTCCAAAATACAACACACACACACATACACAAACATACACACACACACACACACACACACACACACACACACACACAGACAATGAGCCCAGTTAACATCAAGAGCAAACTGTTATATGTGTGATAGTACCAACTGGTTTCATGTAGTATGTGTTCCTTTAAAGAATGTGAAATGAACATTTGTATATCAAATCACATTTTCCTATTAGTTTTCACAATAATTTCTGAAATATAGCCCCACAAAAAAATATTTTGCCCCCAGCACACAATAAAATTCACACTTATGAGTCTTAACATTCACTCTAAGGATCATTTAGTATTTGTGCCATCTATGGGCATTTAATTTTTCCATACAATCTTTGAAAGAAAAGCTTTTCAAATTCACCCATATAACCTTGCATATTGACAAAAAAGCACATGTGCTATATATTACACTAAACAGTAAATTTCTATTTCTTTGGAAATTATCACTGACATAATATGACTTGAATGCCTCCACATGAGATAAAAGCTATCATCACATGGGTTACTAATTCTCCAGGTCACAGAAATAACCATTAGAAAAGTTACTAAAGATCTACACAAGTTCATTTGTTTTTACAAATGGTCTGTGTAAAGTACAAAGGTATT
The DNA here is from genome assembly GCF_037893015.1 of Macrotis lagotis. Lineage (NCBI taxonomy): Eukaryota > Metazoa > Chordata > Mammalia > Peramelemorphia > Peramelidae > Macrotis > Macrotis lagotis. The sequence continues at coordinate 739,842,789 of NC_133658.1, forward strand.
CCCATCTGTTAAAAGAGCCATTTTCTACTGGCACCAAGAGAGTCTTAAGTTTGATAAACTACCTTCCATCAGGCTTAGTACCTCAGAGTTCTCAGTAGCATAGTGCCAATGGTCCCTTGAATTTCATTTTAGTTTTAGCCCAAGGGTCAGATGTTTGGTGCTCCAGGTGCATTTGAAATTTGTTTCAACATGGGGTTACAATGGCAGCCCTCAACATGTAAGGAGTTTTCAAATGTGAGCTAGCTAATTCTCATCATTTGTTTGACACTAGCTAGAAACTGTCCCCAAATAGACTTCCATAAAGTAAAGTCTTCCTGCACTGAAATCTTAACATGAAATTCCTTTTAGATTCTATGCCTTTAGCACAAGTTTAAAGAGAGCCTCCAATTTTACTCATCAGTCAACTGGTACCAAAAAAAAAATATTGTTGAGGAAGAAAACAAAGGCTGATAAGGAAAAGAAATGGAGGGGCTGACTGAATGAGGGAATAGATGGAATGATGAAAACGGGCAAGGTTGAGAGGTGAAATTCAAAAAATCAAGGGATAAAGAACAATACTTCAAAGGAAATTTGGGGTTCAACTTCCAATCACTAAATTTCTAATATGATTGCAAAGAATTACATTTGAGGGGCGGCTAGGTGGATCAGTGGATAGAGCACTGGCCTTGAAGTCAGGAGTACCTGAGTTCAAATCCGGCCTCAGACACTTAATAATTACCTAGCTGTGTGGCCTTGGGCAAGCCACTTAACCCCATTGCCTTGAAAAATAAATAAAATAAAATAAAATAAATAAAAAAAGAATTAGATTTGAGTGAGAAAATGACTGATACCACATCTTTCTGTGAAGTACGAACTGCTTCGAGAAATTTCACCTTCAAAGGTCACAATGCCATGTTTTTCATAAAGACTAAAATTCATTTCTATTGAAGCTCTACTTTTCAAACGAAGTGACATTTAATATGAGTGGCATTCAGCTTTTAAAAGTTTCTCATGGGCTCTTCAGGTGGTCATTTAATGAGATCTCCACACATCGGCCAATAATAGAAACTATGTACACATTCTGTCCCCCGTTTTTGTTTGACTCTATGATCCTGGCAAGCACAGAATTTGAACAAATGGTTGGAAATATACAGCAAACATTTAAATACCAAACCATACAAGATTGAACTACTTTCATTCTACTCTATAAAGAATGAATTCAAAGGATGCACCACCACCACCACCACCGCTGCCACCACCGATTTCATTTAAAAGTCATTTGGTTATCTGAAAGGTCAATGAAGTCAATCTAAAATCAAACAAAAAAAAGACTAGCTAAAAATATCCCTAAAGATAATTTTCTGTTTCTAAATCTTAGAAGGTACTTATACATACAGTTGTAATTAATGTTGGTTGAATTCATATTCTGTATACCGTGAAAAGAGTACTGAATTTATAATCAAAGGATCTGGGGTTGAATCCTGTAAGGCTCTGCCATTTACATCAAGTGTGACCTTTATAAGTCATTGAAGTTCTCTAAGCCTCAGTTTTCTCATTAATAAAGTAACAAGGCTAAGAAGTGGATTAAATAACCTCTAAGATCTCTCATTGCTTTGAGATCATGGATCCTATAAATTTACAAATGTTGGGGGGGTGGGGAGGAGAAGATATCACAACCAAAATGCTCTTTAAAAGGCAGACTGAATAAAAGAGAGTAATAAAGAGCCTGCAACAAACATGGGGAATAGTCATAAAAGCAAGGTAAGAATATGCTGTATCAGTTCATATCTACAAAGAAACAATAAATGCAGCAGAAATACCAGCTTAATTTATGTTCTAAGGATTAGGGAAAAGAATGAAAAGACATCGATAAATGATAAAAATAGAGAAAGAAAAGAGAATGATAGCTTTATCTTTCTAAGAGTACCCAAAATGATAACTCAGTGAACTTCAGGGTGAGTAAAAGAGAGAGTGAGTAAGAGATAGAGAAGAGAGTTCTAACTATCTGCTATATGATCATGAGCAAGTCACTTCCCTTCTCCTGGCATTAGAGGATCTGGACCTAACCTGTAAAATCAAAGCTTGTGACCATTGGGGTGTGTTAGAAAGAAAACTGAATTTGGAGTGAGAAGACCTAGATTTAAATTCTAGTTCTGTCACTCACTGCATTACTGTAGGTGAGACATTCAACCTCTGGACTTCTGTTCCTCACCTTGCTGTCTCCTCTTTTTTTGCCTGGAATATTCTCCCTTCTCATCTCCCATCTCTTGGCTTTCCTGGATTCCTTTAAGTCCTGGATGAAATATTACCTTCTGCAAGAGACTTACTAGTCATTCCTTTTCCTTCTTCCCTTGCCCTAGCCCTTGTCCTCTGCCAGAGTCTTACCTCTGGGATTACCAATCACTTATACTGCATTAGAATAGTTGCTATAGGGAGTCTAAAGATTTTTGTGTTGACCAGTGACATAATCAAAGTGATTCATAAGGAATAATACTCAGACAAAGATGGAAAAGGAAGGGAATAGCCTGGAGACAGGAAAAATTAGTCAGGAAACTGTTGTAATCAAGGCAAGAAGAGATGATGAGAGCTGAATTAGAGTGGAATATAAAGAAAAGATACTGTCAAAATAGAATCAAAAGGAGTTGGTATTCCCTATGTCCTATTCCTAGTTTCCAACATCTTCTTGCACCATCAGTGGCTGAAGCCTTCTACCTAAGCCTACCCAGGCAAAGTCTTGCAGTCCTCTTTTGACTCCCTTCTCTTTTCTAAAACAAGTTACCTATTAAGTGCCAGATTCTCTCAGTCTTCTGTCTATGTTAGGTCACAGCTGTCTAATTAATGTGATAATTGGTGATAATGGCTTAATGTGTTAACCTCTTAGGAGACATATTTCCATCCTAAATTGTGTCTTCTGAAGACATAATATCTTAACTCAAAAGAATGGGAGCTCTAGACCCTATAACAGATGGGGAAGGAGCTAGATATTTGTCATTTGGGTGCAATAGAGCAACAAATAAATTGCAATATATAGTCAGCTATCTATTTCAATCTCCCATATTATGCACAGAGAAAATTAAACCCTAACCAATTAAAAAGTATTTTAAAAATACTAAGTTTGTAAAATAATTAGATTCATTTAAGAACAAAACAGAGAAAACAAATTCCAACAGAATAGCTTCTTTATGCTGTTAAAATTTGAAGAATACCCTAAACTATAAAATGCCATTTCATGATTTGAAGGAATAACTTCATTTGCTTTATTTAATCTGAGGAAGAAGTGATATAGAATTTTAATTCCAATTCAAAATGTTCTGAATGGCAAAAGCAAAAATCTGTTATTTCCTTTGGCCCCAGAATCTGCACATACCACATTAGGATTAGCATTTCTATACTGAGAATGCTCCCCCCCATGTTCCCTGAGACTTGTAAATGATGCTAAATTGGAAAGTGCTCAGGATAAAATAAAGGACCAAGAGGTGACTCCAAGAGAGATTATAGAATAGCAGGAACAGGAGAAGAAAACAAACAAACTAGAAATCAGATTGATATTTTAAAATGCAGATTTACTATAAGAAAAGATTGTGTGAAATACAGATGTTCAGAAAGAGTACTCAGTGAGCAATTATGCATAAAGAAGCCCAGGGCTGAAAGTGGACAGAGAATTATATAAGAATTTACAATGCAAAATGGTAGCTAAAAGGGAAAAAAGGCAACAAAAAAAACAGTTCTAGGGTACAAGAAAGGACTCAAATTATGCACCAGAGAGAGCAATGTTTCTGCATGACCTTGACAAGTCTGTTTTTGGAATGCTGCATTAAGCTACAGGCCCTTCATTACTAGAAAGAGCAACTATGCAATGTAGAGCTCATGGAAGACTAACAAAATAGATTAATAAAGGGAGGAATTGATTAAGGACCAAAAAAAAAAAGAATACCTTTCTGGAAAGAATAAAAAGAAATAGTTCTATATACTAAAGCAATCCATTTCTTAATACTACTCAGAAAGGAAAAGACTGGTCATTTTATGATTCCTTCACATATCCTGCCACTTTTCTCAGCTGACTGTAGAGGTTAAAAAAAAAGAAATTCGTGGGTGTACAATTGCCACTTTTGCATGTAAGGGGTTCAGAGCTAGAAACAAACAAGCTCCTGTGGCTCCTGCTCCTTTAGGACTTGTCAATAGTCCAGTGGCTCCTGTTCCAGTTCTGGGTGGATACTGATTAGAGCAAGTTTTGAGCAGTCCCAGGTGACACCAAATTTCAGGACCAAGGCACAGACTAGACCAGCAGGGAGGGAATCAAGTAGCAAGAATTTTGGTTGAGTTGAAAGAGCAAGACAAAAAGGATAGGCTGGGAATTAAGGAAAATAAAAGCAGAGACAAGAACTCAGGAAACTATTGAGAGAGAAAATAGTTGCTTCTTCCCCCCCCACCATGTCCACCCTAACCTCCCCCAAAAAAAAATCTCATACCTATGATTCCAAGTCCAATAATCAAGGACAGGGTAAAAACAGTCCACATAGAAACCTAAGATTTAAGCTGGCTACCAAACATACCTTGTGATATATATCAAGAACCTTAAGAGATTCTAGTCCCTTCTGCTTATAGGAGTGCCTGAAAAAGAAATTCAAAAGTTTCTAGGGACTCAGTAAAGCCTGTGCCTAAGAAATTCTTCTATAGGTTCTCTCAAGTCTCTGGAAGGAATTGAACCATCCATTTGTACAAAGATATTTGGGAATTTAGATCTGCACTTCTGGGGAAACAGAAGTAAGTTGACTCTCTCAAAGTCACTCATGTAATTAAATAACAGGTGTAAGATTTGAACCCAGGCTCTTCCCACTTCAATTTTAGTAATGCTTTTCCTAACATATAGTCTTAGAAAGGGGTGAGGAAGGGGTCAAAACAGAATGGAAAAAACAAAGGGACAGACTGAATTTTCCCCTTCTGATGCTTCTTCTACTGTGTATTTTCCATTATTTGTAACTAGGCAGTCCCTAACTGGTTGAAACTCAGAATGTGTTTTTCCATAGAAACAGTGTTGTAAATGGTGATTAGGTTCCCAGACCAACCCACGAAAGACTATTTAACCTATAATATATCTAAAAGTAGAATACTCATTGTAATCAATCATCTTAACTAATTGAAAAAATTGAAGGAAAAAATGGACCAGGATTTGAATCAATTCAATTCAATTAGTATTTTAAGTGCCTTCTATGTGCCACTTATGAACTCAAAGCCAGAAACAAAAATAAAAACTAAACAGTCCCTACTTGAATGAGTTTATATCTACAACATACACATATAACTTAAAGATAAAATAATTTTAAAATACATACAAAATATAATAGTTTTGAGAAAGCACTTGCACATTGAAGGGGGTAGAGGTGGTACAGGACAAATTCCTCTTGTAGAAGTATCACTTGAGCTGATCTTTGAAGGAAAGTCGGGATGTTAAGGGTGCAGTTAGGTAGCACAATGGATAGAGCACTGGGCCTAGAGTCAAGAAGATCTGAGTTCAAATATGACCTCAGACACTTACTAATAAGACACAAGGGACAAATTACTTAACTGTTTGCCTCAGTTCCTCATCTGTAAAATGAATTAGAAAAGGAAATGGTAAAATATTTCCCTAATGCAAACTCCCCTAACAACTGTATGTGAAGGGCATCCATAAGGAATTACCTCTATATGATCTATTTTACATGCAAATAGAAGATAAAATAAGAATTATAACAATGCCACACTTGGAACTCTCTTCTCAGTTTCTCTTGTCTATGACCTAGGAAGAACTTGTTTCAGAAATTTCTAAAGTATGACTGGGGAAATGAGTACAAATAAAATTATAGAACCAGTGCTTATTAGATGTCAGCACAATAAAGGGTGCTAAGTTAATGTTTAGATGGAGTAAAAGACGGAACCATGTATCAGGGCTATATCTAACTAATTGTTAAGGTTGTGCTGAAATGTTTCTGAGTCTACAGGAGGACTATATTCTTTAACTTCTCTTTGGTGCATAATCTTTGATCCTTCTATCAAGGGCAGAAAGCATTTCTTTTTTGGTTTTTCACAAGGCAAATGGGGTTAAGTAGCTTGCCCAAGGCCACACAGCTAGGTAATTATTAGGTGTCTGAGGCAGGATTTGAACTCAGGTACTCCTGACTTGTGCTCTATCTACTGCGCCACCTAGTCACCTCCAGAAAGCATTTTTTACTTAAATCTATTGAAGTCTTCAAAAAATAGATGATGATATATAGAGATAGAAAGATAGATATGATATACATATATTGTGTTTGTGAATGTGTATGTATATATACACATGCACACATCTTTCATATCATCTAAAGTCCTAGAATCTTTAAAACTCATGACTCTGGTCCCACCACTCCAAATACTGTCATATATGACTCACACAGTAAGTTTGGCTACCCTACTCTATGATCAGAGGACTCAGAGCTGGACAAGATCATATAAATCATCTTGTCCAACCCACTCATTTTCCTAAAAAATTTGAAAGCCAAATTAAAAGAATTTTCAGGAAACTAAAGTCCAAAAGTATAAATACTGAGGAAACTAAGGTTATGGAGAAAGGAGAAACCTGGGATAAGAGGAAGGGGGGAAAGTAGAAAACATTTTTAAAATAAATAAACCCAGCCTGGGAGAAAAGATGTGAATGAAAAATCTCAACCTAATAGAGGGATCAAAGAGACCACCTTCACTACTAATTTCCCCACATTATCTCCAAATTCCAAAATGTTGTGAAATTAATGCCAAAATATTTATTTGGTTGCCTATTTGATTCTGGTAACATACTTTCTTATTTATAGAGAGCCATATTTAATGTGCTCGTAAATTGGGGAAAGAAATACACTATCTTTCCCACTTCACTCTCTACCATCATCATACACTATCTGTGCTTTCATTAATCTACTATAGTAACATTTTGTGCATGACAGAAAGTTTAGAGTAGGAATATTAGAGGTTATCTAGTCAACTATTTCCTTTTAGAAGTAGAGGAGCGGGGCAGCTAGGTGGCACAGTAGATAGAGCACCGCCCTGAAGTCAGGAGTACCTGAGTTCAAATCAGACCTCAGACACTTAATAATTACCTAGCTGTGTGGCCTTGGGAAAGCCACTTAACCCCATTTGCCTTGCAAAAACCTAAAAAAAATGATCTGAATCATCAAAGAAAGATTGCTTTCTAAAGGTTGGTTTGAGTGTTGAATATATTTCGCTGTGTTCATATCCCTTGGAAATTGGTAATTTATGAAGCTAGATGTGTTAATCCTCTATTAACCAAAATATTTAATTAACTAGAACATCCCATTTCCTGATCATGCTGGCTATTGGATAGTTTACCTATTAACCTGGTGCATTCTTTTTAATGTTAGGTGATTTCCTTAAAGAACTCCATGAACTCTGAGATTGTGATTTTTACATAACAAGTTTTAACTTCTACTATCAAAAATTTTTTTCAGCAAAAAAAAATATTGATAGGTTTTTAAGATAATAGTACCTAGCACAGAACTCTTATTGCATAAATTCAGAGGAAAAAGTGGGCATAATCCAAAAAACTCCAGAGGAACAAAATCATCAGTTTCTGACCTAACATGCCCTTGGTAGAGGCCATTTCTAGGATTGTGTACCAAAAGACTCCTTCTTTATGTAACACTGTGAAAGTGGAATTTCTATAAGATATGTGACTGGAGCAAGTCACTTATCTGTGCCCTCAGTTTCCTCAGCTATAAAATGGCAATAATAATGGCACCCACTTTCCAGGATTGTTGTGAGGATCAACATAAAGCACTTTGCAAATTTTGAAGTCATATAAATGCTGGTTATTATTATTTGGTATATTTACATTGTCATGAGTCAAATCTCATCTTAAAATAGCTATATCTAGCAAAAGTCAGATGTTCTATTTGTTCTATTTGAAGTTAGTTCCATCCTTTACCACCAGTGTTTCAAACACACTCCACAATCTGTGAGAAAAATCATGACAATGTAGCCTGGAACAACCTGTTTAGTGATAGGTCAAAAAAAAAGTCAATTAAGTAAAATCTTCATTATAAATTAGACAAAGTAGCTGCTTTGGAGCAAATTATTTTTAAAAGGAAAAATTCAATTAAACATTAACTAAGCACATTTTATTGTACTGACATCGAATAAGCACTGGGTCTATAAAAACAAAAAAATTAAGTATTCCTTGCCCCTCAGGGAGGTTTACATTTTTGCTAAAATGTGATTAGTAGGCATCTGAGTTTTAATATTTGCATTTAAAAAGCCCCCAATAAAAGTAAACAAGGCTTTTTAAATTATAGGAAATAGTTATATCGGATATCATTCTAACACCAAATTTTCATAAGTAATTACTATTGACTCCCTTTGTGCTTTGGCAATACTCAAATATTGATTACTGATACTAAGAATGGTCTCACCATAACACCTGGCCTGACACTGTTTCTAAGAATAAAGATATTAAATTTATGCTAATACCCTGGCTCACTTCCAACACATGTAAAGATAGTAGCTTTCAAACATACCTTACCTAATCCCTTCCACTACTTCTAACACAGTAAGATATTCTATTTCCATTCTAAAAATGTTATATGCACTAATCAAAGTGTATTATTCAACATATTCAAGACTAGAGTTGTCTGTACCTAGTTTTTTTTTGGGGGGGGGGGCGGGGTTGCCTGTATCTAAGATTTCATCAGTTTGAAAAATTCCACTCAGCACTACAGATGAACAATTGACTTCTACTCATAATGATACAATTCCATTGCTATTTGCATGTTTTCTCCCCCATTAGATCATGAGCTCCCTGAGTATTCATTCTTCTCATTTCTTTATATCCCTAGCCTTACCACAAAGTTATAGCACATAGTAGATATTTAATAAATGCCTGCTGACTTGATTCACTTGAGCCATCAAGAGTTTAAGTGCATTGCCCTTGGTTACATAATTAATAAGCCTCAAGCCTGACCTATCTACTTTTCCATGATTTCATATTCAAATAGCAGAGAATAAATCTACCTAAAGGTATATCTTAAAAGAAAAAGAATGATATTCATGAACAAAATAATCATATTTCTCACCTTCAAGTTCTATCATATTGTCTTTGATATTTTAAATACTAGCAGAACTGGCATCTTTATTAACTCTTTGGGGAGTTATTAGGCCACTAGTCCATTGATCAAAGAGTAAATCATAAGATAACAATTCAAGTTTTTGGAAACATAAAATTAATGCATAAAACCAGGTTATTTGTTTAAAATTGCATTTTTGGGGGGTCCTCAAAGACTTTAGCTGGCTTTTGCAGAAATAACTACAGCATTCTCAGGGATAGTGTATTTACCTTGCTTCATCATAGAATCAATCTCAGTGCCAACAAAGATTTTCCTAATGATTAAACGTTACCCAGAAATTCTACTTTCTTCATGAATTTTAGTTCCATAAGCCTTGTGCTATTCCAGAAGAGGTCAAGACAAGTTTGTTTTCTTTAAACTATAACCTTAAGGTTATTGTCAATGTGAATTCTACTTCAGTAAATCATTTGAATCCATCTTCTCTTCTCTGTTGTCACTTCTATAACCTTAGTCAGGCCCTCATTATCATCCACTCAGAGCACTGAAATTGCTTTCTATCAAGTCAGCTTCCTTCTATTCTCTTCACTAATACTGCTATCCCATAAACCTAGTAACCATCTTTCATACTGAATCTGGATTCTGCATGAATTTTAAACAGAATTTCTCTGCTCAAATAACTTTATTGAACAAACTGTGGTATATGAATGTGATGGGATACAATTGTGCTGTAAGAAATCGCAAAGGGAATGGTTCCAGAAAAATGTGGGAAGACTTTATGAACTGTTATAAAGTGAACTAAACCAGAAGAACATTTTATACAATAACTACAATATCATAATAAAAAACAACTTTGAAAAAATTGGGAACTTTGATCAGCACAATAACCAACCACAATTCCAAAAAATTCATGATAAAACAAACCTCTCCCTCCAGATAAAGAGGTGATAGATTCAGAGAGCAGCCTGAGCCCTATTGTGGGCTATGGCCAAATGGTTATAGTAGAAATTTATTTTACTTATAAAGCAAATGTTTGTAACAGGGTTTTGTTATTCTTACTTTCTGAAGTGGGGGGGGGGAGAAATGAGAGAGGAGCAGGGAGAAAGAGAAAACATATTTTTTAAAATAAGATTTAAATTTTAAAAAATCTTTAGTGGCTCCTTATTGCCTACTGAATCAAATAAAAAATAATTAGCTTAGGTATTCTGATACTAGCTCTCCTTTCAACTATAGATAATACTATGAGCTCTGTGATCAACTACTCCCTACCCCCAGTCAAAGCTATGTACCTTGAACAATTTCCCCTTCCCTCTTTTACCTGTTGAATTGTTAAGCATCCTTTGAAGTATAATTAAAATGTCACTTCCTCCAGGTTTCCTCTATTGCTTCAATTCACAGCAACCCTTCCCTTTTTAGGTTTTATTTGACATTTTGCTTTGTACATCTTTTATGTCTCAAGTATTATATTGTAGTTATTTATGTGTCATATCATTATACAAAACTATGGGACCACATCTTATCTAGACTTAGTATCACTCCCAGGGTTTAGCATCATGTTTCTGTTTAGTAAGAAACATTTGTTCACTAAATTGGATGTACTTAACAGTTTGATACTTACCATTTCCTTTCTATTGCTAACTTTTTCACAGTTCAAATTAGATCTTTTGATCACTCTTCTAATTCTTTAGCTCTCTACCTCTTTAATGAGCTAGACTTCACCCCACTACTTAAAGAAATTCATGACTCCCAGTCACCAATAAAGTGAATCATTCCATCTTTTCTCTCCTATATTCGCTCCTTTACATATGTCTTGATGTGACTCCGGGACCTCTCTGGAAGTCTGGAGAAAGCTGATGGACCTCTTCTCAAAATAATGTTTTTAATTATATAAAATAAAATACATTCCCTTTGTAAAGGAAATAAAGTATCCTTAAATATAACTTAAAAAATAGAACTTAAGCATAGATAAATGACGAAATAGACAAAAGTTTGCTATCCTTAGGAACTTAACTCATCTCTCTTCCCCTCCCCCAACTTTCCTGCTCTACACTCAGACTGCTAATAAAATTCTTGTATATCCATTGTGTGAACATGGGAAAGAAAAGATGGCTTTTTCCATCGACCCCTGCCTACATGTTCTCAGGGCATGCCAACATAGATATACCCAGTACCATACCTATATACTTAATGCAGCACATGAATAATCTGCTAAAAAATTCTAAATTTTAAAAGCTTTTCTATAGGAAAATTATAATGGAGAAAAATGCTTATTTTCCTCATAAAAGTCACTGATATGGTATAGTTCCCAACATCCCAAAAAAAGCAAACATTTTTCTAAAGCAGAGAAGGAAGAAGGATCTCTCTCATCTATTCTAGATTCTCCCTTTTTCCCAGATTTAAGCATTAATGACTCTCTATTGGCTACCACCCAGGAACTACTGTCTACAGGAGGAGGACATCCCTAAGTCATTTCTTGTTTACACTAAATGTGCCTAGGAAGGTCAGTGTAGATTCCTGTAATATGCCCCAGACCAACATTCTCTAATCATACACCCCTATGTGAGGCTGTATGGAAGCTCTATGAGACATTATGATCATGTCTGAGTTTTCCACTGTGGCCTTGTGGAAGAATTGGACAAAACAACAAACCAAGAGAATATTTGTCAAAATCAAGGGAGTGCTCTTCAATCAAAATTAAATCTGTAGTCTGAAATCTGTGACTTATGTAATCTGCTAGACCATGAGCTTAAAAACTACTGTTTTCTAAACTTTCAGCATTAACTTAATGCAACAGAGCTGAACAATCATAAAACTGTTGACTCTTCCCTAGAACCAAAAGATAGACATACAACTGCAGTATGTAGCACAGTAGTTAGAGTGTCAGACCTGGAGTCAGGAAGACTCACCTTCCTGAATTCAAAGTTGACCTCCTCAAACATTTACTAGCTTTTGAACCCTGGACAAATCGCTTAACTTTGGTTTGCCTCAGTCTAATAATCTGTAAAATGAGCTGGAGAAGATAGTTCAGTATCTTTGCCAAGAAAACCCCAAATGAAATTATGAAGATTCAGATATGACTGAAAAACGATTGAACAATAAACACAAATACAACTTAGATACAGAAATCACTGCTGAGTTGCCATTTACTACAGAATAGTACACCACCACTTCACTCCACTCCACTCCACTCCCAGAATCATTTATATCTCATATTAACATACCTTCACAGAACTGGAGAAATTACAAAAGTAGAAAGAATGATAAAATGTTTAGATTTAATCAGAAGATTCTTGCTCACCATGGGGGGGGGATCAAATATTTTACAAAGTAAAGCACTTACTTTTTTTTAATTATTGTAAAATTGAGAGGTAGCATGACATAATGGCTAAAGAGCTGAACTTGGAGTCAGGGAAACTTGAGAGGCAAAGGCCACTTCATACATATACTATGTGTATGACCTCAGATGAATCACTAAACTTCTCAACATCCCAAGCAACTCAAGTTATGTTGTAGAATAGTTACTACTCAGCTTTGATAGAGGGAGATTCACCACTGGGTTTTGCCTACAACAATGAAATGATAGTTCTTATTCTGTTTTTCAGACCTTTGCTATAATTCTAGTGAGGTTAATTCTTTACTTATGTAAATTCTGTTTTAGAAACGTGAACTATTTGAAGGCATATACCACTAGCAAGGTCATATAAACATCTAAAGAAATCAGCCCTCAGTTCAAATTTCCTTCCAAGACTGTCAAACATTCTTTCCATTCTAGACAACATGGTAAGTCCAACTTAAATAGACAATTGTTTCTTATGATCTGGGCTTCTTGGGAAGCCTCTTCCAAGGTGTACATCTCAATATATATTTTTTATCTTGTATATGATGCTAGGTATAAAGATATGAAAATGGCATCTTTATAAAGCAGCATCCTCAAATACTAAGTGAAAGTCATTTTCATTTCTTCTGATGTGGATACTCCAAGGATTTTCCCTTCTAGAATTGTTAGGCTTTTTGTATTTCCAAGGAATCATTTATTCTGAAGTCTTTTAGTTAAATCTGGACTAAATGTCCTACATATTTATGGTATAAACTATGATGATGAATAAACATTTTCACTAAAATTATATATTTATTCATGAATACAGGAAACATTTAATGAGTACTTCTGATTTGCCAAGTCCTATGCTAAGAGCCTTCAAAGATACAAAAGTATGAAAACATAGTCCCTGCCCTCTAAGTGTTTGTGATCTAACAGGGAGGTTGAAGCATGAAGCAAAAGTAATTACAATACTCTCAAATTCTTATTCAAAGGGTGAGAATCATAATAGATATAAGTCCACTTTCTCTTCCTCGCTTGTTAATGAAAATTCTTTGTGGTTTGAAATTTGATTTTAAACTCATTTTTTCCATCCACATCCAATTTTCATTAAGATGCTTGAGAAGAATGAGTTTCATTACCTCTCGAAAATAGCTTCCAATTAAAACTAGATGAATTATTTTCAAACTTGCAGCTTTTCACTGCAGAGGAATAATGAAAATGGTTTGATGCATGAAGTACTTTTGCCTGAATTTAAGAATTTATTTGGGATATAACACATGGATCCAAAAATAATGTCCATTTACAAGTAAATGGAAATGTTTTTCCACTTCATACATTGAAATAAGCATTTTAACTCTACTTCAGAATAAATATTTTGCCCATTTGGGGCTATTTTTAAATCTTAAGAAAATGTAGTACAAAGTGATTAATAGGACCCACAGCTAGCCAATGTCTCTCAAAATACTTACTGATCCATACAGCTCCCCTTTCTCATTCATTCCAAGGTATAGTCCACTGTCCACTCCTCGAATGCTGACCAGACCTACTGCTATGCTGATAAATTCCAGAATGCCTTTATTAAAAAAAAATAAATAGGAAAGAAAGAACAAGTCAGTGTACATATAATTTCCTTATAAATTTATAGATCCTAAATGAGTTAGAAAAGGGATCAAATCTAGCTCACTATTTAGAAAAAAAATCTTACAAAAGTTAAAGCATATTTCATTTTAAAATAATTATATAAAAGAATTGTTTTTAACTTGTTTGGTAATATGACAACCAAAAGAAAAATTTTGACCATTTCCCCAAACTTCTCACTGAAATCTAGTTTAATAATATAAAACAATATGTCAGCATCCTGATTTGTGTCATAAACAACAAATTCCCTGAATAAAATACTAGGTATGTAAATGAATGCTCACTCCTAGAAATGTTAATTGTCCTGTGAAATGTTTGCCAAATAAATCCACAATAGGCATTTTTCTAATTGAGCAAAATATTATTCTACATTTAGAAAACTGAACACTATCAGAGAATGAAGTATACAATAAATATGTTAATCAAAGGCAGATTTTCCCTCAAAATGTTATCTTATATCCCCTCATAAACATAACAGATTATCTAGATTATTATTAATCTCAGGGGAAAAAATCACCTAGTTTCCTAATTTGCTTTTCTAAAATTAACCCTGGAAATTAAAATAGTCCTATTCTATTCCAAATATTACTGTTTTTGGAAATCATTCATTTTCTCCTACATTTTATCTGAAATTTGAAGAGCTATGTGGGCAAATCAGATTCTACATCAAAAAAGTAATTCTTTATTCATATTGAATAAGCATTTATTAGGAGCCTACACTGCACTGAGCACTGGGAACTTTTTTAAATCCATAAAACAGTTTCTCAAGGAATTTACTATCTACTGGGTACGGTCTAGCATCTTCACAAATCAGCATTGAACTTTATTATTACCTTCCTTTACTGAAACTTGCTTCCCTACCACTACCCAGTCTAAACAGAGAACTGGAATTCTACTGCAACAAACCTGAATGGCCTTTCTAATTGGTTGTAAGGTGACTAACTTACAATATCAATTGGACAAGGCAAATATAGCAGTAATATAATTGTACTCAGTCATTTCCTCATTGATATAATAAATCTACAATGCACCATTCAGAATCAATGCATTTTAGCATAGTTTAATACTGAACAACATATAAAAAGAAAACCTTCAATTATTTCAAATTTTACTTACATTTAACAGTAAAAGAACTAAGTTTAACACTGCACTAAAGGCAGTCCCATGTGACTAATAAAAAAGCACTTAGATGGATTTTTAAACAATTAATTTTGCATCTCTCACAAAATAGACTGTGTGGTAATCAATAGCAGACATGGACCACATAAATCTAATAAAGCCTAGGATAAAATCCCAAGGGAAAATTTTGTATCAAAGCAATGTACAGATAAAACCTGTTTCTTATGAGGAAGCATTTGTAATTCCTTTACGGTAAACATAGTATTACAAATATTGAAAGACTAGTATTTAGAGGGTATGTGTGTGCCAAAATAGGTAGTTCATAAGTACCATAAACTTTAATGGAATTTGAGAAACAGTGTGAGAAAAAAACATGAGAAATTATCTTTAAAATTATGTTTGTAATGTAATAAATTATGGATGGGAGGAGTACCTCAAATAAAGCCAGTTTATTGATTCCTCCCTACTTCACAAAGATATTGGAAGGTCAAATGAAGTAATAACACTACATATGGGATGCCATTGTATATAATATACACTTCCATCTTTAACCAAGCAATTATTTTTATTTTATTGAATTATCTATATACATATAAGGTATACAACCTGGATTTTTGAATTTCAGAGTAATGGAAATGCATCAAATGATAAATATATTTAGTGGTCTCATTCTGCCAAAGCTTTTTCAAATAATTAAAAAATACCACAACAGAAAGTATATGCCACAACTAATGTTCAACAATAGGTTAATATCTAAAACTATCCAGCAGGACTGGCTATGTACAGTTTTCATGGGAAATTAACATAAAAGAATCCTTTTGTTTCCTTTGAGGGCCAACAATTCACTAGGTCAATCAGAAAGAACAGTTATGAAATTAAAAGTATTTTGATTACAGTCTGACATTCTCTTATCCTTTAGGACACTAGCCAACACTTCATTCAGTCTAAGAGATAATTCATTCAATTTAACAATGATGTAAATTGGGGCAAAATAAAAACAAAAAACTATCACCAGTTCTGCCTCTCACCAGACTATATGTCTGAAGAACATTATATTGACCATTTGAGAAATGGGGAGGAAAGGAATATACTTCCATTATTATATCACTTTAAGCTTATGAAGTGTTTTTCACTTTCTAATTTAAACTTCCCAACTATATTGTGATGCAGGAAAGGAAGGGTTTATCTCAATTTTAAGGTAAAGAAACTGGAACTTAATTTCATATAAATAGTTGTTTTTAATGATTCTGTCACCAAAATTCTTCAAGATGTGTCATATTGTTATGTTTTACATATATATATATATATATATATATATATATATATATATATATTTCTCAGCTTTTAGCAGATACACTGTTCTTTTGCTGCTTTTAATTCAACTAATAGAGTTAAAATAAAACAGAGGACCCTGGGAATCTAATAGAATGAGGAGTTGAAAATTATATTCTCTTCACTCTATACCCCACCAGTTTGGTTTTGTGGAGGTTTCTGCTTGGGTTTTTTTTTTTTTGGTTTTGTTTGCTTACAAACAAATATGTATCAGTAATACATATAAAGGGAAAGCATTGCTATTCACTGTAAAATATCCCAAGCATATGTTACTTATACAAATTCCATTAACATAAATTTTTGAAAAGTTTTTTTCTGAAAATAAAAATCCTACTTTTTACTAGATTTCTGTGATGGATTAATTCAGTAATTGGATCAGGTTTTTTATAACTGAGTTATTTAATAATATCAAACTAAAAATAAAATGTCTTCATAGTCTAGTCTAATCACTGGAGATCTTGAAATAAGTACTTCTTGACAAGGAAGAAAGTAAAAGGGCAGTTTGAGAATAGCATGTATGTTGAGTAATGAACACCCACATATTTAAGATTAGAATAGGGATATGAGACAAAATATGTCTCTACCAAATGAACTTCACCCTGTTATGCACTGTATATCTTATTCTACTTTATAGCATAGCTATTTATGTGCATGTCTCATATTTGTCCTTCATTTTCTGAAGTCCATGACATCAGGGAGGTGATGATAACATGCATATGAATTGGATTTGAGTGAGAAGGTGCTATGCTAAGTCACCAACCTCACTTTCTCCTCTGAAGCTATCTGGATCCAGTGGCCAGAAATGAATCAGGATGTCTGTAATTAGCTCTGGATGTGAAGCAGTCAGAGTTAAACGTCTTGCCCAAGATCACACACTACTAAGTGTGAGGGCACATTTGAACACAGGTTCTCCTGACTTCAGGGTTGGTACTGAATTCACTGCGCCATCTGCCTGCCCTACATAGCCTTCCATTAGATGGTAAACCCCTTCTGCGTTACAATTCCTGTATTCCCAGTCTTGAACACAGTATTGCACACAATAGGTGACTAATGTTTGTTGAAATAAACTGAAAAGTGAACCGCCAGATCTCAGAATTTCCTAAGTGATGTTTAAGAGAATATGGTCATCAGATGCAACCCTTGCCTGAAAAAGGAATCTCCAAGATCCTATATCTAAAAAGTGGTCATATGACCTCTCCTTGGAGAACTTTAATGAAAGGATTTCCACAACTTCCAAAGTAGCCTTTTCCATCCTACAAAACTAAGAAGGTTTTTTCTGATACTGAGCCTCAATAGATTTGGACATTTTACTGCCAACATTATACATAGTTTCCAGTATCTTGTTAGAATTTCTTTCAAATTTTAGAAATTAAGTAGTAATACAGTTTATTCAATATTGTAGGGAAAGTTTTATTATATTTGCCTCTCTCAACCAGGATTATCCTTTCTACTAGTAATCACAGTTCATAACTGTGTAATTATAAAAGGTCACATCTAAATTCATATATAAGAATACCTTTATGAAGAAACTAACAGAAGTAAAAACTTTTACTGGATTTTCCCCCATATCCCCACTGGCAATGTTACCAGGACAGGCAAAAGAAGAGTTACCATGAAACTCTACCTCATACCTAGAGAGAAAAAAGGACACCACTTCAGAAAATCAGACTCACTATGATAAAGTTAAGGGAGTAGAGGGTGGAGATTTAAAAGTCTATAAAGCATACCAGGTGACTGACAGTTGGATTAAATATATGCAAAGAGAGGTAGAGCAGTCACTAAAACTGCAGTGCCTTGAGAAGTATACTCTTTTTCCAAAATTTGCAAAAAGAATTTCTGGAGTAATTTGAAGTTAAACTTAAAAAAAAGAATGGAAAAGAGTAACTATTCTCTATATTTTCCCCCAGCTGGTATATTTATGGCATCTTGAAGCTATCTGCAATTGATATGAATGGGTTTTAAATGCCCTCAGGTCCTTCAATAAAAGGTCAAATCATTGTGTGACTACATTTTTCCTTCTATAGTTATTGATCCTAACATTAAATAAAATAACTACTTTCCTAGAACCAGAAAATACTTCATTGTGGGAAAATAACACAACTAAAACTTGTAGAACATGGAAAGCCCTCAAATTTAGAATGTTTAGGTTAGTTGAACACTGACTTGAAAACTAAAAGTCTAGTCATTGGTCTACATAAAATTCCAAAACACCTTAAATAGCCAAGTGTGGATTATTGGGGGGGGGGGGGTGAGGCGTTAGAGATTCATTTTAATTTTTTCCTTCTTGTTTCTACAACCTGCACTTTATCATTCAACAAATGATGATTTCTACCTTAGCAAAACATTTCTACCTAAGCAAAACAATCCCTATATATTTCAGGCATTTCTATTTTCTAGTATATCCATGGCCAATGGGGGGAATAAGGGAGGAGCAGAAAAGATATATCACTCCCAGCAATGCAAACAGTCTCAGAGTACAACAGTTAAATTGAGTGAATTTACCTGTGACTCCCGACTCCACCTCTACATCCCAGCAGTTGCAAGCATAAATTTCCAATGAAAAAAATAATCTTAGAAAATGGGAGAAATGTTGAGAGGGGATTTTTTTCCTTTTTCAGAAAAGCACTATTTTCTGAAATTTGGGGAGGGGGTGAATTAAACAATAATATTTTTTCCCTGTCATGTGAATTTTCTTGTACTAATCATATCTAAGCATACTTTAAAATAGTGAGAAATTAGCTCTTTTATGCTCTAAATACCCATTATTCTTTATCCCACCCACGTTTCATCTGAAACTAGAAGACTGTTAACATTTTATGCTTACTCCACTTTCCTGCTCCCTATACTTGGAATTCCTTAAATAAAGTAATTGAAAAAAAATAAAATAATATTTCTTAGAGAAAAGTACTTGGAGGCTGCTAGGAGTAGCAATGAATAGTGCACTGGCCCTGGAGTCAGAAGGAACTGAGTTCAAATCAGACTCGATATTTACTGAGCTATGTAAACTTGAGCAAATCACTTAACACCCCATTGTCTCCCCCTCCTAAAAAAAGGGGAGGGAAGTACTCAAATTCAGCAAAAACAAGCTGAAAATGAAGAGAGTAGTGAAATGAATGACTTAAGTGTGTCTATAGAGGGACCTTGTCCTGAAAATATTATTTCAATTCACCATGTCACAGCTTATAGTGTTATTTAGCCATTAGCGGTCAATGGAAATTACCTCTTTCTGCACCTCTTAGAATTCCTCCTTCCTTCAAAACTTTGCTCAAATACTGCCTTCTATAGGAGGGCTTTCCAAATCCCTTTAGCTGCTAGAACCTTCCACTCTAAGTTTATTTTCAATATATTTTGTACATAACTTATATATGTCGCTTCCGCCACTAGAATATAAGCACCTTGAGAACTGGCACTATTTTTTTTGCCTTTTTTATAGCCTCAGAATTAAGCATAATACCCAACTTATGTTAAGTGCATAATAAAAAACTTGTTGATTGAGTGACAGAAAGACTTGACAATCCTCACACTAGGAAGGATTTCAATATTATCAATAATATTTTTTTAATTAATGGACTATTTAACATTAATCAAGTAAGTTAACTCCTTTGTGTGTGGCTGTTTATTCCAGATCAGTTTTTCTGATTGCACTTATTTTGACACAAAATTATACCCCTCATCCTCACCATTCATATAGAAGTGAAAAAATGCTACATGTTTCAACTTAGCTATTAGGAATCTTACAGTTTCTTGCAGTTCTAGCTAAGAGGGTGACTTTTGTCTGAAAAAGTGATACTTATTAGGCAAAAATAAATGTTCATAAAAGAAGGGTTAAAAAATGTTACAACTGTTTCCAAAGTAGAAATATTAAAGCTTGCTATAATGTTGCACTATATGTTCCCTACTAAAACATTATTTTCCTCCTGTGAAGAGAAAGCTTTGATGTCCCTAGTCCTAACAAAAAATAGAATGTAGCAAAATGATGAGCCATTTTCCCTGCCCTCTACCTTCCAGTATACATAGTAGCTAAATCTGTTCAAGCATAACCAAAAGGGTTTAGAAGTATACCTTAGGATGGGTCTAAAAGCAGAAGGTTCACTTGTATATTGAATCATGCAATATGACCTTTGATATAGAAATGAGTCATCTCTGATCTAAAAGAGTCCAAGAAAATCAGCTCAGGCTGCTTCAGTAATTCAGGATTGACTTGGAAGCACTCTGAATTCCCATTCCTTGTCTCTCTCTTTTCATCTCTCCCAATGGTTCCTGATTCATTCCCTCACAGTTCCCCTCCCACTCTTCCAAGGTCAGTAAGTCCCAGAGATGACTGGGCTTCTCTGATTTTCTTCATTAGGTAAATCATATCAATTAGACATTTTCTGGAGCCATACTTTTTGCAAGGACTTGGGGCTAGTTAAGCAGATAGTTGTCATGGAACTTACAATCTAGAAATTGCTCTTATTTAATTAAAAATATATTACATATATATAGATATAGACATATAGTAGCTTACAATGTACAAAATGCTTTAGTTGCAACAATTCTTTCAGAGGACAGTATAAGTATTAATATGCCCATTTTTCAGTAGAGGAAACAGGCTCAGAGAGGTTGATTTGTTCAAGTTCATAATAAATTGTGAAGGTGAAACTTGAACCCAGGTCTATTGATCCAACACAGTCTAGCCTAAGACATTCTGCCTTTTAGGATAGGAAAGTTTACAGTTTTTCCAAGTGAGTAGTAACCCAAACCTTCCAGAGCTACTCTGACCCATGCCAAAGCTTCCTGGCTGAACCAAGACCATCACTTGGAGGAAGGAAAAGGAGAATCTTGTCACATTCAAATCCAGTGCTTGGTAACACTTATTAACATAGAAGTAAATAAGACTTCATGAAAAGATCCAACATCAAATAGAGTAATTCAAACTATTGTAAAAGATATTGTTTTAACTATTCTAGGAAGTAAATTATAATGGTCTTGCCCACAAAGCTCATTCATTTCCAAGTGAATTACATATATCAGATCCATAGAATAAATGACTGACATATCGGAAGTCAGAACAGCTAAAGAAAATTCTGGATTTATTCAAGAGAATGGAAAATCAGAAACAATCCTAAGAACAGCTCCCAAGCATGGTGCATCTAGGTGTGAAGTTATTGAATGGCCAGATACATGGAACTTGGGGAAACTGGGAGGAATACCGGAGCTCTTCTCCTAGCCAGTACTCTTTTCCCTCGGACAACTTTCATTTAATATGTTCTCCTTCAACTATGACACTGATGCTTATCTAACTGGTGTTCCACCTCTTAATTTTAAACTCTTCTTTACCTCCATTATATTAGTTGACATACCAGTAGCAACAAAACAACCGTCTCTCCTGAAAGGGTCGAACCTAACTAGTTTCAGCTTCAATTGGGTCTCTAGCCATTCTACAGAACTAAAGAGCAAGTGAGCACTAAAACTCTGAGGATTACTAAAAATTACTTCTTGATCATTTTTTTCTTCTGCTGTGTTAGACTCTAGTATTTTTTTAATATTCTAAAAGTCTCCATTCCCCCCAGGGCATCAATCAAAAGTAAAATGTCAAGTTCCTTTTCTATATTCTTAATCTGTCAAGTTTCTTATCTATATTCCTAGACTCTTACCCTCCTCCAACATACCCAAAGAGCCACACACAAAAAGGAGAAAAGAAAAAGAAAAAAACCCAATCCCCCAGGCCCCACCCAATTGAAACTCCACTGCTGTCACAGCAGTAGCTTCTGCCAAGATTAGTGTCCCCTGCACTGCTGCTGCTGTGTCACCATCAGACTTGCCAGCAGGAGCAGCAATCCCCTGCAGCTGTGTGGAGGCAGTTTTTTTTTTTTCTCGAGGTTTCCTCCTCCCTGGTCTGGAGATACAGTTGAAGTGAAAAATGCACCTTCTATTTTTATCAAGTAAGGAATCTTCTCCTTATTCTCCCCCACAAACTCTTTTCTAGGGCGTCCAAGAGAAACTAAGGATAAAGACCGAGTCCTCCGAAGTGGATGAGAGGGGGAGGTGGGTTAGGTCTCTGAGGATTCAGATGTGGGGGATAGAGTAAGGAGAGTAAAGAGGCCGACAAACTGTGAGAAGGTGTGAGAAACTGCAGCAGAATCTCTACCCTCTCACTTCCCCCTCTTGGCTCCCTCCCCCTTCAGTCAGGTCCTCGTTCTCACTCCAGGAAGGGAAGCGCCTGTCACATGTAGGGGAAGAAGACTCTGCCCAAGGCTCTCTGCAGAGAGTTGCTATTATTGGGATATGCAGCAGCAGCAGCATGAGACAGCGGCAGGGCTCCTGTCACCCAGGAGTACAATTCCTCCCAGAAACCTAACCCGATGAAAGATTTGAGATTTAAATAACCCTCTCGCCTCACTGACCCTCCCCCACTGCACACTGACATCAAGTCAATTCATTTGAAAAGAGTGGATGAGAAGGGGTCAGAGACGAGGGAGGAAGGTGACTGTAGTTTGAGGTACCTAAGAAATGCACAACTCTCCTAGGAGGGACCAGCATCCTTCCTTGCCCCGGATACCATCACCACCACCATTACCCCCTCATCCCGACAGGGGTTGGGGAAGGAAGACCCAGAAAGGCTGCCTACTTCTCTCTCCATCCTCTGCCTCCCCAAAGCAGCAGGCCGTGGTCCCGTTCCCTTCACAGATTCCCTCCCCATCCCCAGCGCTTCTCAACCCCACGATTTCAGAATGATGGGTACTCTCTCTTCCCTTCGATGGAGTCATCACCCTGGGATCACGGACAGCCAAGTCTTAGGAAGAAGAGGTCACCTCATAGGAGAATCGTTTCTCCTGGCTCTTTTTTTTTTTAAATGCTGTGCCTGCAGTACTCTTCTGCTGACGCAAGCCACACGCCTCTTCCCCATCCCAGTCTATCCTGTACTCCTACCCCGCACCCCATTACTGAGTTACTGAACTGAGAATGACTCCATGGTGCCTGGCAGATATCTTATATAGTGATATATTTTACACACACACACACACACAGAGGCGGAGTAAGGTCCTAATGCTTCAAGGGTAGTGGAAGGACTGGCAAGGTTTGGAGCAAAAGATCTTTCACTGAGCTGAGACTGAATTGTACTGGAGTGGGGTGCGGGGTTTTCCGAAAGGCTTCTCTACCTTCTGCATTATTATCAAGAGAGACTGGTTAACGTGTACACAATAAAACCTGCATTGCCCAGCGAAAACGGGTACATTAAATGCCATCTCCGGCCCCAGGAGAGTCATTTTATGAAAAGGGGGCGGGGACACTGAGGCAGAGCTTTGGCGGTCGAGGAAGGACAGAGAAAGAGCTTAACCTCCAGGCCGCCGAGATTTTCCACACTGGGAAACTAAAGAGAGTTGTAATCCCAGAAAGTGGTTTCACTGTAGCATCTCCCCAACTCCACCTACTTTATCTGCTTCCCTTTGTCCCCCTCCACCCCATGCTCCAGCTCCCCTCTTTCGTCCTCCCCCGAGTCCCAGCTCCCTGCACCGCGGTAAAAAGGAGTCAGTGAGCAGGACCCAATAAATAAGTGTCAAGCCCTTCAGAAAGAGAGGAAAAGAGACTTGGAGGGCGTTGGGGGAGCCAGGGAGGAAGGAGAGATCATGGTCCTGATTACGACCACCACCACCCCCATTCTATTAGGACCCCCCAAACTCTTGTATATTGAGGCTACAGATAGAGCATTAGTCATCTATCTGCTGTGGATGATACAGAGAAAACAAAACTGACACTAAAAGTTTAGTAAAAAGAAAGAAAAAAAGCTTTAAGCTTTCCCCAATACGACTAGAAATCTGCTTTTAAAAATAGATGCTTCAAATATGCGGTCACTCGGGTACTAGACCGCAGCAGCTGGTGGTCCTCAGAAGACAGGCAGAAAAGTGGAGAGGGAGAGGAGCGCGCTTAGGACCCCGCGGAAGTCCCTGCCGCCGATGCTGGTGCTGGGGCCAGCGCCGTAGCGGTGCCGGTGAGCTAGCGAGCGCGAGCGCCGTGGCCCCGCGCGGCGGCAGCCCTGCACAGAGCAGGCACCTGCTAAGGACGCCTGGAGCCCCGCGGCCAGGGGTTCCCGGGCTCGCCCGCTGCGTCTCACCTCCTCCCTGGCTAACTGCAGCTTTTGATCTCTGTGCCAAGCACTTCCGAGCCCACGGAAAAGGGAGTTGCTAGGGTCCCTAGAGGGAGCCAGGAGGGCGCGCGCGCACGCACACTGCACACACACACACACACACACACACACACACACACACACACACACACACACACACCGCATCCTTCCCACTGCCAGGGTATTAATCTGGAGGCAAGGTGGCAGCCCCTAACAAACATACATCACTATCTCTTTCCCTAAAGTTTATTCTCCACTCTGCAGTATCCAATAACTCCTTTTTTTTTCCCAACTAAAAGAAAAAACTATTTTCAACTGAATAGTCCAAAAAGCTATTTTGCAACGCGAGGAGCTACAATTCAAAATTATTGATAGTGCTTCCCTCGACCGGGAGGCGAGGGAGGAGGGGACAGTGTTCCGGGGCTCAGAAAATCCCTTTTGGCAAAAGCGTGGCAGAAGGAGAACGTTCTGGTGGAGCTTTTATACCTGTGAATACTCATCTTGCAGGCTCTGAACCTTCCATAATGAGCCCCTTGGCTATCATCCCTCACAAGACTGGCATCATCTACAGCCCACGAAGCTATAATGTATAGTTAAGATCTTGTTCAACATCTGGCTGGGGGGGGGGGGGAGGACGGGGGGGGGGGGGGGAGAAGTTTCAGATCACCGCAGGACTTTCTTTTTACGACCTAGTTTAAGTACTGTCAGGTGGGTTCACTCAGAAGTTAACTCCTTCTAACAACCTGGATGCCCAAACTGGCGCTTAGTTTCTACATATTTTAAGAGACGAGGGGAAAAAATAATTGGAGTATTCCACCCACTCACCCTATATACACACTGTGATTCAGTTATTTTAAATCATCTTGTTGGGTTTTTAAAGTTGCACCAGCAGTAGCTCCTGGCCTATTTGACACGTGTGTGCCTGTGTGTGTGCAGGCACTTAAAAGTGGATGAAGCCACGAGACCTCCAGTCTGCAACCCTCAATGCTGAGTCACAAATAGCGTCCTCTGGAAATGAAATCTTCGGAATGCTCTTTAAAATTAGCTCACAGCTTTGCACACACACACACACACACACACACACACACACACACACACAGACATTGAGGAAATACACTTTTTTCTGCATTTATGGCAATTAAAGAGTATAGATCTTAAGTTGATACTTGCAAGCACAAACATTTCTAACCCTATGCCCTCCAGAAGTAATATCCCCCACACATGCCTCTTCCTCCACCACTCTTTGACTTTAGTCCCTTACCCCTATAGCAAACCATTTAAATAGAACTTTAGATTAGTAATAATCAATACAGTAGTTTTGCAATTCAAGCAGTTTACTTAAATAAGTATTAATTTTAAAAATAAAGAAACCTGTCTCTTATTTTTGGTACAGGATGATGACCACTCCCTTCAGGAAACTGAATGTATTTTTTAAGTTTTTAGTGGTTAATGATTAAAACCTAGTAATTCTTGGAATTAGTCGGTTCAACAGAAACTTCCTAAGCACGACCTTCCCTTATATCTGATCCCAAAAGAATTAGGATCTTGTTTCATATCCCGCCTCCTCTCCCCTCCAAGAAAAAAAATTGTTTGAATTGCAGCTGTACCAGCTGTAGACCTGCAATTCCGGAGGCATTTTCTTCTCAGCTGGCAAAGAAAATTAATTTTTTAAAAAAGCTTCATTTTACTCCCTTCCCAGCCTCCACCAACACCGCCACCACCTTTTTGTTAGTTACAACCAGATCATTTCATCAAACGACCACTAAAGGGTTAATTGTATACCTACCAAATCTGCTGTGGTCTTGCCTGGTTCCCTGGATAGTACCATTGGGGAAGATTTCTAAATGAAATCCAGTCCTGCAGTATAGCTGCCTCCGCCTGAGAATCCCCTTTAAATGATCCAAGTCCGTGACTGCAGGCCCCCTGGGCAGCCCCCCTGCTTCGGACTGACCCAGGTGGTCACTTAACAAAACCGGGCTATCCACCGGCAAAACGGGCACATTCCCAAAAGGTACTGCTGCATCCTGCACACCGAAATAGTTCCCAACTTCACCTAAGGGAGCCATCAGAAGATTCTGCTTTTAGAGAACAAGAATAAACAATAATGATGGTGTCAAACCCGGGAGATATTAGGCGAGGTATATCCAACTCCCCTCCCTTACTGCAGTTACAGAGAGAAAATGTTCTTTTCTTCAATCCATTAAATGCATAAATAAAAGTAATATGCTGTTTTCACTGGCACAGGTTCAAGGTCAAACCACTGATAGTCTAAGAAACCACCACTTAATACTCACACACTGACATATTTATAAACATATATATGTATTTCTATAGATCCCCAGCTCTTAGCAGGCAGTAAGGTCTTCATCCCATCCGACCGTAATAAGGAAAAAAATCCGTAGTTTCTCCATTTGGTTTGAGATCAGAATGACCATAGCAACTTAAATACCTAGGCGTTATTATAGGGATTTTTAAGATGCACAGGCTACGTCAGAATTTATGGATCCTGACTCCAGGAAGGCATGCGCTGTTTTTACTCTCTAACAGACTCTGCAGACATCAGCATGAATCCTTCAAGGGGGAAAAAAAAATCTCACGCTGTAGGCTGAGATAAATCCTTCCCTCCCGCCCCCCCTCCCAAAAAAAAAGGACAAAAAAGGACAAAAAAAAAACTTTTGACGTCCAAATCTATTATCCGGAATTCTCCAGCGGGTCAGAAGATGTCCATTGGCTTATAATTATTGACGAGCAACGAGCAAATGAGGAAAACGTACGAGTGCCTGGATGCCTTCTTGGCTGGCGTGAAACAGGTGTTGCTTCTGCAGGGCTCCCAGTGAAATGTTGAACTCCCAACACTGAGCTGCGGCTCTTGACTGTATATCTCCATCCAGCACGCAGAGTGGCGCAGGAAGAGGCATTGGGCTGGGTTTAAGGTAGTCCTGACTGCTTCTGGGAGCATTCTCCGAGGTCCTAGCGCTCACCCGTACCTGCTGCAATACTGTTCTCGCTCTGGGCTCTAGTGGAGTAGTCTTACCGCGGCTCTGCGGCAGAGCAAACATTTCAAGAGCTCGGAACTTCATCTGGGATGAGAAAGCTTGCGAAAAAGCGAGGGAGAGGCAGGAGGCAGTGCAATGCTGTTGGAATCACAAGTGCTCTGGCGAAAGATTTCTTGCTAGGATTCGCAGGCTGCAGGAATCTTCTCTAATAACATAAACCGCAGGTTCATGCCTCTTCTGAAAAAGTGAATGACTTGGTGAAATTTATAATTCTTAGGATTGTATTATCATTTAAAGTAAGATTTAAATGCTATTAGTAGCAGTTTGGGGGCAGAGTGGTGACTGAATTTTAAAAAACATGGACACGATCCCCAATTCCTCTTCGAATCTTATTCCCATTGCTTACTCTTAAGAATTGCAAACAGGTAAGCAGGGTAATTTGTACTTAGTGACTAAGATCGGACCCTATTCATATTCTCTATTCTCTCTGTCTCTGTCTCTCTCTCTCTGTCTCTGTCTCTGTCTCTCTCTCTCTCTCTCTCTCTCACACACACACACACACACAAACACACACACACACACACACACACACACACACACACACACACACACACACCCCATACATTTTTAATTGCCATTTCTGCGACTCCGGTGCCTCCAACAATCCCCGCAATCAGTCCTATAGGAGAGGCACTAGTGAATTGCTGCTGGTCCAAGAGTTCAACTCTCACCCTAGAGGGCACTTTAGGGGAAAAGATCAGCATTGTCTCTAACCTCCCCCAAACCACGCCATTAAGACTAATTGTGTTCATTCTGACCCTTAGAAAGACTCCTTGAGACGCTGCCTCTAAAGGGTCTGAAGTCGGGGGGCCCGAGGAAGGGGGAGCATGAAGGAGAGGAGAAATGAGCTTTAGTGAACCCCCAAAATATCTAACCATAAACAGAGAACTGGACTTTTTTAAAACCATCCTTGGAAGCAGAATCGCCAGCAGCATTGGACACAGCTACTTTCACCTAATCTCTACAGTGGAAACTACACATTGAAACCTTGCTGTACTGGGGACTTTATACAAGTTCTGATCGCAACCAGCGGTGTACACGGGGCATTACCCGAGCGCGGAACAAAGAAATCCGCAGACCGCAGCCGCCCATCCGAAAGCACACAGCTCAGTGCAAGAGTGGAGGCTCCCAAGACCAGACACACGCACTAATGTGGCCACTTTATCTAGCCTGCTTTTGCTTGACTCCCAAGAATAACTACCCCATAAATATTCTCTCTCTCTCTCTCTCTCTCTCTCTCTCTCTCTCTCTCTCTCTCTCTCTCTCTCTTTCTGTGTGTGTGTCTCTGTCTGTCTCTGTCTCTGTTCCGTCTCTCTGCCTTTCTCTCTGTCTCTATGTCTCTGTCTCTGTGTCTGTCTGTCTGTCTGTCTGTCTGTCTCTCTCTCTCTCTCTCTCCCCCACCTCGACTTCTCTTTCCCTTCCTCCCATTTCCCCCTTCCTCCCACTCTCCCCTCCCATCCCCTTTCTCTCTTCTTTGTTCCACAACCCTTGAACACCGGCAGAGTTTCTTCCGAGTCCCCAGCAAAGAAACTGAAAGTTCTCCAGACTTTCGCGAAATCCCCACAGACTGCCAAACTCCGGGTTGCAGGGCGTTCGAGCGAGAAAGGGAAAAGCTACTGCGCCTGCTGGGCAAAACAAAACAAAAACATTCGGGGAGGGGCGTGGGAGGCATAGAGGGAGGTGGGGGGGGAGACACACAGAGAGACAGAGAGGGACAGAGTGAGAGAATTCTTTTCAAGAAGGGAATTTGATTCCACCTTATTATGCCCCCAAAAGTCAGGGATAGGAAGATGTCTTGGATGTTCCAGTGACACCCGGGTTTTGCTGCAAGATAAGAACTGGGAGTGAAATTGCAGATTTCTCGGCGTTGGCGGTGCCCGTGACCTAGAATGACCTTTCCCCTACCCCCCAGGTGGCCGAGATGTAAGGGGTTTGGGCTGGGGAGGGAGCCAGAAGGGGAGCGAGGCGTGGGGCAGAGGGGGGAGGGGAGCGGTGAAAAGGTGGACGGAGATGGGATCATCTTTCTTTCCTCTCTCCCACACCTTTTTCCGCAGTGCCGGGGCAGCGAGCGCCTTAGGTTAGCTGCTCGGTGCCTCTTGCTTAGTTTTTTATGAAGCATAATTACCCTGCACCGTAGTGGTATTTACAACAGTCACATCCACCGTGGTACAGAGCAGACTGTTAACGATAACTGCTCAGTGGCTGATAAAAGCTGAGCAGGAAGTGTCAGCTCTCATAAACCACCCCAATAGCTTTCAGTAATCACCCTAGACACCCGGCCAGCATTACAGAAAACAGGGACATTGCTGGACCACTTGCATTCAGTGTTGTTGAACTTTTTTTCCCATGACTTGGAGGGTGGGAGGAGTGGGGAACATATGTGAGTATCATTGTGCTTTGGGAGGAATCTGGACACATTTACAGAGGAGCAGTAAGACTGGGAATCTCCCTTCTGTCAACAGCAGCATTCTTCAGTCTAAGTTTAGATTGTGAGCTTTCAGTGAGCAGGAACCATTTTGGGGTTCTATAATAAAGCTCAAGAAACTTTAGTATTTGTTTCAAACTTCATAACTATCATTTAAAGAAATGATGTAACAAAATCTTCCTCTCATAGCTTTGTTCTCTTTTTTCCAAACTTCATTCACCCTACCTTTAGCTACTACCATTGCTTACCTCTTATTACCACCCCTAATTTATTTTCTTATCCTACTTCCTTAGGCTTTCATCATTCTCCTAAACCCATCATCTTTTTCATTGTTTCCATCCTTTCTTTTTTAGCCCCTTGCATTCTTTTCCTCTTCCCTTCCACATTTTCCTTCATCCTTTCTCCTGAAGCTGTTTGCTTTTTCAAAGCTCTCCCATCTCCTCTTAGGGGAGCCATCCCACCACAAATATTAAATTAAAAAAATTAGATGTCACTTAATAAAATGGTCATTATGTTAATTCTCATACTTCTTTACAAGTTGTCTTTTTCTCACATGTTTGTCCTGTTATCGAATTCAGAAAAGGACAGAGACCATATCTTTTTTTAACAGGCTTATGGATTGTGAGAACTAGAAAGGATTTTAGAAATCATATAGTACCATTTCCTCCTTTTACAAATAAAAGCTGTCTTAGATCTTCCCACAAGGTTCCACCTGGTGAGAGGAAATCAATTCTGTTAACAGACACTACTTCCAAACCTTATTGGTTTCTCTCTCCTCTTTCCCGGGATAGTAACTGCCCTCTATTAACTATCATACTATTTTTTTTCCTTCTTCCTATCACCTGTGCTTGCTTCCAATATATTGATATCTGACTTCTTTGGATTAAACTTAATAGTTATAGAAGTCAGTAATGACATTAAAGATCACTATTTCTTCTTATGTAATGCTCTTTTCTCTGTTCATTTCTATTCCATTATCATTCTCTTCTCTATTTACTGAGCATGTAGTTTGGGCATATTTCCCACTTACAAGCTCTTAGAGAAGCCTTTTACTTTTCTCCCTTTTCAATAGTGCTAACACAATACACATTTTAAACACAAAATAGCAAATCCCTAATTTAATCCTTATATGTTTAGTATATGGGATAAATATATCACAAAAAAACCAACAATATGCATTAGTTTATGTGAGCTTTCCTCCACAAAATTCCACATACCTGACTTACTAGATTCTTCAAGATGTAGAAAAGTTAATCTCACTGAAGATATCCTGGAATGTGTATATACATGTGCTCCCTTTCTTTTTTGTGTGAAAACTTCTAGCTGCTCCTTAATAACTCTTTCCTTTGTTTCTTTCAGTTTTCAACTTGGGGCTTCTTGATCTCTATCAACATAAAATCAGTACAAAATATGACTCCCAAATTACTTTAGCCACTATCTCTTATTGTAAAATCAGTAAAACCTACTAGGTGGCGCAGTGGATAAAGCACAGGGCCTTACCAGGATAGTCCTAAATTCAAATCTGACCTCAGATAGTCTTACTAAGTTGTGCTATCAAAAACAAGTTATTTAAATTCTGATTGCCTCAGTTTCTTCCTTGGTCAAAATGGAAATAATAATAGCACCTACTCTCAGGGTTGCTGAGATATTTGTAAAGAGCTTATTTAGCACAGTGTCCAGTCCATAGTAGATGCTATATAAATGCTAACTTTTATTATTAATTGAGTTAAATTCAATTCCACAATATTTAATAAGCACTTATATGCAAAACTGCATCCTAGGTTTGAGGATGTTACCTTAAAGTTCAAATTACTTCACTTGCTTGAAAAATTCCTAATGTTATCTATAAAATTTTAAATTTTATTATTAAGATCCTACTTTCTATCCCTATCTTTTTATACCTGTATCTCTCTCTCTCTTATCTTTTGATCCACATGTGTGATTTCATCAGAGTATGGTTCTCCTACTGTAGAAACTTCCATCACTGATAGAGATTGGCAACTAGCTGATAATTGACAGTCACTAGTAAATTACATGACTCATCCATAGTCATATATATCAGATATATATATATATATATATATATCTGATATATATCAGATATATATATATCAGATATATATATCTGATATATATATATATCTAAATTTGAATCTGGATCCTCTTGACATCATCATGGTGCACTGTCTTTCTTGCTTTCCCTTTCTTTCCCCATTTTCCTTTTTTCCAATAACAACATTTTTTCTCTAATTTTCTAGAGCAATTTCCATTTGGTCTTTTCATCTCTTCCTCCCTTCTCAGTCCCATGCAATCTTATTGTCAGGCAGGTAATTAGCTTAGTAATGACTCCCTTGCTTATTCAAGAGCTGATAACTTCACATTGTGTGATACATTCCTTGAAATTCTTCCATGAAGACTTGCTAAAAGAATCTTAATTTTCTCCATGTATGCCATATGATAAAATCCATGATAAACAGGAGTCTTACTGGATTCTTCATCCCATCATCATCCATTTACTTATGGAATTGTTTTTCATCCTTCTTTGCCTTGGAAATAATAACTGCTCAATTTAAATCAAACAAAGTAAATTTATCAGTGTCTATTATATGTAAAGCACTCTTCTAGGCATTAGAGGTACAAAGATAAAAATGGGAGTGCTTCTTTGCTATGAAGTGAAGGTGAACTTTCAGTTTAGTAGGAGGATATCTTATAAACACATGAATAACATACAAACTAAAATGACAAAAATCACCAGAAGAGATTTAATAGACATTATGATTTGAAGGAGGAGGGATTTCCTATAACTGGGTAAAATAGGGAAGACAGAAGAAGAAATGGTACCTAAGTTAGAATTTATAAGGAAGGGAAAGATTTTCTGAGTCAAGGGACATAGAATATACTCCAGTGACAAGAAAAAAGCCTTTTCCTCAAATAATTAAGGGTAGCAAAGGACAGTATAATATCAAGGAATACCTAATAGTCCAATTTGGCTAAAGCATTAACTACAAGAAAGGTAGGAGTAAAATAAACCAAACCATGGAAGGACTTTGATGTCAGAATAATGAATTTTCAGTTTTCTACTTTCCATTATGAAGACCTACTGAAGATTTTAAAACAGGTACAGTGGAAAAAGCACAGGACTTAAAGACAGGAAAATCTGAGTTCAAATCTGACCTCAGACATTTTCTAGCAGTATGACCCTAGACAAATCACTTAACTTCTGCCTCATATTTCTTATCTGTGAAATGGGAATAATAACATCACTTTCAAGGGTTGTTGTGAATATAAAATGAGTTCATACTTGTAAAGCATTTTGAAAAACCCTAAAGAGCTATATGAATGCTTGATATCATTAAGGCTGTTGTTTTATTATTAGTTGATTTGATTAGATCTGTGCATTAGAAAGATTTCTTTGGCAATGGTCAGAAGAATAATAATAATCAGAATAATCAGAAAAGTAGAGAGACTAGAGATGTAGACCTATTAAATTTTCCATTTATCTCATCCCTCACAGCCAATCACTTGATTAATCCTATCTCTTTTAACTTTGAAATACTTTTTACATTTCCTCCCCATCATCTCAGCTCCTACTGCCCTTATTCAAGCCTTTGTCTTTTCCCCCCTTTCTTTTAATAATAGGTGCCAGAGTAATCTTCCTAATGCATTTCTCGAATTGTGGCACTCCTTTACTAAAAACCTTCTGCAACTCTCCATTGTCTACCAAATGCAGCATAAATTCCTGATGCTTCTATTCAAGATCCTCAGAAAGTCTTAAAAGGTAAATTTAGCTCCTCAAAAGCTAGGGCAATTTGCAGGTTCTATCAGGGCAGTGCTTTGGCATTCTTGTATCGTTTCAACAGTCTTACAAAGTAACCCCTAAAGACTTGCAGTACCACCTTGTGGTTTAGATTCTCATGAAAGTAAACATACTTTGCTACTGAATAAGCAATCCCCTTCCTGAGGAACTTTCACTGTCCAAGTAATTTACTGTCTTTATTCTCCAAGGATTCTTCAAAGGAACTATACAAACAATTCTCTTCCTTCTTCAAGGAGCATGTTTTGTGAGGAAATTTCCCTGTTTCTCAAGATCTAATATTCGATATATAATTTGAAAACTCTTAAATTTGGAAATAACTACAAGGTGTTATCTAGGACTTTTCTTTCTTTTCTGGCTCTATAGTTAAATATTGGGCTCACACAACCTAGAAAATTAAAAAACCCCTCCCCCTTTGCATAGGAATTGATGTTCTGGAACATTATTCATAAACTGCTTCCTTAAGTCAAGTGGGGATACATTATGTCTTGTGTCTTCTGAAGGAAAGCTTTTCATGACCTTGTTGAAAATATGCATGGAAATGGAAAAATCTACTTTCAGGAAATGAACTTTCCCCAGAAAAGAAAATTCAACTTGAGGTTCATCAACTCCCTCTTGGGATATTCAGATAAACATATGCAACTTTTCCATGTACTTATGCCATATACTTATGCCACTTAGCCACATCCTTTCCTTGAGAGGAGGAAATTACACATAGAGACAGGTTTTCTAACATCCCAGAAAGAAAGTTTACTATTCCCTGCTCTATCTTCTCAAAGTTTAGGATAGAGGAAAGAGAAATAAGTGCAAAAATGGGGGGGGGGACAGAGAGGGGGCAGGGGAGGGAAAGAAGTAATAAATAAAGGGAAAGTTGATTGAAATTTATTAGAATTAGAGGCATTCCCCAATTAATAAATGTACAAAGAGAATTCCAAGCTCTGACTGGTCTAATCAACCACATTCAGACATACTATAACTCATCTCTAACATAGTGATGTCATTTTGGTCTTCTTTGATAACAAAGGACAAGACCCAGTCAACCAACCAGGAATGCTGCCTTTAGCAATAAAAGAAAAAAAAATCGAAGGAATTAAAATTGGTAATGAGGAAGCAAAACTTTTATTCTTTGCACACAATATGTTGGTATGCTTAGAAAACCCTAGAAAACCAACTTAAAAACTACTCGAAACAACAACTTCAGCAAAGTATCAGGATATAAAATAAAACCATCAGCATCTCTCTATATATAAACAATAAAGCCCAAGGGCAAGAGATAGAGAAATTCCATTTAAAATAATTATAGAAAACATAAAATACTTGGGAATCCACACCCAAGACAAATCCAGAAACTATATGAATATAATTACAAAAAACTTTTCTCACAAATAGAATCAGATCTAAACAATTGGAAAAGCCTCAATTGCTCATGGTAAGCTGAGCTAATATAATAAAAGTGACAAATCTACCAAAATTACTTAGTGCCATACCAATCAAACTCCCAAAAAACTATTTTACATAGTTAGAAAAAACAGTAACGAAATTCATCTGGTGTAACAAAAGGTCAAGAATACCAAGGGAATTGATGAAAATAAAAAGAAAGATGGCCTAGCTGTACCAAATTTAAAACTATATTACACAGTGACAGTCATCAAAACTTCCTGGTACTGGTTAAGAAATAGACTAATGGACCAATGGATTAGAGTGGGTTCAAAAGAAAAAGTAGTAAATGATTATATAGTATAGTAATATTATATAGTAATCTACTGTTTGACAAACCCAAAAACATTAACTTCTGGGATAAGAACTCACAAAAACTGCTGGGAAAACTGGAAAATAATATGGCAAAAATTAGATATAAAATCATATCTCATGCCCTATACCAAAATAAGGTCAAAATGGGTATAGTATTTAGACATAAAGGGTGATACCAGAGACTAATTAAGAGAATAAGAAATTCTCTGTAAGATCAGAAAGGGGAGAACTTTATGACCAAACAAGAAAGAAAGAAAGAACATTATAAATTGCAAAATGGATGATTTTGACTACATTAAATTAAAAAAAAATTGGACTAATAAAATCAATGCAGCCAAGATTAGAAGGAAAACAAAGCTGGGAAATAATCTTTACAATTAATATTTCTGATAAGGATTCATTTCTAAAATATATTCTCCAATTAGTAAATGATCAAAGGATATGAATAGGCAGTTTTCCAATGAAGAAATTAAAGCTATATATTGTCATGTAAAAAATGCCCCAAATCATTATTGATTAGAGAATTGCAAATTAAAACAACCTTGAGGTATCACTTCACAGTTATCAGATTGGCTAAAATGATAAAAAAGGAAAATGATAAGTGTTGTAGAAGATAAGGAAAAATTGAGACATTAATGCAATGCTAGTGGAGTTATGAACTAATTCAGTCATTCTGGAGAGCAATCTGGACCTATGCCCAAAGAGCAATAAAACTGATCATACATACCCTTTGGCCCAAAAAAAACAATTCTAGGAACATATCCCAAGAAATGATGAAAAATGCGAAAAATATCACATATTCAAAAATATTTATAGCAACTGTTTTTGTAGGGGCAAAGAACAGGAAATTGAAAAGATGTCCATCAATTGGGAAATGGAGATCCAGAGAGGAGTAAAGTGTAAGCAAGAAACAACATCAAAGAAATTAGGGACTTCAAAGAACAAAAGTAAAGGATGTCATCAGTAAAATCTAAGATAGAAAAAAGAGGGCATGAATAAATGAAATGAGATCTGATTCACTAGAAGTAACACCCAAAGCCATGAGATGATGAATCTATTATGAGTATTGGTTATGATCTGCTTTAAGAGATAAACAAAAGGTATTATAATAATGATAAAAAGGAAGGAGCCAGAGGATTGGGAAGAGAGCAAAATATGATCCATCTACCTGCCACACAGAACGGTGCATTGCTAATATATTATCTATATAGTGAAGGGTTATTATTATCCTTCTCCAAGAATAACAGTGTTAATAATTTTCACTTTAAGATTTACAAAATACTTTCTATCTGCTATCTCACTCAAATAAATTTATGTGATTCCAAAGACAAGTCACAGAACTTTGCATCAGAGAAATAATGTATACTATTCTTATTCACAATGAAGGAACTACTCAAAGATATAAAAACTGAAAGCATGCTTAAACATGCCAGTCGTGTTTGATGTTCTTCCTTCTCTACACTGCTGTCATTTGATCATGCACATATTTGAATGGCTGTTCCATATTTAGGGGAATTTACTTCAGCATGTAGCTATTTAATTCATTGTGTTGAAAACAGAGAGAAAACATAATAGAAAGTAATACTTTAGTATTTCCAATGTTGCCCAATTTAGAATATGAGGATAAAATTTGGAGTTACCATTCCATTAAAAATCTAAAAGAGGGGTGGCTAGGTGGTGCAGTGGATAGAGCACTGGCCCTGGAGTCAGGAGTACCTGAGTTCAAATCTAGCCTCAGACACTTAATAATTACCTAGCTGTGTGGCCTTGGGCAATCCACTTAACCCCATTTGTCTTGCAAAAAATAAAAACTAAAAAAAAAATCTAAAAGAAAGTCATGAGCTAAATATGCAAATTTTCTCTCATACAACTGGTTTTTAAAAATCATATCACTTTCTTATGATTGAGTACTTTGGAGATGTTATACTTATAATCAATCAAAGGTGTACATATGATTAAACTCAATTCAACAAATACCTATTTTGTTTCAAGTATTGTTCTACAAACTGGGGTTCTAAAGACAAAAATAAAATATTTTGGCCTCCAATGGCCTATATTCTATATGTAATAGAATATAAATAATATAGACAAAGATCAGTAAGTACAAAAATATATGAAAAATAATACAGGCAAGTGTTAACAATCAAGAGACCAGGAAAGGATTTCTATGTAAAGAAACATTTAAGCAAAGTCTGGGAAAAACTAGCAATTCTAAGAGACAGAAGTGAGGAAAGATTGCATTCTGGGAGGGGGAGTAGCTGATAGAAAAATACAAAAATGGAAAACAATGTCAAATACAGCAAAGAACAAGTAAACTAATCTGGTTTGAATATAGATCGATTGAGGGGCATACTATTGTTGTTCATGTATAACTCTTTGTGACCCCATTTGAGGTTTTATTGGCAAAATACAGGAGTGGTTTGCCATTTCTTTCTTAGTTCATTTTACAGATGAGAAAACTGAGGAAAACAAGGTTAAGTGACTTGCCCACAGTTACACAGGTAATAAGCATCAGAGGTCAGATTTGACCTCAGGTCTTCTGACTCTAAACCCAATGCTTTATCCACTAGAGAAATTAAAAAAATGGCAGACCACTCCAGTGTCTTTGCCAGGATAACTTCAGTTGAATCACAAAATCAGGCAAAACAAGAATGATTAAACAAGCAACAAAAGTAACTGGAAAGATAACTATTTGGAACCAGATTGTTAAGAATTTATATAGTCAAGGAGGTACAAGAGTATAAAAGTGACAGGATAATAGAACCCACCTGAGTTAAATGTCTTGCACAAAATTGGCTACCAACTAGCTCAATTGTTCTCCATGCTAGAATTTTTTTCCTCAGAAAGGTTTATTGAAATGCAAACTAAATCATGTAATATCTGTTAGAGTTAAGATAGATATGTACCTGAAAAAGAGCATGTAGGTGGTGCAGTGAATAGAATGCAGGACTTAGTCAAGGAAGACTCATCATTCTGAATTCCCTGGAATTTAGATTCTCTGTGTCTCAGTCCTCATCTATGAAATGGGGTGGAGAAGGAATTGGCAAACCACTATAGGATATTTGTCAAGAAAGCCCAAATAGAGTTACAAAGATGGACATGACTGTAAATGTCAGAACATTACTTGAAAGAAATGTATTTACTGTTGATTTCGCATTAGAAAAACTTATTCTTGGGGTGGCTTGGTGGCCCAATGGATAGAGCATCTGCAGTCAGGGGTATCTTAGTTCAGATCCATCCTCAGATAATTACCTAGCTGTGTGGCCTTGGGCAAGCCACTTAACCCTATTTGCCTTACAAAAATCTAAAAAAAAAAATTGTTCTATCTTGCTATCATTATTATTTTCCATTTTATAGCATCAACATGGGTCTTCAATATTTTTAAGATAAAGAAAAATGTTGCTTATAAAGCCTTCACAGATATGAAGAATGAGCTTCATTCTGGTACATTGATAGTACTCTATCTGGACAAAGAGTTAAATAATTTTAGTATAGAATCCTAAAATTATAAGGGAACTTAAATGTTTTTTATTCCAACTACTAACTAAAGCATCTTTCTCCTCTCTATCCAGTCTCCACTCAAACACCTTCAATGAAAAAAGAATGCATTAACTAAATTTTTAGGCAATAAAGATTGAGTAACCTGCCTAGGATAACACAGATAAAGTTAAGGTCTGAAACAAGATTTGAATTCAGATCTCCCTGACTTCAGGACTTCTTCAAAAATTAGAAAGTTTTTCCTTAAATTGAACTAAAATGTTTCCCTGTAATTTCTGCCCATTACTCTTAATACTGCCTACTGTGAGCAAACATGTAAATAGAAAAAATAAGTAAAAAGTCTCATACATTTTAATATATCTCATGCTATCTTCTCCTCTCTAATTCACTTGACTTACCCTCCAAAACAGTTTCCAAACTATTCACTATCAATATTGTCCTTCTGGGGCAGCTAGGTGGCACAGTAGATAGAGCACTGACCTTGGAGTCAGGAGGACCTGAGCTCAAATCTTAGACACTTAATAATTGCCTAGATGTGTGACCTTGGGCAAGTCACTTAACCCCATTGCCTTAAATAAAATTTTAAAAAAATATTGACCTCCTGTTAATTTATTCCAATTTGTCAGTGTTCCTCCTAAAATGTAGCATCTATAATTATATGACAACATTCCAGATATAATTTCATCAGGGAATGATCCAATTAAAGTATCAAATCCCTTTTTTCCCATGCACTCTACTCTTATTAATACTGTATAAGATTAGAATTATAAAATAAATCTGACCTCAGAATCAAAAAGACCTAGGTTCAAGAGGTCTTGATATGTACTGAAAGTGTGACTCTGGATAAATTACTTAACTCCTCAGTGACTCAGAGCATTCTTTAAGACCAGATGCAAAAAAAAAAAAGTGTACTTCTTTGAATTGGTAGAGAAAATTCCTAATTGGGAAATATTGAGACCAATGAAACAGTCTGATCAGTAGGTTTGCAGTCAATAAGTCTTTATTAATATGTCATTATTATATGTCAGCCTCTATGCTAAGAGCTGGGGATATAAATAAAGGCAAAAGACAATTTATGGAGTTCACAAGTCTAGTAAAAAAATTGGTCATATTTGAATTTTATTCTTCTATGTCATATTATTGACATATTGAGTGTGTAGTATTATAAAATCTCCAGTTTTATATGAAATATTGTCTAGTCACATCCCTATCTCTCATACTCTTCTTGTATAATTCATTTTTAAATGTAACTGCAGGACTTTGCTCTGGCAGGTCCTACTGAATTGGAAAGGTTTCCAGCAATGAAGCATATTTATTATGCAAGAATCAATTTAGGGGGCAGCTAGGTGGCGTAGTGGATAAAGCACCCGTCTTGGAGTCAGGAGTACCTGGGTTCAAATCTGGTCTCAGACAATAATTACCTAGCTGTGTGGCCTTGGGCAAGCCACTTAACCCCATTTGCCTTGCAAAAACCTAAAAAAAAAAAAAAAAGAATCAATTTAAACATAGAGGATCATCATCGGAAGGTCCACCAAATGATTTTTCCCCACAGCATTTTGCAAGTTCATCTATCAATCTACTAATTTTTATTTATATTCGAATATCCACAATGATGAAATCATAGATATTTTGACATTTTGAAGTAAATTATATATTATTCAAGCCATAATCCTAGACATTCAAATCTTTTGGGTGGGAAGGAGGATAAAAAAAAGGAAGAAAGGAAGGAGAAAATAAAGAAGAAAGGGAAAGGAGAGAGGAATATAAAAGAAACAAGAATTTATTATGCATTCACTATGTGCCAAAGCACACTGTTAAGCACATTACCAATAAACTTTTTTTTGAAAGGCAATAGGGTTAAGTGACTTGCCCAAGGTCACACAGCTAAGTAATTATTAAATGAGGCCAGATTTGAACTTAGGTCCTCCTGACTTCAGAGCCAGTGCTCTATCCATTGCACCTCCTAGCTGTCCCCCACATTACCAATATCATTTCATTTCATCTTCACAATAATCCTGAGATAAATGATAATATAATTCCAGTTTTTACAGTTGAGAAAACAGACATTAATCAAAAATGAAAAGGTGAACTAACTGCCAATGAGGAGGAAATCAAAGAGATAATTTGGAGCTCTTTTTGCTGAACTGTATGCCAATAAATTAGACAACTTGAGTGAAATGTATGAATATTTACAAAAATACAAAAAAAACTGCCCAGATTAACAGAAGAAATAAATTACTTAAATAACCCCATTTCAGAAAAAAGAAATTTAAGACACCATCAATAAACTCCCTAAGAAAAAGTTTCCAGGTCCAGATGGATTTCCAAGTGAATTCTACCAAGCATTTAAGTAACAATTAATTCCTATTCTACATAAACTATTTTAAAAAATAGAAGAGAGGAAGGAGTTCTGTCAAACTCCTTTTATGACACCAACATGGTGCTAATACCTAAACTAGGAAGAACCAAAACAGACAAAGAAAATTATAGACCAATCTCCCTAATGAATATTGATGCAAAAATCTTAAATAAAATTTTAGCAATAAGACTACAGCAAGTTATTACCAGGATTAATACACCATAATCAGGTTGGATTTATACCAGTCATGCAGGGATGGTTCAACATTAGGAAAACACCCAATATAATTAAATATATCAATAGTAAAGCTAACAGAAATCATGATTATCTCAATAGATGCTGAAAAAGCCTTTGATAAAATGCAACATCCATTCCTATTAAAAACACTAGAATAAATGGAATTTTCCTTAAAATAATAGTATCTATCTAAAACTATCAATAAATATTATATTTAAGAGGAGTAAACTCAGAGCATTTCCAATAAAATCAGTGGTGAAACAAGGATGCCCATTATCACCATTACTATTCAATATAGTATTAGAAATGCTAACAGTAGCAATAAGAGAAGAAAAAGAAATTAAAGGAATCGGAACTGGCAACGAGGAAGCAAAACTTTCATTCTTTGTAGATGATATGATGGTATACCTAGAGAATCCAAGAAAACCATCTTAAAAACTCCTTGAAACAATTAACAAATTCAGCAATGAAACAGGATATAAAATAAACCCACATAAATCATCAGCATTTCTATATATGAACAACAAAGCCCAAGAACAAGAGATAGAAAGATAAATTCCATTTAAAATAACTGTAGAAAACATTAAATACTTGGGAATCTACCTCCCAAGATAAATCCAGAAACTGTATGAACACAATTATAAAACTCTCCTCACCCAAATAAAGTTGGATCTAAATAATTGAAAAAATGTCAAATGCCCATGGATAGGTTGAACTAATATAATAAAAATGGCAATTCTATCCAAACTAAATTACTTTTTCAGTGCCATACCAATCAAACTACCAAATAACTACTTACAAAATAGTAACAAAATTCATCTGAAGCAACAAAAGGGCAAGAATAGCAAGGGGACCAATAAAAAAAATATAAAGGAAGGTAGCCTAGCTCTAACAGATCTAAAACTATACTATAAAACAGCAATTATCAAAACTGCCTGATACTGGTTAGGAAATAGAGTGATAGAGCAGTGGATTATGATAGGATCAAAAGAAACTGCAGTAAATGACTCCAGCAATCCTCGTCTATTTTCCAGATCCGAAGACATCAGCCTCTGGAAAAAGAATTCACTATTTGACAAAAAATTGTTTGGAAAACTGGGAAATAATATGGCAAAAATTAGGCATAGATCCACATCTCATACCCTATACCAAAATAAGGTCAAAATGGGAACAGGATTTACACATAAAGAGCAATACCATAGATAAATAAATAGACAAAAAAATTATCTATCTGATCTAAGGGAAAGGGGTAAATTTATGACCAAACAATAATTAAAGAACATTATAAACTACAAAATGAATGATTTGGACTATATTAAATTAAAAAGGTTTTGCACTAATAACATCAATGCTGCCAAAATTAGAAGAAAATCAGAAATCTGGGAAACAATCTTCACAACTAGGAGTTCTGATAAAGGTTTCATTTCTAAAATACATAGAGAATTATATCAGATTTATAAGATCACAAGTTATTTCCCCAAATGATAAATGGTCAAAGGATATGGACAGTTTTCAAATGAAGAAATTAAAGCTATATATATAATCTTATGAAAAAATGCTCCAAATCACTATTGATTAGAGAAATGCAAATTAAAACAACAATGAGCTATCATCTCATTCCTATTAGATTAGCCCAGTTGAGAAAAAGGGAAGATGATCAATGTTGGAGAGGCTGTGGGAGAATTGGAATGTTGATGCATTGCTGGTGGAGTTATGAATGGATCCAACCTTTCTGGAGAGCAATATAGAACTATGCCCAAAGAGCAATAAAACTGTTCATACCCTTTGACCCAGCAATTCCAATCCCAGGACTATATCCAGAAGAAATTGTTAAAAGCGGGAAAAGTCCTACATGTTTCAAAATGTTCATAGCAACTCTTTTTGTGGTGGCAAAGAATTGGAAGTTAATGGGATACCCATCAACTGAGGAATGACTAAACAAGTTTTGGTACATAAATACTATGGAATATTACTGTTCTATAAGAAACCATAAATGATCAGAATCTAGAGAAGCATGGAATGATTTACAGGATCTGATGCTGAGTGAAAGGAGTAGAACAACCTTGATGGAAGCAACTCCTCTCAACAGTTCAAAGAGCTAGGATAACTTTATTTGCCTGGTTATGGACTATATTATCCCCCATAAGAGGAAGAAAAACAAAACAAAACATAAAGAAAAGAAACACCCCTACCAAAACTGATGAACACTTTATAAAAATTATCTCTTATGTATCTCTTCCCTTTAATCCTAATTCCTCATACCAAAAATTACTAATTTGTAAATATGTTTAACAAAATATGTATGTAAAATGCTAACCTGACTATTCCCTGCTGAGGGAAGGGAGAGTGAAGGGAAATTTTGTAACTTGGAAATATGCATTTAGAAATGGATGAAAATAAATAAATAAATATTTTTTAAAAAAAGAGAGAGAAAACAGAGATTAAAGTGATTTGCCCAGGGACCATTGCAAGTACATATCTGAAGAAACTTTGAGAAATCTCATTCTGTTCCTCATTATATTGACTTTTCCATCTATTTTTATGGCATCTGAAAAATTTAATAAGTGTACACACTATGTCTTTATCCAGGTCATTTTTAGAAACATTTAATTCAACAGCTGCAGGCATAGATCCCTAAGGCACTCCACCAGAGACCTCCCTCCAGATCTACAAAGATCCATTAAACACTCTGAAAAAATAATTTAAAAGCTCTAAATAAATATAACTATGACTTCCTAGTCCACATATGTCTATCTTTCAGTCAGGTCATCATGAAAGACTGCCAAGCACTTTGCTAAAATTCAGGTATACCATGTCAAAGCATTTCTCTGATAACTCATCTAAAAACCCTGTCCAAAAAGGAAATGAGATTCAGCTGGCATTATTTCTTCTTAATGAACCCATCCTGGCTGTTAGTGACCTTCATTCATCTTTCAAGTGCTCATAAGTCATCTATTTAATTATTCTACTAGAATTTTGCTGAGAATTAATGTCATGGGTCTCTAATTAGTAGGATTCTGTTACAAATTTGGGAACTGGGAAGATATTCATTCCATCTCTGACATTTATCACCTGTATGACTTTGAGCAAGTCACTTAACTCCCATGGGTCTCAGTTTCCATATATAGATATAATAATCCTAATGATCTAAAACTGCCAACAGGGAATTAACAAGGATATTTGTTATTTACATTTTTATACTACCCCAAAGTTTTCAGAGATTCTCTTCAC
This sequence comes from Macrotis lagotis, assembly GCF_037893015.1. Lineage (NCBI taxonomy): Eukaryota > Metazoa > Chordata > Mammalia > Peramelemorphia > Peramelidae > Macrotis > Macrotis lagotis. Next base: position 739,887,735 of record NC_133658.1, read on the forward strand.
AATCTGTGGTTCAGCCTTGAAATCAAGAGATCTAGGTTTGAATTTGGTCTCAGATAGTTAAAAAAAAAATTTTATCATTCCTCAGTCACTCATTCACAGTGAATCTGTTTCTCAAGACCAAACCCAGATCACTTTCCAGTACACTCTGAATAAAAATCACTTCATTCATTCATTCTAATGGAATCTTACCTGATTATAATGTTTTAAAATTTTATTTAGTGAATTTGTGAAACTTTTTTCCCATTTGGTCAATTCTGCTTTTAAAGAAGTTCTTTTCTTATTGAATTTTTGTGCCTCTTTTATCACTTGGTCAACTTTGTTTTTTGAAGTATTATTTTCTCATGTATTTGTGCCTCTTTTACCAAATTGTTAATTCTCTTTTCTTGATTTTCTTTCATCTCTCTCATTTCACTTCAAATTTTTCCTCTACTATTGTCATCTTTTTCTTCCCAGGAATTCTTGTTGAGTTTTTTCCAGTTTGCAATTTTTGAGGCTTTGCTTGTAACTGTTTTTATGTTATTGCCTTCTTAGCTTGTATCGTTGTCATCATAGTAGCTTTTTATGGTCAGGTCCCTTTGTTGTTATTGTTGTTATTGTTTGTTCATTTTCAGCCTATTTCTTGACTTGGAACCTTATGTTAAAGTTGAGTTCTACTCACTTAGGGGTAAGAAGGGAATGCCCCAAGCTTCAGGTTTATTTGCACTGTTTTTAAGGCTTGGGGGAGTGAAGGAGTGTCTGCAAGTTTTCATTGTTTCTAAGGTACTGTTATCCTGGAAAAGATGTGCTTACCGCTTTCTTGGTCTTTACCCAGAAAGAGCCCTGCTCCTCTGCAGCCATAGTATTAGTCCTCTTCTCTGCACTGGAAATGCAACCTAGAAAGCATATTGGTAATGAAGTTGCCAAATAGTACCTATTCCTGCAACCATTGCATAATCCTCTTACTGTTTCTGGACTGGGAGCACCCAAAGTCACTGGTGGTGCTGCTGACATTGCAGTCACCTACAAGCCCCACCACTGGTATAGCCACCATTGTAATCTGATCCAGCCCCCATGTTTCCTACTGACCTCCAAAGTTATCTTGCACTATATAAATTTCTCACTTTGACCTTTTCTTGGTAATGCCATTCCATAATTCTATTTGACATATTATTTTAAAGTTGTTTGGAGGAAAACATTGGGAGAATTGACTAGGTTACTGCCCTTATCCACCATTATGCCACCATCTCCATTATTTCTCTTCACATACTGTTCAGTGAAACCAAACTGGTCCTCATCTAATCCTCACATTGTACCATTCTCCAAGTCTAGAATGCACTCTCCTCAACTCTAAATATTAGAATCCCTAGTTTACTTCTAAGCTCAACTTAAGCTATCTCCTTTGTAAAACTTTTCTGATAACCTCAATTACTAGTATCTTCTCACAAAATTACTTGGTATTTATTTTGTATTCACTCATATATGTACTCTATTTCCCTGATTAGAATATAAACAGCCAAAGTGAAGAAATCATTTTATCTTTCTCTATATAACTAGTATAATGATTGTCAAATTGGTTGGTTGTGAGCAGACTACTAGATGTAACTTTAGAAGTCATTTAATCAAATTTCCTCATTTTACAAATAAGGAAATGAGTTTCAAGAAGGTTAAATAATTTATCAATTCACATTGATCCTTACCACTGTAAAAATAGTATCAAAAACTCAAGATTGGCTGTGCATGTGCTGATAGCAAATGATATCTATTGCATGTCTAAGTTCTATACTGATATTCTCATGATGTCAAGAGAAAGAGAGGAAATTGGACATACATTGTATGAATTCTCTGTGGCAAATTTATAGAAAAACTGGGATTCATAGGATGAGCAGTCATGGATGGGTTGTAAAATCCATCACAATAAGAAACTCTTAAATCAATTAAATCATAGATCCCTTTGAGTATTTGTATTTAATGTTGCCATAGCTTTGCATATTATATATATATATATATATTACTGATTATATGTATAACTTCTTTGATCCTGATTCCTTAAAAATAGAAATCTGTTCTATAACATTGATCCAGTGGAAACAGATCAGATTCATTCTGTAATGAAATTTCCAGTAGGAATGTTCTATGGCATAAAATGAAACCTACTAGTATATGTACCTTATAAAGTTACCAGTACTTCTTGGCATAAGAAGTGACAGCATCCTCTCAAACACTCAGTATTTATCATTATAATGTGAGAAAACTAAAAGTAATAAGATGCTAATGGTTTTAACAGGTAATAGGACTATTCAATTTCTAATATGCTTCTTGGTCTTGATTATGTAGATTTGACTAAATGAGATAATGAAATATCAAGTGGTAAAAAAAAAGATGCCTATAATTTTGTTGCTGCTGTGGGTGCTATATTCTTTTTGTTTTGTTTTGTTTTGTTTTGTTAGCACACCATTTCTTTCAGGCTCTGGTTCTATGTCCATTCCAAAAGCTGATCTTATTTATGCCTTACCCTCATGGTTCATTTCAACATGGTCTCCTTCACCTGGTCCATGTAGTCCAATTGCATTCTACAAGAACCAAACTGTGAATAAACAGAAGGCAGCTGAGTTTTCCTACCTTTTCGGTTCCAAGACTCTGCTGAGATTGTTCTATTAATCTGGGTGGGCTTTTATATGTGTGTTGTATGATCTTTATTTAAAAGAGCAACATGAGAAGTGAAAGAGTAAATATATGAAATAGGAAAAAACTTGTTTTATAGGTTACTAAAAATTGCTTCCCATTTATTATCTCATTTGAGAGTCATCAATATAGGACTTTATATTTCTCCCAATTGAAATTTATCTTGTTTGTCTCAGCCCATCTGTTACATCCTGACAAGATCTTTTTGAATCTAAGTTCTATCATCCATCATATTAGCTGTCCCTCCAAGACTCATGTCATCTGCAAATATGAGAAACATGCCTTATGTGTCTTCTCCCAAGTCACTAATTTTTAAATGTTGAATAGCAGAATGTCAAGTACAAAGACCTGTAGTATATGCTTAGAAACCTGTCTTAGAGATCTTTGGTTGTTAGGAGAAATTTTTCAACTATTTGTGAATCAACCTATCTTTACCAATACCTAAACCATATTTCTTTATCTCCACTACAAAGATAAAAATAAGAAAGTGTTTTTAAACATATTGCTGAAATAAAAATACAATATTCCTTCTGATTCACCAATCTGGTAACCCTGGGACCTCTCCTGTATATTTATCACATTCTTGACCACATTCTATCTTTTATGCACTTATTTGTGAACACATTTCAGCCTCTATTATAGTATATATCCTTGAAGACAAGGAATTAGGTCATTTTTCATCCTCTTGTACCTAGTATAGTAACTTGCACATGCTGAATATTTAACTTGTTTGTTGCATTGAAGGATTTACTCTTAGACAATCAATGTCAACTTTTTAAAAATGAATTTTTATTGATGTATTTTATTTTTATTTAATTTTTTATTTTTAATTTATGGGAAAAAATAAACATTTCTCTAACAAGTATATTTTTAAAAGACAATTACACATGAAACTGCAAATCTATTATATACAGCTTGCTCTTACTTTTAAATGTATAGTAAAATTATCTTGTACATTTCTTTTTTTTCCATTTTTTTCTTTCCTTCCCTCATCCAAGCAATAGCTAATATTATCAATACATATATAAAATACATTTATACACATATGTTTATATATAAGCATGTACATATGTAAAATCATTCTATATGTTCTATTTATCAGCACTTTCTCTGGGTGAAGATAGCTTCCTTCATATGTACTTTGTATTGATTTTGGTATTTATAATAGTCAAAGTGATCTACTTCAAAGTTGTTCTTAAAACACTATTAATGTTACAATATATGGAGTTCTCTTGGTTCTGCTTATTTCACTCAATTCATAAAAGTTAATAAATATTTTTCCAAAATCAGCAAACTCATCATTTCCTAGAGCACAGTAATATTCCATCATGATCATATGCCACAATTTGTTCAGCCATTCCTTTTGTTTTTATATCACCCTAGATTTTCCCTTATATCCCTTCAAAACCTACTCTTAAGGGAAGTCAGTGTACAATGGAGAGAGCACTCCCTCTGGAGTCAGAGTCTTTGATTTCATATCCCACCACTGACATTTACTACCTCAATGAGTTTGAGCCATTTGATTCACTTTTCTGGGCCCCAATTTCTTTTTTTTAATTTTATTTATTTAAGGCAATAGGGTTAAAGTGACTTGCCCAAGGTCACACAGCTAGGCAATTATTAAGTTTCTGAGACTGGATTTCAACTCAGGTTCTACTGACTCCAGGGCCAGTGCTCTATCCACTATATTACCTATCTGCCCCACTTCCTGAGTTCTTTATCTGTAAAATGAGGGTGTTTAAAGATGAGCTCTGAGATTCTTTTTAGCTTTACATTTATGATCAATTTTCCTTTCTTCATAAACTTCCATATAAATAAACTTTAGAATTTTTCTAGGGTACTCTTCTGCTATTCATCCCTTTCCTTTCTTTTCTTTTAAAGAAGGCAAAAAAGTTTTCTGGTAGTTTTCCCTTTTTTTAAGATTTTCAAAAACAACAGGTTTACCAACAATTATCAATGTGGCTTCATGATACATTGGCAAATTCTTTTAGTATATTTAGTTATTATCCGGATCACATTTGGAGATTTAAAATGCTTTAGAGATAGTGGATGCGAAATGACTTGAATAATACATTTTTAGGATACTAGAGGTGGGAAAAAACCTTAGCGTGCACCTAATCCAACTTCCCTATTATTACTTGGAGGAAACTTTTCTCTCTACATTCTTGACAAAAGAAAAATTTACCTCTAGTTAATTATTTCCAGTGAATCCAACCATACTGACTTTCCAGAAAGATTGGTTTCATTGGTGGATAGTTTTCATTATTAGAAGATTTTTGCAAATATTGAACATAAACCCATCCTTTTCAAACTAATTTTTCATCTATATGTAGTTTAATATGAGGAGTTTAATTCCATCAAAATAGCATTGACTGAGCCCCATGGCTGGAATGTTCTCTCTCCCAACCTCAGCCTCTTACACTTCGTTTCCTTCAAAGTTCAACTTAAATGCTACCTTCAGCAAGAAACCTTTCATCAGCACCCCCCACCCCCGACTGCTAATAATTTCCTTTCTGAGGTTACCTTGCCTCAACTCTGTATGTGTAAACACCAGGTAGCATGATCTGGCCAGGTTAGTTGTATAAGTGAGGTTAAAACCTCACCCTTTATCAACTAATTTCAGCCCTCTAGTAGACATGATATCATAAGTGATGATATCCACCAATGAGAAGAGTCATGCAAATGTCCAGGCTTGAACCCTAAGGTTCCTCATGATACCTCTAAGCAGGTATTTGGGTTGTATTAGCTCACTGAATGAACTGTTAAATTTTCAGGGTGGACATTTATATCTCAAAATCAACAAACACCACAAATCAGGGCATGGTTTTATGATTTTGTGGATTTGCTGGTCAAGAAAGTGATGATGAAAATGTGAATAACAATAATATTATAATAATTATAACATATAATAATAATTACAATAAACTTTTTAAAAAACCTCACCCTTTGGAATTCTCAGTTTTCCCCAAGGCACAACCATCCCTTGTTCTGACCACTTCAAGGTCCAGAAGGCTTGATCTTTCTTTGGTCTATGTCTTTACCTTTCCCTTCACTCCAGAAACCTGAAGCATCACAGGAGTGCCTAACACTCTGTAATATTTAACTGTTTCATGATTAAGGATGATAATAAGTCACATGACTTATTGATCTCTCCTGTTTAAGAGCTTCTCAGAGTTATTTAAAAAAATCAAAATCATAACATTATCTTTCAAATATTCTGGGGAGTGGGGCAGAACTGGGGAGGGGGGAGAGGAGTGAAAGAAAACAATTCCTTTCCCTACCACTCTGGTGCTTGGACAGCAAAGGTTTGTCTTCTGTCTCCTTGCTTCAGTGTTGCAAGGTTTGCTGTCCCTAACCTTGCAGTCCCCACATTCATGATTAAAGACAATCCCAGTGAAATTAGGACTGATCGTAGTTTTGTATGAAATAATAGAGCCTGAAATAATAGAGAAATAAAGTGGAAAAATTCTTCCCAGATATAGGCATAGATATTATATTTCCCTGAAAATAAGACTGGGTTTTATATTAATTTTTACTCCAAAAGACACATGAAAAGTCTTATTTGCAGGGGATGTCTGAAGATAGGTAGTCACTCCTATGGAATCATTATTTGATCTATTCTTCTCTCTGAAGGAAGTTCTTCATGTCTTTAGCATGGTGAGTGCTGACAGAATCCTGGACTAGTGGACCTCTTTGTTCACCTCGAAAAACAAATGGCAGAATTAAATTGACCCACCACCTTATAACTGCTCGTATATACCAGACTTTTTCAGTTACAAGAATAAAAATGCTTGAAACACATTTAACCTTATCTTTCTTGCCCTTAGTGATGATTAAGCGGTGGGGCTTTCTTTCCATCCAGATGCTATCAAGTGTGTATTATTAGTGCATTGTGTCTGTACTCCAATTGGTCATTCCACAATAAGTTCAAGTTCATTTGTTTACATAGGCATTTATCTCTCATCCAAAGGCACCCACCAGGGTATTTACAAATAATTATAATGTGCATTATCATTTATTTTAAGCATCAATGTCAAAAATATTATTTATATTTAATTATATATTAATATTATTATTTTATTCAATACATCCATTGTGAATTGCAATGGGCATATTAAGTGTCTGTCTGATGATCTTATCTAGGGCTTATTTGGGGGGTAGGGCTTATATTACAAGCATCCTAAAAATAAAAAAAAAAAAACTCATGCTAGGGCTTATTTTCCAGTTAGGTCTTATTCCAGGAAAACACAGTAGTAAAAGGAATAGGAGTTACATCAGCATTGTCCTTTCAATGATCTCAGAATCACAGGCCCAATCTGTTCCAGATACACCACCCCAATAAGGGTTCTTATTCTAATTCGTAGAAGCCTTGGCTTCTGGAGCCTGACCTGCAACACTAGACTCTAATCTCTAAACCCATATAGCAAAAATGTCTATCATTGCACTAGTTGTCGTCATGCTCACTTCACTCTGACCTAGAATTTCCAAATTAATTTGATTGAACTTTGTATGCTACTACTTCCTCTCTGCCTACCTACCTGAGAGATTTGTGCTGAAACTTCAGGGTGGGAAGAAACCAATGCTACCTCTATAATTGAAAATTCCCTGAATTCACTCAGGTTTCAGTCTTTTCCAGATAAGAGGGAAAGTAAGAATACTATTCCTTGCTTTATTCATGTTTTTGGATTTATCTTTGTTTATATTCACCTTTTACAACCTGAACTCATCAAGGAGTGAGCTGTTAATACACCTTAGTTTCTTTAGAGGTCTCCTACTCTTTTTTCCTCATGATTACATTTACATACCTATTTTGCTAAATCTCCTACTCCATTAGAATCGTATTGTAAATTGTTGATGGAGTTGTGAACTGGTGCAGCCATTCTGGAAAGAAACTTGGAACTCTGCCCCAAAATTATTAAACTATACATACATATATACATACACTTTGAACCAGCAATATAACTATACCTTAAAGAGATTGAAGAAAAAGGAAACGTATTCTTGGGTAAAAAAGTATTTAAATCATCTCTTTTTTGTACTAGCAAAAAAATGGAAAATGAAGGGCTATTCATCAGTCAGAGAATAGCTAAACAAGTTAAAGTATATGAATATAAATGCATACTGTTGTGCTATAAGAAATGCTGAAGGAGGGCAGCTAGGTGGTGCAGTGGATAAAGCACCAGCCTTGGAATCAGGAGTACCTGGGTTCAAATACGGTCTCAGACACTTAATAATTACCTAGCTGTGTGGCCTTGGGCAAGCCACTTAACTCCATTGCCTTGCAAAAACCTAAAAAAATGCTGAAGGGAATGGTTTAGAAAAACCAGGAAGGGGGCAGCTAGGTGGTGTAGTGGATAAAGCACTGGCCCTGGAATCAGGAATACCTGGGTTCAAATCTGGTCTCAGACACTTAATAATTACCTAGCTTTGTGGCCTTGGGCAAGCTACTTAACCCCATTGCCTAGCAAAAAAAAAGAAAAAAGAAAAACCAGGAAAGATTTGTATGGTCTGATGAGGAGTGAAATGAGCAGAACCAGCAGAGCAATGTTTGCAATAATGATATTATAAAGACAAATAACTTTGAAAGACTTAGGAACCAAACTAAAAAAATTGGGGGCAGTTAGGTGATGGAGTAGATAGAGTACCAGCCCTGTAGTCAAGAGGACCTGAGTTCACATGTGACTCAGACATTTAATAATTACCTAGCTATATGACCTTGGACAAGTCACTTAACCCCATTGCCTTGCAAAAAACAAACAAAAAAAACTTAGAAACTCTATTCAAATCAATGAACATAATTCCAGAGAACCCATGACAAATTATGCTACCGACTTCCTAATAGAAAAGTGATGGACTTGGAGTGACATTTTTTTAAATATGCATATATATATATATATATATATATATATATATATATATATACATACATACATATAGACACATGTTTCTACATACATTGGACAGTCTTAATGTTGGCATTTGTTTTGATTAACAATGTAAGATTTGGGATTTTTTGTTTTCTCAGTGGGAGGAGGGAACATATTTTTGTTACACTTAGAGGGAGGTTTTTTGGCCATGTTTAAAGTGGAGTCTACTGTAAATCCACTATAACTGGACAAATCCCATAGTCACCCACAGGTCAAGCAATGCTACTCATTATAAATTGAAAGGGAACCTTTTTTTTATCTTAACCTTCCTTTTTTAATAAAATTTATGGGGTGAAACAAGAATTTCCATAATATAGTTTAATAAAAAAGGATGATTGCACATGAAACTGCAATCTATTATATACAACTTGTTATTATTTTTAAATATAAAATAAATTTGTTGTGTAAATTTTTTTCCTTTTTTCTCCCCTCCTCCCTCCTCACTCTACAGATTGCTAACATTAGACACCAATATGCATATATATGAAAAATCATTCTATTTATACTTCTATTTATCAGTCCTTTCTTTGGAAGGAGATAGTGTCTTCCTTTATAATAATATTTGTAGTTAATTTGGGTATTTTTAATAATGAAAATAATTTATTCACTCAAAATTATTTTTCAAACAACATTGATATTACTATACAATGTTTTCTTGTTTCTGCTTATTTCATTTTTCATGCAAATCTAATCATGTTTTTCCTAAAATCAAGATTATCATCATTTCTTATAGCACACCCATATTCCATCACAATCATAAATCATGTGTTCAACTATTCCCCAAGTGTACATCCTTACAATTTCCAGTTCGTTGATACTACAAAGAGAGCTGTAAATATTTTAGAACATATAGGTTCTTTTCTTTTTTCCCCTAATCATCTTTCGGGAAAGAACTAGTAATGGTATATGGTATAAAGCAATTTAATAACTCTTTAGAGATAATTCCAGATTGCTCTGCAAAATAATTAGATAAATTCACCAACCTACCAACAATGAAGTAGTGTCCCAATTTTTCCACAACTGTTTGAACATTTGTCTTTTACCCTTCAATCATTCTAGTCAATTTGATAGGTATAAAATATCTCACTATTTTAATTTCCATTTCTCTCATTAATAATGATTTAGAGCATTTTATATGACTAGATTATTTTAATTTCTTTATCTAAAAACTGCCTGTTCATATCCTTTGACTATCAATTGGTGAATGACTCATATTTTAATAGATTTTTTACAAAGTTTTATATATATATATATATATATATATACATATTTGAGATATGAGTTTTCTGAGAAAAATCTATAAAAAATGTTTTTTCCAAATTTTCTGCTTTCCTTTTGATCTTGGTTATATTTGTTTTATATATATACAAAAACTTTTTAATTTAATGTAACTGAAGTTATTATCCATTTTACACCTTGTTCTGCTCTCTATCTCTGGTTTAATACTTCTATTTGTTTGCATATCCACAAGTCTGATAAATAACACATTCCATATTTTTCACATTTTCTTGTAATATTTCTTTTTATATCTAGATTAGGTAGACATTTTGAACTTATCTAGGTTAATGACATAAAATATTAGCCTATGCCCAATTTCAGTCCATGCCATGTGCATTCTCTACTAAGGCAAAGATATATTCCTCAGTTTCAACCCAGAGTAGAGCCATGGTAATGGCCATCTCTTAGCAATGTCAGATAGCTATTGCTTTTTAGAGACAATAACCATAGGTTCATAACTAACATGGCTTATAAGTTTATCATACCAAATAACTAAAACTCTTATTTGATCCTTTTCTCACAGAAAGATTTGAAAATAAACTAAATTTAAAAGATACCCTCATTTCAGAAAGTTATTCATCACATATTACATGGAGCTCTAGTGGCACAAGTTGATTATCTAAATGAGGAAATGAAATATTTGAAGTAATTAAACATTTAATACTTCTATTTTACTCAATATATATGTATATATATACATATATATATGTATATATATACATATATACTAAGTAAACAGGTACCCCCAAGTACTTTCAACATTCAATTTATCAACAGAAGATAGAATTGAGAATGTTGTGAAATCACAAGAGGGAAACTCAGAAAGATGAATTACACTCACTTGAAATGACTGGATATGTTGATTTTAATGACCCTTAAAGTATAAGAATTTAAAGGTCAAACTAAGCTTTGATGTTAACACTGTATTAAAATGAATGGGGAGAGTTCACACTGGTATTGATATTATAATGTTTCAACACATCTGGCCTCTGAGCAAACAAGATGGCATACAAGAGATAGATTTATAGTCTAAAGATTACCTTTCCAACCAGAAGGACTAGAATTCTACAGTTAACTTTTGATTTGGTTTATTTTAGGCACAGTAAGAGCACTGCCAACAAAGAGTCAATGATTGTGCAAATTATCATGAAAAAGACCTACAATTACAGGAACATTATGTTTTCACTGCACCTTTTTCCTCCACCTCATAAATGTAGCCTTGAATCACAATCTTGCCAAACAATATCTTCCCATCATTTGGAGAGATAATTGAGGGAGGAAAAGGTTTGGTTTGGTTTTGCTATTTAAAAAATAGCACAAATTCTTGATTATAACTACTAACAATGTTTACCAGGTCCAGGATAATTCTTTCAGCGTCTAATTATAAACTTATGACACATGTGAATAGTCAAGAACATCTGTGAAATGTAAATACAGGTTACCTTTAAGGTCCACTTAAAAAAAGAGAATTGGGGCAGTTAGGTTATGGAGTGGATGGAGCACCAGCCCTGGAGTCAGGAGGATCTGACTTCAAATCTGACCTTCAAATCAGACACTTAATACTTGCTTAGTTGTGTGACCTTTGGCAAGTCACTTAACCCCATTGCCTTGCAAACCCCCTATCACCCAAAAAAAGAGAGAATTAACTTAAAAATCATCACTTTAATAGGGAAAAGGCCTTTGTCTTACAATATAGTGCTGCTATTGGCAATATAAATGAACTCATGAGTAAAGATGAGATAAGAATCATGCTTGTGATTTCACCAATGCAGAGAATTCCCAGAAGAAGAAACTATCTCTAACAATACAGGTTAGCACTTTCTCTTCAATTTGCAGTCTTAGAACACTTTTTTTCATGCTTGGAAAGGTTATGTCCTACACAGAATCCATAGCCAGTATTTGTCAGAAGGAGAACATGAGCCCAGGTCTCCCTGACTGGATTTCTAACAACTGCAATGGCACCACATTATTTCTCTATATAAGTAAAGTTAGAAATGTTGGATCTTGTTCCCTGTCTTTGAAATATCATTCTGGATCAGATGTCCTGAACCTAATTTAATGAACAACATACAAAAATTATCTGAGAACTTGTGAAATGAATACCTAAAAAATGCTTTACTGACAGTCATTCATCTTTATATGAACTTTAAGATATTAATGGTTCAATTGCAACTTGGTTAATGGTTTCCCCCTTAGTACCCTAGGGATCTGTGCTTGATCTGTTCAGTTTAACATATTTATCAGTGATTTGGTTAAGGGCACAGTTGACATGCTTATCAAATCTGCAAATAACCGAAAATCAGAGGAGATAACTAACATACTATATCCCAGAGTCAGGAACCAGGATTTCATATTCAGTGCCCAGGAAATCCTTGACAGGATAGGACATTGGGCTAAATCTAATAAGATGAAATCCAGTAAGAATCAATACAAAATTCTTATCCTTGTTTTTTTAAAAATCAGTCAATGAATATTTATTAAGCACTTCCTGCCTGTCAGGCATTGTGTTAAGCACTGGGCATAGAAAAAGAGGCAAAAGACAATCCCAGACTTCAAGGAATTTACAATGGGGGGAGAGGGGAGACAACACACAAATGTATGCAAAGAAAGCTATGTACCAGATAAATAGGAAATAATTAATAGATGGAAAGCAGTGAAATTAAGAGGGGTAGGGAAGACTTCTATAAAAGGTGGGATTTTAGTTAGAACTCAAAGAAAGTCATAGAAGTCAATATTGAGAATGGAGGAAGGAGAACATTCCAGGCATGGGAGATAGCCAGCAAAAATACATAAAGTCAAGAGATAGAATACCTTGTTCACTAGGCAGGAGAATAGTTTCACTAAACTGAAGATTATGTGTAAGTGAGTGAGTTATAAGAAGACTGAAAAATTAGGAGGGGAATAGGTTATGAAATGTTTTGAATGTCACACAGAAGCATTTTATTGGAAGCAATTGATGTGTATTTTTATTAAATGGGGAGGGGTTATCAAGCAACACAACTGGACTGATATTTTAGGAAAATCACTTCAATAGATGAATGAAAAATGGATTGAAGTAGGAAGAGAATTAAGGCAGGCAGATCCACCAACAAGTTATTGTAATAATCAAGCTTGAAATGTTGAGGGCCAGTACCAAAGTTGTGGCAAGGTCAGAGGAGAGAAGGGAACATATTTCAGAGATGTCACAAAGGTGAAACTGGCAAACCTTGATGATAGATTGGATCTGGGAGAATGAGAGGGAGTAAGGAATCCAGGATGACTTCTGGGTAACAAGTCTCATAAGATTTTGGTACCTTCTACAGTAATAGAAAAAATAGTGGGAAGAAGATTTAAGGGAAAGGATAATAAGTTCTGCTTTGACTATATTGAATTTAAGATTTCTACTAAAGGGGCGGCTAGGTGGAGCAGTGGATAGAGCACTGGCCCTGGAGTCAGGAGTACCTGAGTTCAAATCCAGCCTCAGACACTTAATAATTACCTGGCTGTGTGGCCTTGGGCAAGCCACTTAACCCCATTTGCCTTGCAAAAAAATAAAATAAAAATAAGATTTCTACTAGACAATAACTTCAAGATATCTGAAAAGATGCAGCACTTCATAAGTATAAAATGGGCATTCGACTTGTCTGAAAATGATCTGTAAGTTTTAGTTGACTTTATAGATCAATATAATTCAACAATATAACTCCCTCCCAAAAAGCAAAAATATCTAATAAAATATTAGATTACAGCTCCCAAGATTAGAGGCAATATCCCTGCTGTGTTCTATAAACTGGTCATGCAATATTGTTCTTATTGTCCTCAGCTTTGGGCATCACAGTTAGAAAACACATTGAGAAGCTGGATAGTGTCCCAAGGTAAACTCAATGGAAATAATGGCCTTGAGTTCATGCCATAGAATGATCCACTAAAGGAATTAAGGATATTTAGCCTGAAGAAGTGAAGATTGGGAAGGCAGGAAATGGCATCAACTTTTTTCCAAGTATTGGGAGAGTTGTTATATGGAAAATGGATTAGATGGCCCAAAAGGAAGAACCAGGAATGATGAATGGAAGTTGCAAAAATAAACATCTAGGCTTGATATGATGAAAAACTTCCTACCAGTTAGATCTAACTATTAGTGAAATGGGCTCCCCGAGGCGGATGTAGTTCTTCTTCATTAGAAGTCTTTAAGCAGAGGCATCAAGTATATTATGAATGGAATTCATTTTCAGGAATGAATGCACTAGAAGGGTTCTGAAGTTCTTTCCAACTCTAACATTCTATGAATACAAGATTATATAATAGCCCTCCAAGTGGAAAGGGGGGGAAAAAAAACTTCTTGAGCAGAGGGTAAGAGAAATAGAGAGGGAAATACTGCATCTTCTCTTTCTCATTTGGTAGTAGCCAGGAGAAAATGGGAGGGAGAGAGCAAGAAGACATTGGTAGAGAGAGAGAGAGAAGAAATCATAATCAGATCCTAGGAACAAAGTAGAACATTTAGATATAATGTGAGACTGTACAGTCAAAAAACAAGCAGAACTTTGAGAGACTTCAGTATCTCTTTATGAAATGAAACATTAAAAAGGGGAAATATTGCATGTAAAAAATGATCAATTGAGAGTGAGAAAAGATACCTAATTGGATATTAAGCCTTATTATATTTAAATATTTCCCATAATAATCATCTACTTTGAAATATGGTTAATATTAGGTTTACTCATTTTAATAAAGAATTAGTTTTTATAAAGTAGGAAATTTTATTAGAATTATTAAGAATGAGTGCCTCTGGCAAAGAGACATTGTTTTCCAAAGCAAAGTAATTTAGAACAAGTAGGTATGGCAAACTGCTACCACCTGGCTATAGCAACTGTCAATCACTAGGACAGTTTTCAGAAGAAAAATAAACTCCTCTTAAAGTTAAATATGAAAAAGTAAGTTACAGGGTGTTAGTTCTGTGGTTTTCTTTCTCACTTTATGACAGATGTGCATGAAATATGGAAAAATTAAATAATAGGCCCTCAGCTATCACTGTTTCACTTCTAAGGGAATACTCAGAGGTGTTTGGATGCATCATTGTATATTGAAATTGATAAAATAGACACAAATTGTTTCTTCCTTGGAGAAAAGTAACTCCCCCTGTCAATGTCCACTTTCTTTCTATGGGTCAGAGATTTAGGGAAAATATTTGTCCTGCATATATTGACAGAATTTTTAAAGAGGGTAGGATTTCAAGACCTATTTTTCAATCTTCTGAGACATACTTAGTTTCTTGCTCTACAAATCAATACTAAAATTGATCTCAGGTTAAAAGATTATTAAATCATTATAATAAAAATAAATAGGACTGGGAAAGCATATATTTCAATTTTTTCTTTAGAAAGAACAATACATTTAAATCATATTGAAATGAATATTAATTTTATTTTAAAGAGCTCATTACCTCCTTTAATAAACCTTCCCAATTCCAACTTTCACTGTCAGTTCCTCTGTATAGTTCCTTGAATTTCTTAATCTAAAGTTGATGCTTTCTTTTTTGGTCTGTTTCCCTATTCTTCATATATTTGAAAGTTCTTACTGTCTCCCTTTAATCTTGCCTACCTCAAAATTCCTGTCTTCTATAAGGATGATCTGCATTCATTAACCTTTAAAGTATCTTTGTGGATATCCTCTAACCTTTCTACATATTCCCTCTGCACTGACAAAATTGTCCTGCCCAGAGCATTGACTGGATTATAGCTCCTGTGACTATGGGTAAATCACTTATCTACTCTGAGCCAAAGTTTTCTCTGTCAAATGGGGAAGATATTAATACCCACAGTATTTACTTCATTGAGTTGGTGTGAGGATAGTGCTTTGAAAACCAAGTACTATAATAACTGTGAGATATTGTTTTACATTCTTCAGTTGAACTCAATCAATCGTTTATCAAACATTTACTATGTGCCACACATTATATACCAAGTGCTAAAGATAGAAATATAATAATTACTTCCAAAGATTTATATTCCTACAAGAGATACATAAGGAGATATAAATGTGTATATGCAGATTAAATATTAAGAGAATAAATACAAGTAAGTTGGGGGGAAGGAAGGCACTAAATTTTGATGGAATCCAGGTAAGGTTTCATGGAGAAGATGACCAATTGAACTGCCTCTTGAAAGAAAAGGGGGATTCTGTGAGGTTGGGGTGGGGAGAGAATGTATTCCTGGCATGAGGGACAGTTGGTGTAAAGGCATCGAGATCAAAGATGGATTGCTCTGTGTATGGAACAGAGAGAAGTCTGGCTCAATCACAGAGTGGGAGAAAATAACAGACAAAGAAATTGGGAAGATAATGTAAAGTTCTAAAGGACTTTAAAAGCCAGAGGAGTTTCTATTTTATTTTTACAGACAATAGGAAGTTAATGGGAATTATTCAGTAAGGAAGTGATAGATTTGTGCTTGAGGAAAGTCTCTGAGATTATTGAAAATGTCCTAAAAAGAGGAAAAATCTAAGGAAGAGAGATTATTTAGAAGGCTATTGTAATAATATAGGCTAAAGTTGTGAGGGTCTGAACTAAAGTAGTAGCCTTATGAATGGAGAGATTAGATGGGAGAGATGTCAGATACTGTAGAGGTAGAAACTACAAGATTTAGTAACTGGTTGGATATATGGCATGAGGGAGAGTGAGAAGTTAGGTACAGTACTGAGATATGTACCAAAGAGCCTGAAAGGATGGTATTGTTTTGACAGAAATAGAAAAGCTTGAAAGAGGGATATATTTAAAGAGAAAGAATGAAATCAATTATGGATATGGAAGGTTTGGGTTATCTGTGGGACATACAGCTTGAAATGACCACCAAAGAGTTGGTGACAGAAATAAAGCTTGGGATTAGATTGGTTCTGGAGATATTAAATCCATGGAAGCTGATGAGGTCACCAAAAGAGTCTAGAGGGAATAAAGAATTCAGGACATAATCTGAAAGATTACCTGTAGTTAGGGCACAATATCTGGGTGGTAAACCCTGAGAAAGGGTGGTTAGAGAAGTAACAAAAAAAACCAGGAGAGAATATTGTCACCAAATTCCAGTGAGGAGAGGATATCCAGGAGGAGATAGTGGTCAAAAGTATCAAATAAAGCTCTAGAAATGTTTAACTGGAAAACAAGAGAACTGTTTGGAAGGTGAAGGAGGTGTGTAACTGCCCATAATTGATGATTGCTACCAATAACATCAAAACATTTACTTTTGGTAAAGATATGGGGGGGGGGGATCGTAAATGGAGACTGGAGGACAGAGTCTGGCATGAAGCAAGTACTGTGATGATCTGAGTTGCTAGAAAGAGTAGTTTGGAAAGATAATATAATGTGATTGTGAATAAGCAAGAGTGGTTCATGGGCAGGTCCAAATGTGGGTCCCCTATAGTTTGTGGCTGAAGTCAGGCACAAATCTCCAGGAGGGTTGAGTTTGTTTCAAGAATGAGTCTTGATTTATGGAGGCAAACCAATAATAACATTCGGTGGTAGCAAACTCTGTTCATGCTATGTGTAGATATGAGTCCCAGTGCCCTATCATTCAGAAGGAAAAAGCTATGAGGAAAAAACTTAAACATATTATATCTGAACCCCTGGTTGTCTCCATACTGGAAAAGAGAACATCCAGACAGGAACAAGAATAGAGAGGCAGAGATAGGAGTTTAACTGAGTAGTTTAACTTTCAGGTCTAGTCAGGAATTTTATAATTGTCACTTTTTTCTAACAAGGGATTGTGGTTGTTGTTATTAGGGGATATACAGACAAACAAGGTCCTCCCTGAACATAAAAAGTTAGCCTGAAAGATCTCTGGAAACCATTGCTTTTCCTATAAAATATTCTTTGTAGCTACTTCCTCAAATTTTCTTATGCACCTAGCACATTAAAAACATTTTAGTCTCCATAGCATAGTATCAACATGTTCTTTAAACTGTATCTAAATTCTAGTTTCTAAAGTAGTTACATGAGTGACATCAAGGTATTTTTGTTCACAGGTATTTCAGTTGACATCATAAAAACCCAAGAGTATACAGGCTTTGATCAGAAATATGTCTAAGAATTGTGATTTCATCAGTGTGGGGAATTCCCTTCATCAACTCTAATCAAAATCATACATGATTTAGCAGTTTAATCCTTAGGAGTACCTGAAGAACCTAGAGGTTAAGTGATTCACCCAACCATGGGCTAGCTACTAACTGTAGACATTAGCTAGTGACTAGCTTCAATCATGTAACTAGTATGTCTCAGAGGTAGGGCTTGAAATGCTCGATTTTATGATGCAAGCCTAAAACAAGCCCTAGAAAATTACTTTGGAGAAAAGGACCCAGAATCACAAGCATTTGAGCTAGGAGGTTCCATAGAGTCCATTGGTTTTAAGTTCACAAAGAAACTGCAATCAGTATATTGACTTAGAAAACTATATATTAAAATTATCTATAATCTATTTCATTTGTATTATTTTGTTAAAACGTTTCTCAGTTGATTATTAGTCAGCAAAGCACAGTTGCAGTGTGGCACTTTGGACACCTCTGATTCTAAAACAATCCCTTAACATTTTCAGATAAGAAAACTGAACCTCAGAGAATTTAAGTGATTGATCCAAGGTTTTTACTTGTAGTAAGTAGCAGAACCAGGACCCTTATCTGACTCCAAATCTTGTGTTCTTTCTATTAGCATCCTTAAACTAAATGTTGCTCATCATTTTAAATTGATTTTTGTGCTCACTTTGGTTCTGAATCATTATAGATTTCTGGAAGAACTTTGGAGAGCTGTAAAGAATTGGCTCTCATATGCAGTAAAAGCTCATGGAGCCTTACACCTTGATACTTCCCTTTTTCTCCTGGGCAGATTGGCTGTTCTCTTCCTCTAGATTTTGTAAAAGAGGTGTGGGGGTTGGAATATCTGGAAAGATTCTGAACAACAATGAAGGCAGCATTTATACCTTGGCAGAGACCCAAAGAGACCACCTAGCTTGCTCATAAATGTGCATTCTTTCTAATAAAAATGTGATTATTATTATTAACATTTACTGAGCAGCAAAAATGTTCTAAGTGAAAATTGCACACAGTACTATTTTTTGTGGGCTTTCCTATTTCCTGATGGATGTGTAGAAACCATTTGCTATTTGCTATGCCCATTAATTACTGCTTTATCCTCACCCTGTGGTTGCTAGGAGTCATGGTACTGGACTATGTTTTAAAGTATGTTGAGTTCCATTTGACCCTGGGACTACATCTAAATTGACAGGTTTATATTGGTCCCATTTAGTTATCAATCAAATACTATACATAAGGATTTCATAAATATGTGGCAAGCAAAACTGCTATAGGATGTCTTCCAAGACCATGAGCAGTTTTTTGGAAAGGGGGAGGAAGAAAAAGGGGGGGAAAGAGAGAGAAATGGGTGGGGTAGAGAAGGGAGAGGGAAGGATAGGGAGAGATTAAGAGGGAGAGGGAGAGAGATGGAAGTGGTAGGAAAGGGAAGGGGAGGGGGAGACAGGGAAAGAGGAGGGAATGAGGGAAGGAAGAGGGAGAGGAAGGGAGGAAGGGAGGGGAAATACTTTTAACCTTTCAAATTTTAGAATTTGCTTTTTCCTAGGGTCATGTTTCCCCACAGACAACCAATCTTTGAGATTTAGAAAACACCACCGTTTTACACAAGCAAAATTCTCATTCTACTTACAGATGTTCTATCATATTGTCACCTCAGGGAATTCCAATCTCCCTCCAGCAACTATTGTTTACAAAAATATCATCATTTCCCCCACCAATGTCTCTCAAAATGGTTGCAGTTTTATTTCCAAAGGGAACCCACAAGCTGGATTTCAACTTCGAACAGATTCTCTGTGAACTGTGTTTATTTGGGAGCAGGGGGGGAGGAGTGGGAGTTTCCAAACCCGGGAAAACAGTCACAGGAAGTATCTTATTTTACAGGAGGTGGGGAGCACTTGTTTCTTCTTTGCACTTCCTCCTCTGTTAAAACTAACAGTCACTGAATTGACTCAAGGCAAAGCAAAAGAAAATATTACAGGACCCAACTTGTCTAGGAGTTATTATTTTCCTGGTATACCAACCCTTTAAGGTCAAATTCTGAGAAGAAAAACATATTCTCTCCCCTTTTGCACCTGCAATTATTTGTTTGCATAAATAATACAGGTAAAAATAAACACTAGTCATTCTTAAACTGAAACAAGCACTTTTTTAACTAAGGCATCAGCTTGAGACGTAATTGGGTTTTACATGCAATTTTGTGCCGGAGTTGGAGTGGGAACAAAGTTACAATCCTTGAAAGGAGAATAAGAGCATTGCTTTTACAATGTAGCCTGGGGAAGTTCATTTGTGGTTTTTCCTCAATTCTTATTTTACTGTTTACAGACCAACATATGCCATATGCAGAAGTTCTTTACCTCCCAGCAACTCCCATCTTCATCCCACCCCCCAAAAAAGAAAAAAATTAAAGTTAATGTTCCTGTTTTTCTCATTTTCTTCTAAGATACCAAAGGATCATAAAAACATAGATTTAGAACTGGATGAGACTTCAGGAAATATTGTGCAGCCTCCTAAAAAGAAGGAAACTGAGTCTCAAGGATCTAAAATTACTTTGCAAAAATCACACAGATAATAGATGTCAAAGAGGGGATTTGAACCCATGATCTTAACTCCAGTCAGTGTTCTTTCCAGTG
The DNA here is from genome assembly GCF_037893015.1 of Macrotis lagotis. Taxonomy (NCBI): domain Eukaryota; kingdom Metazoa; phylum Chordata; class Mammalia; order Peramelemorphia; family Peramelidae; genus Macrotis; species Macrotis lagotis. The sequence continues at coordinate 739,908,274 of NC_133658.1, forward strand.
TTCCTTACTGATTTGAAACCAATTCATTCCACTCAGGGGAAACCACTTAGGATAAAAAGAGATCTGATAATCTTTGTCTTTCCATTTCCTCTAAACTTATTAAAAGATGTGATTGTCTTCATTTTCATATAAATCAGAGAAGTGAGAGTGATGAAAAGGAAAAGACATTATTCCACAGTTTAAGTATCTATGTCTTCTTTTTACCAAAGGACATATCTATTTAATGCCAAAACTACTGGTAAACTTAGTGAATTAGAATAATTCAAACTTTTTGGAGCACATCATGTACGAAAAAACTAATTTTTTCCCTTTAACTTTTTTCCTCATGGTGGGAAAAAAGAGAAATTGGAATTGAAAAGATTCCAATGGATTCCATTTTGTCTTGTGTAGCAAAGAAAATCACAAATCAGATGAGGACCCTTAAATGTTATATAGTTCCACTATAGTGATACTGTTCAAAATAGTGAAGCTACACAGATAACCAGGCCATACATTTACTATATAATTTTTATATATCCTGACATACACATATGCCATCTTCTCTGATAGAATACAAGCTCCTTAATGGTAGTGAATGTTTCACTTTTGACTTTGTATCCCCAGGACCTAGCAGAATGTCTGGCACAAAATAGATGCTCATTAAATGTATGTAATTGTATCCTTATTCTAAGCAATCACTTTTCTTATAGTATATGATCCCCTATCCCCAAGTCCCATTCTCTCATCCCCATTCTCCTCCATTTTACCCCACCTAGTTCCACTGCAATCCAATCATTACAATGGTAAAGCATTGTTTTCTTCCCTTTCTAATTTTGAGCCTATTGTCAGATATTTCATTCCACCCTTCCCTCTACTCTTGAATCTCCTGTTCCCCTGTCCTATCACTGCTCATTTCTTGCCATATCCAAATCCTGAATAACTTCTAACATCTGCTTCCTTCCCTTCTACTTCTGGGCTTCTAAACTGAGGGCAAAGGTCATATGAGTGTGCCAACTGGATCCATCATAAATCTGTGTTATCCAACCTCAGCTGGTCTGTCACTATAGCAAGGTAGTCCTTTTATTTCTCCCTAATTGATTCAATATCTCACTTTCCACAAAAGTTATTCCAATCTTCTCTTTCCTCTTGAAGACTCCCAAACCTTCTTCTCCCATTCTCTTCTCAGTTGAGAAGTTTGTCCTTCTGGAAAAACTGAAGTCATTTAATATGAGCCCTTTCTTCTCCCATTGTCTTCATCTCAAAAACCCTGGTCATCATCCCCTAATCTAACCTGCATTCCTCTGGTCTCTCACAGTCAGGTAACCCTTCCCCTTGCCAAAGCTAACACTTCTCCATAAATACTTGACCTCCTCTTCTACAGTAGACTTCAGCCACTTACCACCACTTCCACCACCACTAAATTTAAACCTCTCCCTATGTACTGGGTCCTTCCCTACTACCTTCAAACATGCCCAAGTCTTTCTCCAGACTTTAAAAAAAAATTCATTAGACCATACCATCCATGGGTATTTTAGAACTAATCCAACTGAGAGCCTATTATTAAATTTTCAATGTGAACATTTACACTTCAGATATTAGCAATGCAACAAATTAGACTTGATTTATTGAAAAGGAAGGGGAAAGAGAAGGGAAAAGGGAGGGGAGAGGGAAGGGAGGGAGGGAGAAAAATTCAAAACTCAAAACCTTGCCAAAAAAATGATTGTTGAAAACTATCTTTGCATGTAGTTGGAAAAATAAATAAATAAAATATTAAAATTTTTAAAACTTCCCTAGCTTTGTCAAAAGCACCACCATCATTGCAGTATCCCTATTCTCTACTACCCCCAAATTACCAAATCTTGCCATTTTAACCCCCACAACATCATTGACATATGATCTCTTCTCTCTACCCACAAAGTTATCACATTAATCAGCTCTTGCCTAGATCATTTTAAGTCTCTTAATTGTTCTCCCCATCTCATGTCTCTCTCTACTCCAATCTATCCTTCAGTCTCTTGCCAAAGTTAATCTCCTTAGGCACAGATCTGACCACACTACTTCCCTAGACAAATATCCAGTACCTTCCTATTTACCCTAGAGCAGATGTTCTTCACCTTTATACCATGGACCTATATGGCAATATGTGTTGCCTATAAACTTCTAATAATAACACCACTTTTAAATCCATTAAAAATCCATTCTAAATTACAAAGGAAACCAAATGCTAGTAGCAATAAAGATATAATTTCTCCCCATCCAGCTCCTTAAAATCCATACACAAATCTTGAGGATCAGCAGGACTTAGATCAAGAACCTCTACTCTAGAAACAACCATAAACACTTTATATTTTGCTTTTAAAGTCTTTCATAAACTTACCCCATCCTAAGTTTCCAGTTTTATTTTCTATTATTCCCTCTCCTGTTCTCTTCCATTCAGACAAATTGAAATCTCTGTATTTCTCACATAGATACTTTATCTTCCACTTCAATGGGTGCTTAACTGGGTGCCCTTCATTTTTTGGAGGGTTTTTTGCGAGGCAATGGGGTTAAGCGACTTGCCCTAGGTCACACAGGCAATTCTTAAGTGTCTGAGGTCAGATTTTGAACCCAGGTTCTCCTAACTCCAGGGCCAGTGCTCTATCCACTGTGCCACCTAGCTTCCCCTGCCCTTCGTTTCTGAAATGAACTCTCTTTAATTCTGTTTCACAGAATCTATCTTTTCCTTCAAGACTCAGGTCTTGAACAACCTTCTACATGAAGCTTTTCCTGATCCCTCCCACAACTGCCAATGCCTTTTACTCTCTCTATATTTATCCAGCACATATACTTAATTGTTTCCCCTTAGAATGGAGGGAAGCTCTTTGGTCGTAGGAATTATTTCATTCTTTGTATGTGAATCATAGGATCATATATTTTAAAATGTAATGAACCTTAAAAGCTGAATCCAACCTCCTTATTTTTACCAATATAGTAACTGAGGTACAGTTAGGTTAAGTGATCATCCAGGTTCATATAGCTAATGTGTCTGACAGGGAATTTGAACTCAGATCTTCATGACTAATAAATCTTGCATTTTTTCCATTACTTCAGTGTCTGCACATAGTAGGCACTTAAGAAATATTTGTTGACTGAGTTTTCATGCTCACTCATGTAGAACCACATGTCTCACTAATTTCCAGTCATCCAGCCATTAGGGATTTTAAGCAGCTCATTAAAGGTCCTACCCTTTCAACTCCAATTATCTTCTAAATATTGACAGAACATGGAACAGACTCAAAATTTTCAGTTTCTTACAACCAGCCCTACCATTCATGATATCTTACGATAACCGCCACTGGGCCTTCTCCCACATAGGCATGTATTGTCATAATCCAATAATTCCATTCTGACTTAAAGTCTTAGTATTTACATAGATTCATGAGCATTTAAAGATAAAATTAAAAATAAAAGCTACTACCAAGTACTGAGGTTTATTTTAAATACCAAAATCTCTTGATACAGAAGAACAGAAAATGATCATAGCTTGCAAGTAAAAAGAAATTTTCAGAGGAAAAGAAAGGGAAGGTAAAGTTGTATGTTTTTAGATAGTACCTGATATGTCCCAGGTACTGTGCTAAGAACTTTTTTATAATATTTCTCATTTGATAAGTAAAACTCATATGAAATTATCTCCCATGCTGACTTTCTGGAAACAATGATAATGCAAGGATAATCTTAAGGATTTAAAGCTTCAGAACACTTCAGAAATCATCTAATCCAACCATTTTATTTTACCCATAAGGAAGCTGCAAACAAGACCAATGAAGCAGCAAGGTGGTGCAATAGATAGAATTCTGTATTGAAGAAGAAAGACCTGAAATCAAATCTAGCTTTGGATACTTACTAGGTCTGTAATGCTGGGAAAGTAATTTAGTTTCTGTCTGTTTCTCTTGTAAAATAGGGCCAAGTATAGCAATTATCTCTATCCATGGTTGTTGTGAGGCTGTCTGTAAGTCATTTTTTAAACCTTAATGTTCTATAAATGTTAGCTATTATTATTATATATTGTAGTGACTTGCACAAAATCAGTCAGTTACCAAGTATTTATTAAGCACTTACTGGATAACAAGTTCCCTTGATAGACAGTAATAGAGCAAGAATTCAAAACCTTATCTTCTGACTCCAAAGCTAATATTCTTTCTACTACACCACACTGACCAAAGGTCACAATAATCTGTCAATTCAATAGTCAATTTCATTAAATAAATATTTATTAAATTCCATTTATTTGCAAGTGCAAGAAACACGAAGAAAAAATATAACATTGTCCCCAACTTCAATGAGTTTACAAACTAATAGAGTCGAAGAAAATGCAAATAGATACATATCATTCAAGGTGGACAGTAATAAGGATTAATAAAACATCTTATTGGGAAGGCTAGGTGGTGTAGTGGATAAAGCACCAGCCTTGGAGTCAGGAGTACCTGGGTTCAAATCTGGTCTCTGACACTTAATAATTACCTAGCTGTGTGGCCTTGGGCAAGCCACTTAACCCCATTTGCCTTGCAAAAAAAAACCTAAAATAAATAAATAGATAGATAGATAGATAGATAGATAGATAGATAGATAGATAAGACATCTTATCAAGTTCTATTTGAATTTGAGGAGGTAGAATTCACTTTTACTAGAGGAGACATGAAAAGGCTTCAATAGAGGAGGTGGCACCTGATGTGGGTCTTGAAGTAAGACAAGAGTTTCAAAATGTCAAAGATATAAAGGAGTCTGTTATTAGAACAGAAGGCCCAAGTGAATGCATGGAGGCAGGAGAGGGCAGGACAAGATTGAGGAAGCACTAATGATTCTAGAAGAGTATGTTTTAGAGGATGAAGTGAAATGCAATTAAAAAAATAGATTACAGTCAAATTAAGAGGCATCTAAAATGTTGTACCAAGAAGATGGCATTTTTTTATATACCAAAGACAATCACTTAATATTTTAGTAAGATTATAACATGACCAGATGTTTTCATTAGGAAGGTAAACGTGTAAAGAACAGATCAGATAACCTATATGATGGAAACATTCTTTGTATGTGAATCATAGGATCATATATTTTAAAATGTAATGAACCTTCTGTGGGGGGGCAGAGAAGCAATATTAGGGGAAATATTGTAAAATTCAAAATAAATAAATAAATTTTTAAAAAAAATAGATCAGAGAGAGGCAAATGGCTTTTATTAAGGAATCAGACAGAAAAGTGACTAGCAGCAGGAAAACTATTTAGAAGAGTCTAAATAAGAGAGTAAGCAAGATTTCAGCATCCTGAAATAGAATTGTGTTGGGAAAGATGTCCCTTTTTGTATCCCACCCAAGTTTAAAATGCACTTAATAAGTGCTTGATAAATGGTTATTAATGATAATAATGATGTTTAAAACTATGAAAGCTATCTCAGAGGAAGAATTAAGTAACAGACATTAATTAATGGAACCTAGGTTGTAAGGGAAAGGAGAGAGTTAGGTCCTAATATTTTGAGCCTAGGGTTTGTTGGAAGCATGGCTATATCATTGACAGAAACAGGAAAGTTGGGGAAATGGTTTGCTTGCATGAAGAGCTAATGATTTTATGTAATGGGTATATGAAATTAAAAGGACAATCAGGTAGAGCTATCAAGAAGGCAGATAGAGGAGGCAGCTAGGTACTGCAATGGATAGAGCACAAACCTAGATTAAGGAGGATCTGAGTTCAAATTTTACCTCATACACTTGATATTTAGGTTGTATTACCATGGGCAAAATTGCCCATTGCCCATTGCCCCACTAAAAAAAGTCAGGAACTGAAAAGGTATATCTCTGAGAGTAATCAAAAGTTTGAGATTGGTCATACAAAAATCTAAAAGTAACAAGATTGCCTGAAGAGTCTAAAGAAACAAAAGAGAGGGAAGACTGTTGGGGAATGTGCACCTTTGAAATTCTGCTCTATATGACTGGTGAGTAAGGGTAAATGCATCTAATCCATTTTATTTAGTTAGGCCTAGAACATGTCTCATATCAGTCCAACCAGCACATCTTGCCATCTCACCTGTTGCACCCTCTTTTCCTCACCTTGAATAATACTCTCCAGTCCAGTCATGTAAAGATATGTAATGTGCCCGGGGGAATTCATCTATTTAACTAAACTTTGATTTGTCAACCTGAGGCTGAGCTATACTGATTGCTGAGTAAGAGTGCAAATTCACCTAATCTGGATAGTCCCAGACCATTTTTCATATCTATCACCATGAGATATTTTGCCATCTGCCCTTCAAGAGGAAAACTATAACACCCACCTTCCCTCTCCCCAGCTCACTTTCTACCTCTTGCTCTAGAAATAGTAATCAGATCAATACTATTGTTGCTCCTAGAATGATCAAGTCAATTCATTTTCCTGTGGTTCTATTCACCATTCCTGTGACACCCCTCCCCAGACCAAAATTTCCATCCCTGGACATCACTCTCATCTATGCTTTGATTACCCAATTAGAATGTTAGATCCTAAATAAAGGCAGAATAGTCCCATCACCTTGCATAGTATTTACCTTACCTAACTTAGTAAATGCTTTTACATGAATCAACACCAGTACTAAGGTGGCAGGAGATTAAGGAAAGATCTGGGACAGAGATAATGAACAGAGAATGAACCAGGAAAAAATAATGCTTTGAAAGTCAAAAGCAAAAGAAAATGCCAAGAAATACAGGATGATCATCAGACTGAAATGCTGCAGGTAGGAAGGAAAATGAAAATTGAGGAAAGGCCATAGATTTAATTAAGAGACCAATGATGACCTTGGAAAATGGAAATGAAAATGATGGAAATAGACACCAGATTGTAAGGAATTAAGGAATAGGTTAATGATGAGAAAACATGATCACTGAATGTTATCTACCCTTCTTGAAAGTAAAGGAAAGTTAGAAGATCATAGTATTAGGGAAATGATAGTGCCAATAACTGGAAGTCAATATTTAGGGTTAGATCATTCTGGAAGCATAGGATAGTGAAGAAGGAGCTATCCTAAAAAATAGGAAGATATAGGGGCAGCAAGGTGTCTCAATGGATAGAGCACTGGCCCTGGGGTCAGGAGTACCTGAGTTCAAATCTGGCCTCAGACACTTAATAATTACCTAGCTGTGTGGCCTTGGGCAAGCCACTTAACCCCATTGCCTTGCAAAAAAAACTAAAAAAAAAAAAAATAGGAAGATACGGGTTCAAAACCCACCTTTGACACTTACTATGTGACTGAGAAAAACTCTTTGCTCTACACAATTCTCTTAAGACTAAGTTGAAAAGATGGTACTGACTTGGATGAATAAAGGAAGTTTCCTCAACTGATAATTCTCTATACAAATAAAAAACATGTTTAGTTTCTATACCTTTGTTTCCTAAGTAATAGTGGGGAAAAAAATTCTAACTTCATTTTTCACTAATGAAAATGGTTAAAACTTTAAACAGAATGTTAAAAAAAATCTATATGAATGACTAATTAAATATGTACATCACAGGTACAGAGGCCATATTATCTTTTTGGATGAAAAATTTTATTACACAAATACAGTTAATATGAAAGGGAAATATTGAGTAAAATATACTTGATTTATAATTTTAGAGAATAATTTTAAAAAACAAAATTCTTACAATACAAGTCTAAAAGCCAAAAGTATTTATTTGCATTGACTTGTCAGTACAGTTCAAATGAATACAAATGGAAGCTTGAAATATTATTCAGAAAAGATATTTACTGTATATATATATATACAGTAAATATCTTATTGTGCATATATGTATATATGCACAAATATATATATATATATATATTTGTGCATATATGCATATAGGAATCATTGCAGGTGTTTCCCATGATGTCTGGTCCTCAATGAGGTGCATTACAAGGCAAAATTAAGTAGAAACAATTATCTAACACAAATAAAGTTTTAGGAAATTAAACCAATACCCCTCCCCCAAAAAAAGAATTCAATTACATTATATATAAACACAGAAATTTCTGTAGAAACCAGATCAAAGTGTCCTACACAATTAGCCTCAATACAATGCTTAAGAAAGTTCTTAAAAGTGATGTGCGACATCTGTTATTTGTGATTTATGATTTCATTAATAAGCACTTACATTGAAAGCTCCCTAGCCTTAGTAATTGGGCATCATGGAAACCCAGACCAAAAAGGAACCTCTAGAGGTTATCTAATACCTTGCTCTAGGTTCACTGTCCCTAAGTCTTTCCAGGAATTCTATCTTGCTCCTAAAGACATCTGAGAAAGTATATTACCCAGTATACATGTGTAATTGCTTCCAGACATAACAAAATTACTTGGGTTGCAGTTACATGACAGTGAACAAGTCAAAAAATAACTCAGTTAAATCAATAAATCAAGTGATCAGTTTAGTAAGCACAAAGAATTGCTCCCAATTCATTTTGATTCTGTCAGTTGACTTAAATACAGAAACTCTAGAAATATGTGATTTCAATTCATCGACTATTTGGTAATTAGCTACTATGTTAGCATGCAAAGTGAAGCATTAGGAAATTGTTGTTGTTGTTGTTGTTGTTTCAGACTATGACATGATTTTCTGGTTTCTTGGAAAACTTATTGTAGTGGTTTTCTTTTTCCTTCTCCAACTCATTTTATACAAAGATTTAAAGCAAATTGGGTTAAGTGACTTGTACAGGGTCACACAGCTAATGAATGATGGAGGCCAGATTTGAATTTAGAGTAATGAGTCTTCCTGACTTCAAGTGCAGCACTCTATCTACTGCACCACCTGACCATACTAAAATTCCAAGGATGGAAGGAGACACAGAACCTACTCACAGGAAACAATCTAATGCATAGATGACTGACTACTCAAAGTGCTAAGACAGACAATAGCAGGAGATAAGTACAGAGAAGAGGGTGATAGGAAATGTAAGGAAGGAGAAAACAGCTTCAGCAGAAAGGATCAGGAAAAACTTCATGAAGGAAGTGACAACTGAGTTGGGTCCTCTAGGAAGGAAATAATTTTAACAAAGAGATGAGTGAAGAATCTATCTTGAGATGAGGAGGGGACAGGGGAGGAGGGAATGAGGAGAAGGAGAAGCATAAACAAAGTCAAGGAAATAGAGAACAGAACAAGAACTGAGGAGAGATGTAATAACTAGTCTAGTTTAGTTGGAATTGTAGAGTACATGAAAGGGAATTCTGTGAGATAAGGCCTAAAAGGCAGTTCAGAGGCTGAAAGTTCAAGATAAGGAGGTTACACTTTCTTCAGAACTTTATGGAGAGTTAACAAAAACTTGGGGAAGAAAAGTCACATCATTAAAGTGGTGGATTTGAAACTGCATAGGTAGCAATAGGCTGTAGAGGGAAGAGACTAGAGGAAAGAAGAGTTAATAGGCTATAACAATAATGCAAGTGTGAAAAGTTGAGGGTCTGAACTAGAACTATTGCAAAATAAGTGGAAAATACAGGATTGATGCAAAAGATACTGCAGAGATAGAATTAACAATACTTGACTAATAATTAGATTTGAGGGGGTAAAGGAGAAGTAAAAACCAATGGGGACTATTATTCTGACCTTAAGTGAATTGAAGGGTGATAGTACCATCAATAGAGACAGAAAATATAGTGGGAGGGAAGGTTTAGGGAATTAGACAATGACATCAACTTGGAATATAGAATCATAGACTGAGAGCTGGAAAGGAAATTAATTGTAATCTAGTACAAACCCTTTATTTTATAGATGATGAAATTGAGGTATAAAGAAGTTAAATTCATTCATATAAGGTCACCTAAAAGTCTGCAATAGGATTTGAATCCAGGTCCTAGAACTCTAAAGCTATTGAGCTCTCCATTATATCATGCTGGCTCATATTAAGTGGATGGTAGAAGAGGTTATATGGGCAATCAAAAAGGTAAGATTGATGTTCTAAGGTGATGTCAGGGCTAGAAAGGATGTGAAAATAAGATGTGAGGATATATATATATATATATCTCACATCTTATTTTCACATATATATACACATATACATATACATACATACATATATATATATATATATATATAGTCATATGTATAGATTACTGACTTGGGCTAGTCAGTGAGCTTGATGAGGAAATAGAAAGGTCAGAACCTCAGGACCACTCCTATTTAAGGACCAGAAAGAGAATAAGGAACCAGCATGGGGAGCCAGAGGCATGTTCAAGAGATCAGAAGAATGTTGTGAAGAAGTTTCAGTGACATGGGAGTCAAAGGAAGCAAGAGTACTTTATGGTATCATCTGCTTCAGAAAAAGCAAATGAAGGGGAGGACTAAAAAGGAGCCCACCAAAAGTGGTCATTCACAATGTGAAAGATTAGCTAGAGTAAGGGGATCAGAAGGCAGACTTAAAAAGGCTGAAGATCAAAAGGATAAAATGGTGACAGGAAGAATGATGTACTTTTTCTAGAATTTTGATAAAATAGAGCAGAAGCAATGTGAAATGTTAGCTTGAGAAGACATTGGAATCTAGAAAAAGTTATTTTGGGGGTATGAAAAATTTGAATGTGATTGCAGACTAACAGACATACAACAAACTGCATATTCCTACCCCAGGCCCCAGTGGAGTTGAAACTTCTATGTAGTTTTTAGACAAAAAAAGTAAGATGGCAGTAATAAGTTGCCCCCATCATTTATAGGACAAGGTAGAGGAGTAGTCTGGACCATGGAAATCAAGATGTTTTCTGATATCCATTATAAGGAATGAGGATTAAAGGGCAAGGACCCAGGAAACTTAGCTTGGTGCCACAGCAAACAATTTGATCAAGAGTTGGTTGATGCCTGGTTTCAAGGTCAGTTGAATCTTAATACACATACATCCTGGGAACTAAGATCCTATCAGGCAAACGAAATTAGGCTCACAAACATATATTTTCATACTAGGTGAGATCATTGCAAGAATTGGGCATGGGGGAGGATGGAGCAAATGAAAGTTAAAAAATATAACTCTTTAATTGAAAGAAGCTAGACTTTCTCATTATTCAGAAGTCATTGTAATAACACCTCACCATAGTGAGAATAACCTTCCAATATTTTCTACTTATAGAAACCAAATAAACCACAACTAATGGTCAAACAAATATAGGTTTTTGAGATTTGATTAGACTAAAGTAGGGGTGAGACATACTTTCGAAGTTATTTTGGTTGGGGTTTTTTTACAAAATGTTCATTATTTGAAACTTCTCAAGACATGTTTTTAAATCATTATAAGATCCTATAGAATGGTAAATTATTTCTTATAATTAAATTAAGTTCTTTGACTAATAAAATTGAAGAGGAATGAGTGGAGAGCAGGGTGGTAGAAGAAGAAGGAAACCAATGCACATAAACAAATTAGGCAGAAATTATGTTATGGTAAAAAGAACCATGAACCAGAGAAAATGAGTTCTAGTCCTAACTCTGCCATACTAAATATCTGTGGGATTAGTCATTGCACCTAAGCCTCATTTTCTCATCTATAAAACAAATGATTGAACTCTAAGATCTTTTTTAGCTCTAAAAAAATCTTAATGGAATGATAATTTTAAAATCAAATAATTTATTTTCTATTACATAATTCTATAACTATACATAGGATTTCTAAACCCAAATCTTAATTTCTAAATGCCCTGACACACTCTCTCTTGGAGCTAGAAACAGTGGGTTGGTAAGTACAATTTTTCCCAAATGTAAGAACAGTAGCAAGAGGAAATAGAGCCAGGTTATGAAGTACCCATGTTGTATTTGATTCCAGAATAACTGAAACTAGTGGTTTCTTTATCATCCTCAGTTTTATCAGTGGAGAATATGTGGATTAAGAAGGAATGATAAATTAGAATTGATTAAAAGAATTATATGTTTCAAAAGATTATTCAAATGATTTAATGAATCATCCCTTTAAAATATTTGTCAAGAGTAAAAGAAAAAAATTATCAGGAAAAAGAGTTCAGACTGAATCAGAGTCTACATACACATCCCTTCCAAAGGGATAAAAAATAAATATTCCTGTGCTTAGAGTTGTGGCACTTGTGTATTACAACTATTCAAAGGTTTTAATACTTTACCATGATACATATAACTTGACTTATCATATCCCTGTGTACTTGGAAGGTGAAATTTTCTAGCATTAAAAATATATGCATTTGAAAGTCATTAAAAGTGTTCCTGATTGAGTCCCAAAGGGTGTTTCACTATTGCTTGTCCCAGTTCTGGTCTTATAAGATTTCCAAAATTCTGTATAAACCTTTATGATACAAAAATTCTTCAGGGTAATTAAACAGGATCCAAATATAGTAATAATTTATAATGATTCACAAGATAATCATATTAATTTATCCATAAGATTGAGTTATGTTCCTCTGATTTAAGTAAAATGTTCAAATAACATCTTATGCTTATTAGAATAAAAATATTTCCTTTAAGTTGTTTAAAGTATTTAGCAAATATAGATATCCATGCATAAATGTGCATGTATCTATATATCTATATACTAAACATACATATATATATACTATATACTATATACTATATATATATATATATACACACACCATATATGTGACTGTTTATGTTTGTTTAAGTCTTCTCATCCTAACACCAGAGGATACTGTGTAGAGGGGAAATGAAGACAGTTGAAATATTAGTGTGTTTCATTGGAAACAATAATTATGATGGAATTTTATGGTCTTGGCATTGATTGGAGAAATCATGATACATACTTTGTCATCTTCAATACTATTTTTAAAAGCATCATATTTTAAAATAGTCTTTCTTTTCATTATTATTATTATTACAATAATAATAATTATGATCATTAGCCCTTGGCAGTTGTTCAAAGAAACTAGAGATTCAATAACATATAAAGCTTCCTCTAATTTAACTTTTTCATGAAACATATAATTTCAAAATACTGAAAATAGATTTAAACACTAGTAATTCTATATCTGTTTCTCTAATAATGTTGTGACGTAATGAATTTCTTTCCTATTCAAATTGTATCTTTCAGCTGTCTACACAATAATTATTCTAAACTGTGCATCTCACATTAGATTTAAAGACAAAGATTCTAATAAATCTTATGAAGGGTTAGAGTAACATAGATAAGATTAATTTTGTTAAACCTGACATGTTTTATTGCTCTGCATAATTTCAGTTTACTACAACGAATGGAGGGAAAAAATGAAAGCAACTTTCCTAACATAACAAGTTACAGAGGGAAGAAAGTCTATGAATAGAATAAAATGAAACAAATTTGATAATCAGAAATTACTAAAGCAGTCACAAAGTATTTTGTTACAAAGTCTAAGTGCTCTAAAACTGATGCTTCAATTCATATTCCATTTATGGAGGTTGGCTATATTTCAAGGAAATAAATCATGATATTATACCCATGGGTTATTTCTTAAAATGGTGCAACAAACAAATCTCACAAATAGTTTGCAAAAAATCATTACTGTACTCCTCCCCAATTTCATGATGGTGATAATGATGTTGATGATATTGATGATGATAATTAATAATAGCTAACATTTATATAGCATTTTAAGCTACTAGGATGGCTCAGAGGATAGACTGGATCTGGAGTCAGGAAGTCCTGAGTTCAGCTTCAACTTCAGATACTAACTAGCTGTGTGACCTTGGGCAAGTCACTTAACCTCTGTTTACCTATCAGGCAGCTAGGCTTTTCAGTAGAGTGTTACACTTGGAGTCAGGAAGACTTCAGTTTAAAAATGGTCTCAAACATTTACTTGCTGTATGACCTTGGATAACTGAGTTAATCTCGGTTTGCCTAAATCCACTGAAAAAGGAAATGGCAAACCACTTTAGTATCTTTACCAAGAAAACCCCAAGATCAGTATGATCCTCAGGGCCACGAGAGTCAACTATAACTAGTAATGTTTGTCCTTCATTTTCAAAGAAGACCATGACATCAGGGGAGTTGATGTCATGACAAGCACATGAATTAGGAGATGCTATGCTAAGTTACCAGCCTCACTTTCTCCTCCAGAGCCATCTGGGTCCAGTGAACAGATATGAATCAGGAGGGCTAGAAATGGTTCTGAATGAAAGGCAATAAGGATTAAGAGACTTGCCCAAAGTCACACAGCTAGTAAGAGTCAATGCCTGAAGTCAGATTCAAATTTCCATCCTCATGAATCCAAGGCTCTGTGTTACCTAGCTGACTGAACAACAGTATATAGCATTTTAACATTTGCAAAAGCTTTATAAATATTATCTCATTTGATCCTCACAAAACCATTGTAAGGTGGGTGCTATTATTATTATTATCTCCATTTTACAAATGAGGAAACTGAGATATAAGAGAGGTCAAGTGACTTGCCCAGAATCCAATAGCTAAATGCCTAAGGTATAATTTGAATTCAGAATTTCCTGAATCTAAGTCTAAAATGATATCCACTGTGCCATAAAAGATAAATAATTTAATTTTACTGTGGCAACCATAAAAAGGTTGTACCTCTATGATGGAAAGATACAGCATGGTATAAAAGAAAGTGATAGACTGGCTAAAAACATCACTTGTACAAAAATATTCATTGCAGCTCTGTTTGTGGTGGCAAAGAACTGGAAATTCAGTCCATCAATTGGGGAATGGCTGAACAAATTGTGGTATATGTACATTATGGAACACTATTGTTCTATTAGGAGGGATGGGAATTCAGAGAAGCCTGGAAGGATTTGCATAAACTGATACTGAGCAAGAGGAGCAGAACCAGAAGAATATTGTACACCCTAACAGCAACATAGGGTTGATGATCAGTCTCAATGGACTTGCTCATTCCATCAGTGCAACAAGCAGGGACAATTTTGAGGTATCTGCAATGGAGAATACCATCTATATCCAGAGAAAGAATTGTGGAGTTTGAACAAAGACCAAAGACTATTACCTTTAATTTTGCTATTTCCTAAATTTTATTTTTTTCCCCTTTTTTAAGGATATGATTTTGCTCTCAACACATTCAATTTAGATCAGTTTATAGCATGGAAACAATACAAAGACTATCAGACTGCCTTCTGTGGGTGGTGGGGGGAGGGAGATGAGATTAGGGGGAAAATTGTAAAATTCAAAAACAAATAAATAAATTTTTTAAAAGTGACAGACTGAATTTGAGGGGATACCTGGGTTTCAAATTCAGATCTATAGCTGAAAACTTCTTTGAACTTCAGTTTTTCTCACTTGTAAAATAATATTTATATTATCTTAAAATGTATAACTGTTATTATCATTGATAAATTTCCAATATCTACTTCTTATCACTGTATATGGAAAGGGTTTTATAAACTTTTATTTAAAAACACTATGCAAAATATGAATTATTATCAATCCATTCAATAGTTGGTTGACATCATGGGTCAAGATGGAACATAGGGAAGGAAGACCTATCACCATACAATGAAAAAAAAATATTAGATTTAGAGTTAAGTACATCTGGGTATGAATTATGCTGAGTGACCATGGGTAAATCATCTCATTTCTGGAAACTTTTTTTCTGCACCTCTAAATTTGGGATAATGGCACCTACAATACATGCGTTACAAGGTTGCAGTGAGGTTCAAATAAAATGATGTAAGGACACCAAAAACCTTAAAGCCTACATAAATGTTAGCTATTATCAAAGCATAATTGTAAAATTTGCAGATGATACCATGAAGGATAACTAATGTATAAAAAATGTGTTTCCAAAAGAGGGTAATCAGAATGATGAAGGACTTTGGGTTCAAAAAGAGATGTTAAAGGAGATTTTTCCTAGAAAAGAGAAAACTTAGGAGAGACAGGATGTTTTCAGATGTTTGAAAGCTATCAAGGATTAGATTTGTTCTGTTTACTTACCCCCCCCCAACCATGGGCAGAAGTAGGAGAAATGAATGAAATTTGCAAGACAATATATTTAGACTTAATATTTTCTAACAGTTATAACCATCCTAAAGTGGAAAATGTTGCCCTAATAAGTAATGGATTCCCTCCACTTCCTATGGGAGGCCTTCAAACAAAGGCTAGATTACAATTTGTCAAGAATGACATTGATGGTCTTCCTAGGTTGATAAAGTAGAGTTACAGATCAACCTAGGAAGACCATCAATCAATAGACAAGAATTTATAAAGAATCTACTAGGTGCCAAGGACAAGGAACACAAAAAGACAGTCTTTCTTTACAGAAGTTTATATTTTAATTTAGGAAAACACACCACACACACACACACAATACCAAGTGGCCTTAGAGAAGAGTCTCGCAGCTAGAGGACAGGGAGGAGATGGACCAGAAATGTGTTCCTGTGAAAGGTTGTTAAAGAGCCTTATAAACCTCAAAGGAAACCAAAGGATTCCAAGAAGAGAAGGTGGAGAGGAAGATCATTCCAGCTCATGCAAATGCACAGAGAGGGGGTAGAAGGCTGTGTGTAAGAAACCAGTCAGTCAATATGCCTGGACTCTGAGATATATGGAAAGGAGGAAGAGGCTAGGTTGAGAAGAACTTTAAATGTCAGAATGAAGTTTCTTTTTGATCACAGAGGTGATATGGAACCAGAAAATTCTATTGAGCAAGGTTTTGATGTGGTCAAATCTGTGTTTTAAGAGAATCTCTGAGAACTGTGTGGAAGATGAATAAGATGGCCTCTAGTCTTCCCAACTCTAAAATTCTATAAAAACTACTGATTCTAAATTGATTTTGTGACACCCTTGTTTCTCATTTTTATCAAATCATGTTGAATTTTCTCCAGCTTCTCAAAATTAAACTTACTTGACTTTGATTCGAAAATTTTACAATGTATTGAAATGTCCAAAAGTTAATTTACTAGTTTGTTGTTGCTTTAAATTCATAATATACTTCACTAATATAAGATATATTTTTCTTAAAGTTTAAGTTTAAACTTAAACTTTTAATTTAAGTTTAAACTTAAACTATTAATTTAAGGAAAAAGATTTTCCAGCGGCAGGAAAAAAGTAACCTTGACTCTTAATCCTTTGTCTCCTTGTTCTTTCTCTACTCAGTCTATTTTAAATCCTAATCCTGGATTACTTCCAGAAAAAGCTCTCAACATTTATTATCTATATTTTTCTCATCCCCATTTCCTTCTCACCTTTTTTGCAATCTGGCTTCCCTTCACAAGATGGAATTGAATCTTCTCCCTCCAAAATGACTAGTGATCTCTTTATCAATAATTTATTAGTCCTCATTCTTACTGACCTTTCTATATTATGATATGATTGATCACTCACTATGCTGGATAGTTTTTCTTTTCCCTAAATTTTTGTGACCTTGCTCTATTGTAGACCTTCTCCAATCTCTTTGACCACTCTTTCTCAGTCTTCTTTAAGGGTCATCTTACATATTTTGTCCCCTTTGTATTGGGAGAGAAGTTCAGGGCTTTAACTTGAGTGCCATACTTTCCCTCTTGTCTTTTAGGCATCTCACATCTCCCATATGTTCAACTATCATCCCTGGGCAGATGATTCCAAACTCTATATATCAAGCCCTCATCTGTTTCCTGAGTCCAGTCTCTATCTGCTGGATATCTCCAACCAGATGTCCCATGGGAAACTAAAATTAAACATTCCAAAACAGAACTCAAGGAAAGGAAAGGAAATATGAATTATATTTTCTCATGAATATTTTCTTTCCTCTGCCAAATTTTTTGAGATCATTATACACTATTAAAAATAACATACAGTTATATTGTGCACCAAGATCTACAAAGGTCTTACCTCACATGGCCCTGTAAGGTGAAAAGTACTAGTGTTGCCTTTCTCATCATACAGATTTTTGAAAGGGAACTGGATAAATAAGTTAATGAATAAATGAATGAATGAAAAAAATGTATTAATTTATTATTATTTTCAAAACACTGGATCAAGAAGTAGAAATGTAATTTTTTAAAAAAGAAAGCTAATCCTTGATCTCAAGTAGTTCATATTTTAGTTGAGAGGAGTTTCTTGGGAAGTGGTAAAGGCCTAATGGTCCTTAGGGTACAGTGGCAAAGAAGATGATAATACCAAAAACTTTGGTAGAGAGAATAGACAAGTTACATAATTTGCTAAAGGTCATTTAGCAATCAACAAAGATAAAGATGACTTCAAGTCACCCCACTCTGCATCCAACTCCTTCCATTATACCATGGGGATGATACAGGCAAAGAATTGTACAGCTGTGCCTACTTCACAGATCTTTCACTACTTCAAAGCCACTTAGGAAGGAAGTGATACCACTGTGGAACTGATGTCCAGGGTTATCATCCCATTAAGACAGCTCTACTAATAAAAAAGTATAAGCACATTTTCCTGTAGTCTTCAGAAAACTGTGGGCTTATAAAAGGAAGTTGACATTATTTAGTCTGGATCTAGCCATTATACCAGATCTTTTCAAAGCTAGAAATATATTTGTAGTGCCTTCAATCAGTTTTTCCTATGTCCTATCCCCCCAATTCAAGGGAATGTTTTTGTGTCTTTTCTCCACTAAAAAAAAATGAGACTTGCTCTCAGGAAAGCATCTATTATCAGAGAGGATAAAGAGAAAAAAGAATGTGTCCGAGGACTGTTTTGAGGGACATTTTAAGCTAGTGGGCATGACCCAGATGAAGACTGAGCAAAAGTGACCAAGAAAGAGGGGTCAGACAAGTAAAAGAGAACCAAGAATAGTGTCCTGAAAAACCTAGAAAAGAGAGACAGAATTCAGGAGTGACAGTGTTAAAAGACTAGAGGCAAGAAGAATGAGGATTGGGGAAAAGTCATTTAATCTAGCATTTAAGAAAACATTGGTAATTTTAGAGAAAACAATCTAATGGATCTGCTACTTCAATGCTCACTTCACTAAACCATATTGTCTCTCCCTAAAACTCCTATATGACCCCTGAGTCTAATACTATATTTTCCTCTCCTCCTTTATCCCCTCCCCAACCCTACATGTTAACTCTCCCATTCTCCTTCTCTAGGACATGCTGCTTACCACATAGATCTTCTTTTCTCACTCTGGGGTGACTCAGTTCACTGAAGCATCTCTGCTTACTTTATGCTCCTTCTCTTATCCACATTCATGTACTTTCTCTCATACTCAACCTGAACACTGTGCATTCCCCACTAGCTTCATCACAAACCTTTTCCTAAAAAAATGATGGTCCGTTTTACATGTTTAATCCCCTTGCTCCTACTTCCCTCCTTCTCACTCTTAAGTTTCATTCTGGTTTCCAAGCTCATCATTCAACTGAAATAACTCTCTACAAAAGATCTCTTAATTACCAATGATCTCTTAATTGCCAAGTCCAATGGCCTTTTCTTAATTTTCAATCTTCTTTACCTTTCAGTATCCTTTGACAGTTCTCTTCTCCTTGATTTCCTCTTCTTTAGGTTTTCATGACACTACTTTAATCTGCCTTTCACACTAAGCACTCTTCAGTCTCCTTTGCTGTCACTTTATCCAGGTCATGTCTGATAAAGGTGGGTGTGTCCCAAGGCCTTTTCCTCTTCTCCCTATATATTATTTCACTTGGAGACCTTATCAACCATCACAGATTCAATTATCACCTCTATGATGATGATTCCCGGATCTACTTATCCAATAGATATCCAGAGATAACCTGTCTCCTAACATCCAAACTCACATCCCCAACTGCCCTTTAGATATCTCAAACTGGATGTCTTGCAGACATTTTAAATTAACCAGTCATTATCTTTCCCCAAAAAACTTCCTTTCCCCTTCCAAATCTTAATAATATTATTGTATTTTATGATCAAATGATATAATACTGCTTTGCATGTAATAAGCACCTTATAAATGTTTATTCTTTTCATCTTCCCTATGTGATCATAGCCAGTAATGATTAGACTAATTTAGCTAAAAGAGCAATAAAATTGTGCAATGCATTTGTATTTATTTCCTTTAAGGAGACAACCAGAAATATAGACAAGGACAACTTCTGAGAGATTTGAAAAACTTTCAAAGAACATCACGTATTCTGAAAGGTAGTTAGACTTGATGACCCTGAAGTCTATTTTCTTTGTATAAATTTATTATTCTATATAACATTTATGTAATGCTTTTATTGACAAAGTACTTAGTAGGTCCTTAATTCTACTATCCTCCTTCAGTTGATTCCCTCCAATTTATCCTTATCTACCTTGTTTGTACATAACCATTTGCATTTGCCCACACACACACACTATTATTAGATTGTAGGGCAGCTAAGTGGGGCAGTGGATAGAGCATTGGCATTGGAATCAGGAGTTCAAATCCAGCCTCAGACACTTAATTCTTACTAACTGTGTGACCTTGGTCAAGTCACTTAACCCTGATTGCCTCGAATCCAGGACCATCTCTAGTCATCCTGATTCATATCTGATCACTAGATTCAGTTGGCTCTGGAGGAGAAAATGAGACTGGTGACTTAGTACAGCATTTCCTCACTCAAAAACAATTCACATGCTTGTCATGGCATTACCTCCCTGATGTTGTGATTTTCAAAACTGAAGGACAAACATCATCATCATTATTATTAGAATATGAGCCCTTTAAATTCAGTCTTTTGTCCTTTTTTCTATTCCCTATCGCCTGGTACAGTATCTGTCACATTGTAAACATTTAAATATATTGCTAAAATTTCATCTTCTACTTGTCTTCCCTGATCTCTCTTAATTCTAGTGCCTTCTATTTCTAATTTTATCCTGTCCACAACTTGTTTGTAAATATTTCATTGCATTTTATCTCTCATGTTATACTGCAAAGAATTCCTTGAGAATGGAAACTGTCTTTTGCCTTTCTTTGTATCCCTCCAGTATTTATCACAGTGCCTCACACATAATAGAGACTTAATAAATGCTTATTGACTGTCTCCTTTTCAAGTCATAAGTTCATAGCAGTTAGAACTAGAAGGAAGCTTAGATGTTATCTGATCCAACCCTCCACTTTACAGAGAAGGAAACATTTGATTTGCCCAAAGTAACACTGGGAATAAATAGGAGAGCTGGTATTAAAACCAGGTTCTCTGACTGCAAATGTAGCTCTTTTTCCATTGAACTAAATATTATCACACTCTAAAGTCTTAGAGGACTTTGTCTTCCAATCCTTTGCCTGAACTCCAGCTACCACATTTATATTTCTTCATCTTCCCATGAAGCTCCCAGCATCTCTGAATGACTCTTGTTAACTCGTCCAGGGTAGAAAACAAGTTTGGCTTTGACTTCCATTCAATATCCTTTCTTTACATATCTTCATTCACATAGTAGGTGCTCAATAAATGTTATTGATCCACAGATAAATCCAAATACAATTGTGAATCATAATAGTTCATATTCAAATAGCACTGAAAGTTAGAAAAGCATTTTACAAATATGAAATTTAAGAATTTTCAACATTTTTTTCTGAATCTAAACAAGATTTGGAGACAAGGTAGGATATTCTAGGTGAATGTGTTTATATGTCAATGAATGAATATATTTATAATTGTTGCTAGGACAATAGATCCTTAACACATAATCTGGACATAACACATAATTAACACATAATTCCTTTTTATAAACCTTTAATTTATTTCTTTTTGCTTATTTATTCTTTCTTTTCAATAATGCTTTCCATTAAGCAATAATACCTTTAAATTTAATATATTAGTTGATCAACAATAGCAATATCACTGATTGATGTATATCAATCTTAGATCCTGTTCTCTCATAATATAAAAAACAAGTTTTACATTTCTCTTGCATACTTCCCCTAGCATTTCACATAATGCTGTCTTTGTAGTAGAACAATAAATATTCATTAAAAAAATGAATGAACAAAAAAATTGTTAACAGTTATTTATAATTTATCATTTTACTTTAACTTTATAGAGTCTTAACTAGACAAAGAATATTTGGAGTCAGTACATGGGGGTCAAATCCTGGTTCTGACTATGGCAAGACACTTTACTCTTGAGATTTTAGTTTCCTCATCTGTAAAATAAGGATTAGAATAGGTAACTTGGTAAGGATTGGGAAAAGGTCCTTTCAAAGTTCTAGTTCTAAATCTTTAATCCTATTATATAAACTTTTTTTTATTTCACACTTGAAGGAAAAAAATCAGAGCAATTATATGAAAAGACAGGATTAAAAAATAGGATATTCTGCAGAAGGCAGGACTTAAGTAGAGGCTTGAAAGAAGCCAGGAACATCGGTGTCTGATGATATTGCTACTCACAATTTCTTTTCATCTTCTTATTGAAATTAGTATTTTTGTCTTTGTTGCACATAAAAAAATTTCCCACAAATACTTGTGTGAATAAAAATATGAATTCATCTGATAGTCAAAAATCATATTTTCAGTTTCAATGTTTGTTTTAAAAAACTATCACAAAAAGTATATTAACCATTCTTGTTCAGATAAGATTTTTAAATCACAAATAAATTGCTTTTCCATTTTTATTTAGAAATATATAGGCCTTCAAAATGAAATAATAATTGTATCTATAAATTGGTCAAGTGAGTAATAAGGAGGTCCTTTCTTCTAATAGTTATTAATGAGGTAGGTAGGTGGTACACTGAGTAAAGCACTGGTCTGGAGTCAGGAAGACCTGAGTTCAAATCTGACCTTAGATACTTACTAGTTGTGTGATACTGAGCAAGTCACTTGGCCTCCATCTGCTTCAATTTCCTCATCTATAAAAAAGTGAATTAATAGCACCTAATCTGCAGGGTTCTTGTGACAATCATATGAGATAATAATTGAAATACATTTAGGATAGTCTCTGGCACATAGGAAGTACAATATAAATGTTATTTATTATTATTATTATTATTATCAGTTATGAATCAAAATCTTATATTATAACTGTATTGTACATGGCTCTAACAATTTTGTAAATATGAATTTTCTAAATCAGAATATGAATTTGAAGATCTTATAATGATTTCTTTGGAATATTCAGGTTTTTTCCAAATTATCCACCAAATTT
Source organism: Macrotis lagotis (assembly GCF_037893015.1). NCBI lineage: Eukaryota > Metazoa > Chordata > Mammalia > Peramelemorphia > Peramelidae > Macrotis > Macrotis lagotis. Next base: position 739,931,206 of record NC_133658.1, read on the forward strand.
GCAAGTTTAAGGAGGGAATTTTTTTTAGAAAATGCATTTGCTTGATCTTCATGATTATCCCTATTTTTAAAATGGCAATTTCTTCTTTTAGCTCCACCACTCTTAGAAGTACTTTGGCACAAGAAAGCTAATATATTTCACAATAATACAGAAGTACCCTACATTCTGTTCCTACACTATATGGCAGCTTTTTGACTCTAATATTCATTTTCCTCATCTGGATTTCTAAAATAATTCAGGAATATATTTGGATAGTTCCTCATTAATTAGTAAAATTTCAACCTTATTCTAACTAATCACTAGCTTAGCACCCCAATTGAGTTCAATTCCTATCCTGTATTGTTTTGACTTAAAATTTATTTGTTGAAGAAAATGTCATGATATCAGACTTAATCTCCCAACCCACAAGTAGACTAGCAGGTTAGAATCCCCCAGCAAGATTAGTTCCATCTTCCCTACAAGGCTTTACCAGTAAACCTAAGGGTAATAGGATTTTCTCTAACAGTGTTGGCTTAAGCCTCCATTCCAATGTGTTTTTCCTGTAATAATCAAAAGTTAATATCCCCTTAAAATCATCTATCTCAGTGAGGAGCACAATAATATTAATCCAACAAGTTGAAATTTTCTTGATATCAATGATAAGCTTATTAACATCAATCAACTTTACAAAGGTGGATTTCCTGAGGAATATATATTCCAAGAACAGAAGTACAAATACCACCTTCTAATAGTACCACATTCTCCCCCTCTTCTATCTCAGTCCTTGCACAGTGGGCTCCAACTTAAAGCAGCTGCTACAAACATTCATCCCATCAAGTTCACTTCCTAGGACCTAGGATCTCATCTAGTTGATTCTTTGTTTGACTGGATTTCACAAGCTAGTTTCAAGAAAATCCTGGTAAAGATTCTAGTTCCTGGACTTCTAGTGTTTCTTTCAAATGTTTGAAGCTCATAAAGTTAAAGCATAGTCCATTCCTTCTCCAATACTCATTCACCTAAGAGTAGAACAGATTAAAACATAACAAAGACAGCAATAACAACTACAAAAAAGCTGTGCTAATGACTCCAAATGAGGTCATGAAGAGCCAGATACAACTGAAAAATGACTGAACAACAACAGCCAGTTGGTACTTTCCTTCACCATAAGAAAAGAAAGTAGACAAGAAATAGTTAGAAAATAACTTCAAATGATCTAATGTAGGGAGCTGGGCCCCTCTACTTCTTCCAGAAGCAGGCTCACCAAATGCAATCCCTTTCCTCCCTCTACATAACTTGGTAAAAGACAGAATCCCTTTCCCATGCTCCCAAGACTGAACTTTCCTTGTCCCCTCATTACAAGATTAAAAAAAAAATTAAGGTTGATGAGAATAATGTGTGATTCACTTTATCATACATATATGGAGTACCACCATGCTCCAATAGGCAGCTATTCAAAATGTAAGCACTGGAATGAGACACCGATAAAATAGCCATATACGTGCTATGCTTGCACACCCAAAACAAAAAAGTGGTGGCAAACATCATATGATCATTGTGGCATTACATCACCACTGTTCTATGATCCTAGTTGGCAATCATCCTTTTGGGTCACCTACATTCTTTGTATTTTTCAATAGGAAAAAAGGTAGAAGCCCATAACTAATTTTTGAGGTTTTATATGCTTGACCATTCAGCTATAATTATTCATAGTCATAGAAGACATAGTTTTAGAAGCTAACTAATATGGCATTGGAGTATGAAAATATAACCCTTTTTTCCTCTGTCTCTAATATCAACAGTAGAAGAAGAGATAGATCTGATGACTGGTCATTCTTTCTTCAGAAAAGGGTTGAATTTTTTTGTTTTGTTTTGTTTTGTTTTGTCTTAAATTCTACCCTAGAATACCAACCAATGCATTCGGATATCAAAAGCAAGTCTAACCTACTCCAGTCAAATCCAGGTCAGCCTTAAAAATTCTTTGTGCCCTTAATCTACCATCAGGAACTCATCTCCCTTATAAATTGTTTTTAAGTCTCTATAGGAATCAGAGTTAGATTCCTAGTTCTTAGGTATATTGACTTTCCCTTCTCTATTTCTTAATATTTCATAGGAGCTTGACTTTACTTAGATTGGATGCTTGTGTGCTGGCGCCACCTTTCGTTGAAAGAGTAGGTGTGAGGTTTGCTCCTTGTGAAGACTAGAAATGAAGTTAAAAATGAATCTGGTTTCTGATGGTTGTAACCTTCAGAAAAGAGAGATAGGGAAAAGAATTGGACCTGAAATTTCACTAGTTTAGTGAGCTCCCAGGTGAGGAAATACTCTCCTACAGTTTGAATCAGCATTTTCTCTGCAATTTATAGAATTGGCTAGATTATTGAGAACTTTAGTAAGTTGCCCAATGCATTGCCAGTAGTTGTTAAAGGCAAGACTCGAATCCAGGTCTTCTCAGCCTTGAAGTCAACTCTCTATCCATCATGCCAGTCTGCCCCTTATCAGAGAATAAAAATGAAAATTTTATCTTCTTTGAAGATAAAGAAGAAGAAGATGAGTAATTAATACTTTCTAATATGGGTAAAAAGATCTAAAATCAATAATAACTAATAATCTGTTAAAGTGATCAAAATTTATATTAGGCAAATAATTATGTAATATTTGAACATAGATATATTACTAAATATTATCAACAACATAGCTAATTAAGAACAGGGACTACACTTCCATTTTGTCTTTGGATCCACAGCACCTACCACAGTTCCCCCTCACATAAAAAGTGCTTTGTAAATTCTTGTTCATTGAAATAAATTCTGGAAGTTTACCTAAAGCATCACATGCTGATATGATTTCTATGATTATTAATCAATATTGAGAGATTCCAGGTAAAGGATTTTGATGCTAATTGAATTTTAAATTTCAGGTATTAACTTTTTAAAACCTTTTTAACAAAGTTTCCCTTAATACTTTTCCTTTCAAATTTTGATAAATCCATGAAATTCTGCATCCTTGCATGAGAAATAACAAAATATTTGAAAAATATGAATTATAAGGACTAAAGTCCTTTTCAGCCTGTCATAGACTCAAAATTCTGAATAGTATTCTGAGAAGGTAGGGTGTTAGAACTGAAAAAGTTGTTTGAAGTCTAATTTGACTTCCTAGCCAGTATAAGAACCCCTCTACAAAATCCACAACAGATGGTAATCCAGCCTCCACTAAAATACTTCCAGGAACAAGGAACATTCCACAGTCTGGACAGACATCTCTAATTGTTAGAAAGTTTCTCTTCACATTGAGCCAAAACTTGCTTCTCTATAATTAATCCCCATTGGTCTTAGGTTTTCCTAATGGGCTTTAAATGCCAAGGGTCACCTAAACCTTTCAGCTTTCCATGCTGCTTTTCTCCATTTTCCTGTAGGACTGCATTTTATTCCAGGAAAAAAAAAATGGCTTGATTTCCCAGAGGCCTCCAACACAATTCTTTCTTCTATGAAACTTCAACTTCTTTCTTCCTAAGGGAAGAAATCATACAACCAATATTCAGCAATCAATACTGGTATCTAACAACCAGCAATAACAAAACTACTTTAGATCATAAAGTGTCAAAAGTCCCTGGACTGAAATGGAAGAAACAATTTTCATTGACTTGTTGAAGATTGACCATTCCTTGCCAAATCTTTAGTTAGTTCAAACAGGAAACAGCTTTGTTATCCCTGTGCCACTAACTACTGGGGTACGGGAAATGGGGATATCTCTCCTCCATTCATCATTAATTACTGTGTTTAGTAATGAATCTACCCACTCAGTAGGAGATACAACATTCAGTTCAGAGAATCTCACAGTTGGAAGCAGGGAACAGAAACATACTCTCTCTATAGACAGACATGAGCACAGTGGGACAGAATCAAAGAAGAAAAGTGTGATAAGTCTGGCAACAGAGAAGTCTATAAATTTATTATAAATTAAAAAAAAACCTATCCCTAGTAGCTGAATCAGACTACAGGGAGGAACAGACAAAGGAAACCCAGCTGAGTTAACTGACCAGTAAAGATGCTGTACCTGGGAAGTAGAGGAGACAGCATAACTATTACAAGAGAAAAATACAGACATCAGGGACTTACCAGAAGCATGAGTTGACTTGGCCATATATGTTCCCCAAATGTGATTCCTACTCCAAATATACTCTGTGTCCAATTCTCCCATTGATATTTTATATATTTATAGAAAAGACTGCGGGGGGGGAGAATGTTTTGTAACTACTATTTTTTATTATGCCATTGTAATAAAATGACTTTGTTTTGACATAATTGTGTCTACTGAAGACTATTAAAGATAACCTTACCAGTAGGGGCTCATGAATAGTAGTTTTATGGGCAAAGATTCACAAGGTACCTTGAAACCTGAAAGAAGTCACTCCTTTTAAAACTCTGCAACCTGTGAGTGCCAATTTGGGGATATAGAGGTTCTAAAGAATTTCCAGTAGATGCTCATTTTACAAATGAGGAAACTGAAATTGAGCAAAGTTTAATGACTTGTGACAGAGTCACATAACCAGTAAGTGTAGGAGGAAGGCAAATAAATTATAAAGATAATTGCTATGGACTTCTATATTACTGTGGGAATCATTTAACTTTGTGCACATCAATTTTCCTATCTATACAATAAGGAAAAGAATACTCAAAAGAGAAAGTATGATATAATGGATAGAGCAATGGAGTGTTAGTCAAGAAGTCCTGTGTTCAAATTCTTCCTCATTTGTAAAATGGAGATGATAATGATAATGATCATAATAATAATAATAAATACCAACATGACAGAGTTGCTATAAGGATTAAATGAGATAATATATATAAAGTATTTTGCAAACATTAAAGCACTATATAAATGTTAGCTTTTGCTATCATCATCATCATCATCATCATCATCATCATCTTAGAGAGTTACCTGGAAAAAAGGAGTCAAATTCAATCTGTATTCTGATCCAAACTAAAATGTGATTGGGAAATGTTTAAAAAATAGATAAATAAATGATGATGATGATTTGTTGTCAAGGAAGACCATGACATCAGGGAGGTGATGCCATGACAAGCACATGAATTGGATTTGAGTGAGGGAGTGCTGTGCTAAATCACCAGGCTCATTCTCTCCTCCAAAGCCTTCAGGATCCAGTGGCCAGATATGAATCAGAATGACTGAAGATGGTCCTGAATGTGAGGCAATCAAGGTTATATGACTTGCCCAAGGTCACATAGCTAATGAGTATCAAATGTCTGAGGTTGAATTTGAACTTCCATCCTCCTGATTTCAAAGGCAGTACTCTACTCACTTCAACATAGATAATGTTAATTTGTGGTTTTCTAAATCAATATATACCTCCCACCTTTCTATTTGAGTTTGATACCACAGGCTTAGAGCACTGTTCACTCATCTAGGAGGTAGAATTGGGTAGAAAATGATCAACATTTTGGAAAACAGTAACCAGATTTGGAGATACTACTTTTTTTAGTCCCTAGTAGATTACTGAAAAGTACTCTGTCATCATATCAACAGTGATTGATTAGTAATTAGTATCATAATCCTTTATCTGGGTATGTAACCACTCAAAACTATGTAGTCTACACTAGAGAGCTCTGAAGTGGGGAATATACACTCCAATTATTCACTAGAATAGAATAAGAAAATACTAAAACTTCTAACTATATTTACCTTTTATCTGATGATATAAGAAAGAAATTAATCTTCACTAAAATTTAATTGTTACTATTTCAAAGATATCACTAATAATTTATCAGGAGCCATGGCAAAGTAGATAGAGAGCTAGCCTCAGAGCCAAGAAGATCTAGCTTCAAGTCCTACATCTGATATATAAGTTGGCTTTGTGATCCTGAACAAGTCACTTAACTTTTCAGTATTCCAGTACACTCTCTAATATGACAAGTTGCAGAGAAGATACTGAATTGCATTGATTAATGTAGTTTCTTCATTCAGGAGCTTCCCATTCCAATAAAACCATCTCACTAGTTCTTATCCCTATAAAACTTTATATGCATGTATGGATGAATGGATGCATGTACATATGTATTATATGTACATATATAATTTGACCCTAGCACCGTTACCTAGTCCACATAGAGGGATTGAAAATGGTACCTTTATTTGTTCCCTATTAGTATGTTGTTATATGTCAAAGTGAAAAAAGTGAAAAATAGTATGTTTCAATCGGCTTTCAGACTCCACCAGTTTTTTCTCTGGAGGAGGATGGCATTTTTCATCACAAGACCTTTAGAATTCTCTTGGATCATTGTATTACTGAGAATAGCTAAGTCATTCACAGTTGGTCATTTATACAATATTGCTCTTACTATATGCACTCTTCTCCTGTTTCTGCTTACTTCACTCAATATCAGTTCACATAAGCCTTTCCATTAAAATCCATTGGATTTTTGGATTACATTATCTAGTTGTAAATAAACTAAAACTCATATATATAGCTTAAAAATATACCTTCAAAGAAACCATGCTTTGAAGATAGTATTAACAATGAAAGCAAAAGGAAACAAAAATCAGACATGATATTTGTCCTATTTCTTATTGACCACATTATGAGGTAAAAACAATGATAATCAAATCTCTTAAGAAAATCAAAAAAAATCAAAATCGTCAATATTAATTTAAATTTAGATTTATATCCTCCATCAATACTGATGAATACTTCCCAAAGTTTATTTTATAAACATATATTATGTCTTAAAATAACTGCTAATAATATGAAGCCATTAAAATTCCAATATATTTAAACATTAAGCTTTTGTTACCAAAAATGTGTGACCTCTAAAAACTCTTATATCTTCACCCTTAAACTTGTAGGCAGAATGTTTAGCCTATTTAAAATCTTCCCATTTCATGAGTTTTAAACATGTTTCTTAAAAAAATATTAAAATTCCTATAGAATGTAAGCCCTTATCCTTGCAGTTCTGAGAGTTTACAGAATGTTCCTTCCTAGAGGACATCTAAGAACTTGAGCAGGTTCATTAATAATTTGGATTTGATTCTATTATCTGTGTATTGGACATAATACTTGACATTTATAAAGAACTTTAACATTCACCTGTGCTTTACATGCCTATAGAAAGAGGAGCTTGGACTAGATGACCTTTGGAACCCCTTCTGGTTCCATACCTGTGATCCTGTGAACCCCAGGAGGCACATATTGTTATTCCCATTTTACAGATGATGAAATAAACTCCAAAAGATTAAGTAACCACAGATATAAAAGTCTGTGGCAAAATTTGAATCTAAGTCCCCCACTTTGCCATACTACCTACTTCTCATAGCTGTAACTGCCTGGTGATATGAGGAAAACTCTTTAAAAATGTTAAAGTGTTAAGTGAAATAATTATTATAAATATCCAAAATATTAAGAAATATACAAAATGATTACTTGGCCAAATCACATTTTAAAAGTGAAGTTTTGGTAACACAGTAAAATTAAGCAGCATTACAAAAAATCCTGATTCTTTGAAGTCAAGGATTGTTTTTTCTTTTGCTACCCATAGCATCTAAATGACAATATGCAGTTAATAAATGTTTGCTATTACAGTAGGGGTATTCAGGAAGATCCCTTCATTTCTGTGTTTGTCATCTAAGGACTTGTCTAACTTTATTCACCAAATGGTAACCTGTTAAAGTTATCACATACCCATTAAACCTTCTGTTCTCCAAGTTTAGTATTCTCAGTTTCAGTTCAACTCATTTTCCTAAAGTATGAACCCAAAGCTCTTCACCATTCTGGTTGCACTTCTCTTGTCACCTCCATTTTATCAATGCAGTGCTCAGAATTGAACACAATTCTCCCAAAAAAAGGTCTAATCGAGTCATAGTATAGAGGGACAATCACTTCCATAATTCCTGGGTGACTGTGTTATTATTAAATTAATGAATAAAAGTCTTGCTAAAGTCAATATGTTTTATAATTAGGCAAATCAATTCTACAGAGAAATGTAAGAGAAAATTATTTCTGCTTCCTTATTGTATTTTTATTTTACTTTCTATATATTTAGTACCTAAATGAGATAACTCAATCATTAGAACTGAGTTTTAGTATAAACTGAAGTTAGAACCAGACCAAATCAATGTAACATAAAGTGTTAAAGAATTTCAAAAATAATGAAGCATATTCAATCATGTTGCGCTTACTAAAAAAATATTTCTAATTAAGAGCTATGAGGAGAAATGCAGTTAAGAAATGAAATCACAGGAAAATTTCAGATGCAAAAGCAAACAGAAGAACCCCAAAGAGTCTTTGCCCCACAATTTATTGTATCCACAGAGTTCTGTATTTGGTCTAATCTTGCTGCTTAACACATGCTCCCCCTTTCATGAAAACTGAGACCAGGCAAACACATTCTGCAACTTCTTTGAACACACAATATGTCTTAATTCCTTTTTGAGTATGAAGGAAGGAGACTAAAAAAAAAAGAAGAATTTTTTTAAAGAGGTAAAAATTGTAATGAGACAGAAAAGGGATGGAGGAGATGAAGGAAAGTAAGGGAGACAAGAATAGCAACTTAAAAGAGCACCAAAGTGATTTATAATCAGTTCAGTGTCTAATATGCACATCACTCAGTCCCTCTGGTTCTAGTTTATCTTTGATCTCTCCCTCAGCTAGTTACATCTGCTCTGTGGAGGAGCTGGAAGGGAACATGGTAATATTTCCTCTCTTACTAAAGCACAGACTTTCCTCATGTTCTTGCTTTCTTGCTTTCTCTACTAGCACTAAAGCTTGGATCACTCAAATGCTACATCAAGTTAGATCTGCAGGGAATCTGGGAAGGAACAGAGGTAGGTCTGGCAGCAAGGAAGGAACCTGGACTCCTTCTCCCGTTGCTGGCTGACACAGGAGCCAATCCTTTTGGCTTTGTCTTACAATTTGTTGTTTTTTAATGTGCTTAGAAAAGATTCTAGAATAGGATGTTCTGGTTAGACAATTACATTTCCTTAATTTATTTTTTGGATGCTAACCACAGAAAGGAAGCTGCCCCTTAGCAGGCTGGGTGGGAGGTGGAGTGGATGGGGAAAATCCTTAGTAAACACAGCACAGATTAGCAGGAGAGTCTGTGTTCAGCCCATTTTAGCACAAAAGCCAGGAAAGTACTTTGCAGCCTGAGCTTTGTAATTCAAGAGCAGACCATCAATGACAAGGAAAGCTATGGAAATAAAAATTAGTTTGCACAACATAAAACATCCACAACATGGCAGTTCAGCATCAAAGAAAGCCCTATTCAGGGTGTCTATAGTGTTTTCTTAAGCTGCTAATGTGATAGGAGTTCTATTCTGTATTCCCCTCCTCCTTCATCTTTTGTTTGTTGCCATCCCATTGCCCAGTTCCCAAATCCCTCACAAATCTCTTCTTCCTCTCTTCCTTGTCAAAAGCTAAACAAAAAAGATCAAGGGTGTGAGGACACAGTGGGGTAGGAGAATGAGGAGAGATATATTTCCCTTTCCATGACCTACTTATTTCAGGCCCCATCAAACAAGTCAGAAGTCTATCTTCAATTTAGTTACCAAAATAACTTTCTCAAACTCTGTTTTGATCATAGTCTTTTCCTTGTCAAAACTCTGTAATAACTAGCCACTACTTATTGCCAAACTTCCATTCAATAAAACATATTTTAAAATCTCATCTGCCCCATGGAGCCTACTCAGTCTCAACTGAAGTTGGTTACATATAACATTATGATCACTCAAACCTACTTACTTCACTTTAAATCTCAGTGATCAATTGATAAGTACATACCTAACATGTCACTGTTCTTTCCTATGAGGAATAAAAGTACGACATGAGACCTACTCTAAACCAGCTCTTCTATTAGTGTGATACTTTGGAAAAAAATTAACTTCGGATTCAAATTATGTCTCTGATACTTACAATCTGTGTAACATTGGGCAAGTAACTTCATCTTGTGCCTAGATCCAAGAGATGGAGTACTTTGTTCATGTTACAGCAAGGAAGCCAGTGTCACTGGACTGAAGAGTAAGTGCATGTGTTAGGGTTAAGGGGAAGGGAAGGGGAAAGACCTAAGAAGACTGGAATAGTAGGGGGGGCTTGAGGCTAGGTTATGAAAAATTTTGAATTCTCAACAGAGGATTTTGTATTTTGAATATAGAGCCAATGGAATTTATTGAATATACTCTAAATCTGTTGTCCTGTGACCCTCTCCCTGCCCTCAAAGAGCTTACATTTGGCATTATCAGAAAAGGTTTTATTTAGTTGATGGTCCAGGAAGATAAGTAAAATGTAGGCAGATGAAGAGAATCATGGAATTAAATACTTAATGCTCTAAAGGACCATATAGTAGATGCTTAATAAATGTTTCACTGAATCAAAATGGCCCAACCTCCTCATTTTCCAAACTAATAGAAATTCATTGATTGCTCAAGATCATTCAGGTAAGAAAATAGTAACTGGGATTTGAACCCAGTTCTTCTGACTCCAAATACAGTATTCTTTCCACTATACCATGATGCTTCCTAATGTTATAAATGAGGAAATTGAGGCCCAGTCAGATTAAGTGACTTGGTTGAAGTCACATAGGTAGCAAGTAGCAGAGGCAGGATTTGAACCTGGTTCTTCTGACACAGATCCATTGCTCTATCCATGATACTACAAGCATGAAATTCTTAATGAGAGGCAGGAAACAGTATAAAAAAAGGAAGAATAGCAGGCATGAGCATAGCATATTCAAAGGAATAAGTAATTGTATATTATACTGCTGATGTATATTTATATAGAGGATGCTATTTATATATATATATGTATATATATATATATATACATATATATATAGTGATACTTTATTTCCTTCCCTTTTTGTCCATCTTATCTTCCCTTTAAACTACAAGCTCCTGTAAGGATGGGAAGGGAGAGTAGGAGATGGAATTGTCACTTCTTTGGAATTTATGGGGTCTTTGTTCCTGGAGAGGGCTAGCCATGACTGTGAATGTTCAAAACTATTTCATATTATAATAATAATATTAACATTCAACTACAATATGGTTGAAAATTTTAGGGAATATTAAATACACAAAAGAGAAATTTGATTAATTTAGCCCAACTTTAGCAGTTAGAGAATAGATTATGACATTCAATTTATAACTTGATGTAACAGAAAGTCAGGTAGGTTTGATCTGAATTCTATTCCTGGAAAAAGGCAGAGCAAAAGAGAGACAGAATCAGAGGAAAAACAGAAAAATCAAAAGGACAGGAAAAGTCACTGCTAAATAACCCTAAATAAGTATTTCCCTTCTCTAGGCCTCATCTCATCTGTAAAATGAAGTTAGAGTACATGATCTCTACAATCCTTTATTTTAGAATTCTGATTACTCAGTTACCTTTTCAACACATTCACTGGAGTGTCAGATTGCAAAATTGGGAACCAGATAGAAGGAAATAATGGTAATGGGAAATTTCAGAATATTGACTGTGGGGTAAAAATACAGATGATTTCTCATCTTCTTTTTATCCAGGCTATTGAAAATAACTCAAGATCAAAAGAAATCTTTGACACACAAAAGACCCATAAGTCCTCTCTTTTTGACTGTACTTAGCATCTTTATCCAAACTCTAGATTCACTTGGATTTCTTTATCTGGTTAATATTGTATGCCTATAATTCTTCAAGTTTGATATATAACCAGGAAGAAACAGATGCTGCCAGATTACATCACTACCCTAGAACCCCTTCACTCTTTCCCTTATGGGACAGCTTCTGAATGTCTCCACTTTGACCACCCCCTTTTCTTTACTTGGAGTAGAATTGCCAATTAGTATAACATCATTCACTGCTTTCTTTCCCAAGAAGATTTTTAGGTCATCAGAAGAGAAGACTTTAAGGTCTCTTGTCCATCTTCTCATCATCAAATAAGGAAAATATTTAAACCATCCATAACTGATAAGAAATTCTTCTGTTTTGAGAATTCTTAAGAGAAACTCTGACAAACCTCTTTTTTTTAATCCCTTAAAATCTCACTAAGTATTGAATGATCTTCAGAATAAGTCAAATAAATAAATCTTCTAATCTTGTTTTCTCTTACTCCTTCATCAGTGGTTTTTGGAAATGACAGGTCACCTTTCTCTTAATTTATTCAAACAAGCATTTGTAAAACATATTTGATGTACAGAGCACTAACAAAGAGATTAAAAAAATTTAAATAAGGCCAATCCTTCCCTCATGGAGCTTACAGACTAACTAAGGGTTAGTCAATGGAATTGAGCAATATTTGTTTTTTAATCTATATATTTTTATTGTAGCAACATAACTTAAATAAGTTAATATTTCCTATTGTAGTTTATTAAGGGGATTATTCCCCAGGAACTTTTGCTAAATTCTTTTCTTTTTATTCTTTTTTTTAAATAGTGTTTTTTTTTTCTCAATTGCATGTAAAAACAATTTTTTTTTATTTTTGAGATTCAAATTCTCTCTCTCCTTCCCCCTTTTTCCTCCCGGAGGTGGTAAGCAATTTGATATAGGTTTATACATGTGCATTCATGCAAAACATTTCCATATTAGTCATGTTGTGAAAGAAACCACAGATCAAAAAAAATCCCCACCAAAAAAGTGAAAAATAGTATGTTTCAATCAGCTTTCAGACTCCACCAGTTTTTTCTCTGGAGGAGGATAGCATTTTTCATCACAAGACCTTTGGAATTCTCTTGGATCATTGTATTACTGAGAATAGCTAAGTCATTCACAGTTGGTCATTTATATAATATTGCTCTTACTATATGCACTCTTCTCCTGTTTCTGCTTACTTCACTCAACATCAGTTCACATAAGCCTTTCCATTAAAAAAACACTTTTTTTCTGAAATCATCCTGCTAATCATTTCTTACAATACAATAATATGCAATCATAATGATAAGCTACAATTTATTCATAAATTCTCCAATGATGGGCATCCTCTCAATTTATAGTTCTTTGCCAATGCAATTAACACTGCTATAAATAATCCTATACAAATAGATCCTTTTGCCCTTTTTAAAGTCTCTTTTAAAATCCCACTTGTAATGGGATTGCTGGATCAAAGGGTATGTACAGTTTTATAATGCTTTGACTATTGTTTCAAATTTGAGCAGATCTTTATTATGAAAATGACACATTAGGGAGGTATCTAGGAAGAGATGATAAAGAACCAACCTTGAAGTCAGACAGAACTGAATTCAAGTCCTGCCTCTCACTTTATCTCTATATACTCTAGAAAACTCTCTAAGAGAAAATGCCTAAAGGTGATACTTAGTTTCCTTTCCAGGAAGTTCTGTAATACCAGTGAAGTCATAGGTCTGATCCCTATTCCCCATGACACATTAAAAACTCTATACTACACATGAGCACAAGAAAGGTATAAATCACATGCTGTTTGAGGACCAAGGAAATAGCATTACCAGCTGGAGGCATCAGAGAAAGCTTTGTAGAATAAGTGATACTTGAGTTGGGCTTAAAGAATGCATGGTTCAACAAGTAGGGCTAGTTAGGGAGGGAATTCGAGGCACAGGAAAATAACATGACTGCAGATGTGAAAAGCAGGAAGGAAAAATTCTAATTTACCTAGTAATGGTTTTTGATTCAGGTCTCAAAGAATTGGTCAGTCTGACTGCAGGGGAAGGGCATTCCAAAAATAAGGAATCCTGTGAAGAAGGTCAAGATGAAAAGTAAAAAATGGTGTGATTTTTAGGAATCTAGTAACAAAACAATATTAGAATTGAACAATCAGTTAACAAACATTTATTAAGCATTTTAGTTCATGACAGGCACAGACATACAAAGAAAAGCAAAAACAGTCCTGTCCTCAAAGAGCTCACATTCTACTGAGAAAGACAATATATAAATAGCCACATGCATGCAAAAATTTACACAGAGGAGAGAGCAGGTGACCTGAAATAGGAAGGAACAGGCATCCGGGGAGGCTAGCAAATATTAATTTAATGCGAAATTTGAGCTGAATTTTGAAGGAAGGCAGGGAAAGTAAGGGACAAAGGTAAAGAAGAAGAGCATTCCAGGCTTAGGGAACAGTCAATGCAAAGATACAGAAAAAACAAATAGGATGTCCTGCAAGAAGAACAGGTAGACACATGTAACTAGACTGTACAGTACATAAAAGAGATCAAAGTATAAAAATACTAGAAAGCTAGACAAAAAGGCTATCTATTTCAATTCATACATGGCCAAGAAATAATTTCCCCAAGGTGAAGTCATCTGGGCTTTTTTAAAGATTTCTAGGGAAAAGGAACCCACCACCTTCAAAAGTATTCCCTTCTACAATTCCTATTCTTTATTCCCAATCCCTGCCAATTTCCAAAGTGTTTCTTCTTCCTTATTCACAGTGAAAAGAATGCTGGCCTTGAACTTCAAATTCTGTCTCTAATATTTACTAGCAATAGGATTATGAATAAGTCATACCCTCTTTAGCCTCATTATCTTTATTTGTAATATGGCAGATAATGAAGACCTACAATGTCTCCCTCACAGGAATATTTTTAGGTTCAAATGAAATAATATAGTGTTTTTCATCAATTTGCTACCTGTCAAAAACTTTCCCCATTCTTTTCTCCCCCAAGTTTGCCTTTTACTCCCTCATTCCAGTTATTCCTCCCTACTATATTTCAAATTCCAACAATCCCCCCAATACAAATCATTCCCTCCTACCTCCTCTTTACTATCACCCTTTCATTTTTACCTTTATAACCCAACCTAGGCCTAGCATTTAATAAATGCTTGTCAGTTAGTTAATTACTAGCCATGTCACCTTAAGAAAGTTATTTGACTTCTCTTAGACTCACCTGTTAAATAGGGATAAAAACATCAGCTCTAACTTCCTAATGTTATTGTGAAAATAAGTTAAATACTTTTAAAACTATAACTTGTCATGCAAATATAGCAGAGTGTCTGGGGGGGGTGGAGTTTGGTCTGGATAATTGGGAAGGGGTGGGGGAGGAAAGGAAAAGAAGGTTTCTCATTTTCTCCCTTCTGGTTCTTACCTTTGAAATGTGGGCACCACCTCTCTATTCTCCCTCAAGATATGAATTTATTTTCTAGTCACCACCTTCATCTCTGTCCTTAGAAAGATGTTTCTCTGGACCTTTGGAAAAGGGTGAACTATAGAGAATTAACCACTATAATTTTTAGTACACATTTCCTGTAGAATAGGGTAGAGATTCTTTACCTTTTTGTCCATCATGGATCCCTTGGGCTCTCTACGAAGTCTATGAACCTCTTCTCAGAATGATGTTTTTATATAGTTGAAAATGACAAATTTCCATTTGAAACTAGTGAAAATAGAGATAAAAATATTTTTCCTATCCAAGTTCATTGACCCCTGGAATCTAACCACAGACCTGTTGGGGGTTCATGAACTCCAGGTTAAGAATCATGGCCTTGGGGAAGGAGGCTGGATACATTTATTTACTCTACTTTGGGATATTTATTTTAAAAAAATTTTAAGCAATATCAACGAGATTATATTATAGCTCCTGAGTTTCTGCTTGGGAGGGGAGAGGGGGAAAAGAAAAATGCCTTTCACTATGACAAATCAGAACATTCTCTACTTCTGTCTCTGTTCCTATCTTACTTTAACCTGTCAGTCATAGTTCTTATTTTTCAGTTTCCCATTCACAAATAATAAAATATTAAAATCAGTCCTTTTTATTAATCATTTTATATCCAAAACTAATTAAATATCAAATATAAATATAATTAATGAATAGAAGAAATTTATGTAAAAATGTTAACTAAAAATTTATGTAACTAAAATTTATGCTAAAAATACTAGGAGATTAGATTAAACAGCTTCCCCTTTAGACAAAGGGTAAAGCTCTTCAAGAATGTTCTTTCAAGGGTGGAGCCAAGATGGCGACAAGAGAGGATCTCATCTTAGGCGCTCTCTCACAAAACTTATAAACTAAGGACTCTAACTAAATTTTTGAGAGACAGAATCCACAGAGGGACCCAGTGAGGCAGTTCTCCTACTCAAGGTAACCTGGAAAAGAACAGAAAGGCTCTGCTCCCCAGGGTTGGAGGGGTGACCCACCAGAGCCGTAGCCCACCAGAACAAAAGAACTTCAGCCTCCCGGAGGCAGCCCCAGGGCGCTGGGAGCTGTGGCTCACAGCAGCTGGGGAGTTTCCTGACCTACAGCCTGGGGAGCACTGAGCACAACTTGCGGGGATCAGTGGGAGGACCTCTGCCAGAGGGAGCATATAAAGCCCAGCCCTCAGAGCACACAGTGAGCAGCTTGGCCACAGCAGTCAAGATCCAGGAAACAGAAGCAGACAGAGCTGGTAAGCAGGAGCCCCCAGGGCATGAGCCCATTGAACCTAGAGAGGGGAGTGAAGAGAGACTACTGAGCTCTGTCCTCTGCAGCTGGAACAGAACACTGGGGTTCTGACTACATTCAGATCCTGATTGCAGTCTAGACCCCCCCATAGAGCAGCAGGGCCCCCTGACCTCAACCCCATGGCAGAGAGGGGTGCTCATGGTCATTCACAGACCAGGAGGGAGGACAGAGCCTCACACACTGAGATCCTTCTGGGAGTGTCCCAAAAATTCAGGAAGCACCCCAAAACCAGGCTCAGGCTGGGAAAATGAGCAAGCAGAGAAAAAAGAGGAATACCATTGAGAAATGTTTTGCCTATGAGCCCAAGAAGGATCAAAATAATCAGTCTGAGGATGAGGAAGCACAAGCTCCTGCATCTAAAGACTCCAAGAAAAAACAGAAATTAGGCTCAGGCTATGATAGAGCTCAGAAAAGACTTTGAAAATCAAATGAGGGAGTTAGAAGAAAAACTAGGAAAAGAAATGAGAGAGAGATGCAGGAAAAATATGAAAATGAAGTCAGCAGCCTAGTCAAGGAAATCCAAAAAAATGCTGAAGAAAATAGCATGCTAAAAACCAGCTTAGGTCAAATGGATAAAACAGTTCAAAAATGTATTGAGGAGAAGAATGCTTTAAAAAGCAGAATTGGCCAGATGGAACAAGAGATAAGAAAACTCTCTGAGAAAATAAATCCTTCAGACAAAGAATAGAACTCAGGGAGATTGCTGAATTTACAAGAAATCAGGACTTAATACTTCAAAACCAAAAGAATGAAAAATTAGAAGAAAATGTGAAACATCTCACTGAAAAAACAACTGATATGGAAAACAGATTTAGGAAAGATAATTTAAAAATTATTGTAATACCTGAAAGTCATGATCAGGAAAAGAGCCTTGACATCATTTTCAAAGAATTACTACAAGAAAATTGCCCTGATATCCTAGAAGCAGAGGGCAAAATAGAAATGGAGAGAATGCACCAATTCCCCCCCCCCACCCCGAGAAAGAGATTCCAAAAACCAACCCCTAGGAATATTATAGCCAAGTTCCAGAACTCCCAAGTAAAAGAGAAAATATTACAAGCAACCAGGACACAATACAAATACCATGGAGCTGCAATCAGGATCTCACAGGACTTAGCAGCAACTACATTAAAAGCTCGTAGGGCTTGGCATATAATATGCCAGAAGGCAAAAGAGCTTAGAATGCAACCGAGAATCAACTACCCAGCAAAACTGAATGTCCTCTTCCAGGGAAAAAGATGGACTTTCAATGAACCAGGGGAATTTCAAATGTTCCTGTTGGAATGGCCAGAGCTGAACATAAGGTTTGATCTTCAAATATAGGACTCAGGTGAAGCATAGAGATTGGAGGAGAAGGGGAAAATATGAGGGACTAAAGATGATGAACTGCATGTATTCCTGTATAGAAAAATGACACTGATAATACTCATATGAACCTTCTCAATTAACAGATGAAGCACAAGAGAAAGCTGAATTTGAAGATAAAATATGGTGCAAAAATGGAGTCAATAGAGAAAAGGGAAATGTAATGGGAGAAAGAAAAAAGAGAGGGGGAATGGGCCAAGATATTTCATATAATAAGATTTTTCCTCTATTACAGTGAGCTATTGCAATGATATGGAAGGGGGGCAGGCAAGGGGGAATGAGGGAATCTTTGCTCTCAACAGAGGTGGCCAGGAGAGGAAACAGCATATATACTCAATGGGGTATAGACATCTAAAGTAAGAAGTGGGGGGGGGGGGACAGGGGAAGGGGGGGGATGTGAATGATGGAGGAGAGGATGGACCATGGGGGGAGAGTGGTCAGATATAAAACATTTTCTTTTTTACTTCTTGCAAGGGGCTGGGATTGGATGGCCTGTCTGGGACCATAGGGCCAGGTAGATGCTGAGCCTAAGGGGTGGTATGTGAGTTTGGGGCCTCTTGGCTCCAGGGATCTGTCTGCTGCGCCACTCAGCTACCCTACAGCAGAATCAGAGTGAAAGGAGAGAGAAAATATAGTGCATGGTAATGGAGAAATACAAAAGGAGAGAGTTGCAATCAGCAATGGCAATGGTGGAAAATTATGGAAGTAACTTTTGTGATGGACTCATCATAAAGAATGTGATCCACCCATGGAAGAGTTGGTGGTGTTGGAACACAGACTGAAGCACATTTATTATTATTATTATTATTTGAGGGGGGTGCAGGGCAAATGGGGCTGGGTGGCCTGCCTGGAGCCGCATAGCAGAGTGATCATTGGGTGTCTGAGGCCAGATTTGGACCCAGGTGCTCCTGGCTCAAGCACTAGTGCTGTCTGCCACCCAGCCACCCCTACTATTATTACTATTTTATTTTACTTTGGGTATTTTTTTTTCTTTTTTTGGTTTTTGCAGGGCAGTGAGGTTGGGGTGACTTGCATGTCACACAGCTGGGTGATTGTTGGGTGTATGGGGCCAGATATGGGCTCCGGTGCTCCTGGCTCCAGGGTTGGTGCTCCATCCACTGTGCCACCTGGCCATACCAACAATTATTACTATTATTTTTTTATTTTAATTTTAAATTTTTTCTCTCCCCTTTACTTTATCACTCAAGCGAGTCTATATTTTTTGGGGGTAGGGGGTATTTTGTTTACTCTTAAACAAGAATATTTTATTAATGTATAAAAAATTATTTGTACAAAATAAGAATAAATAAATATTAAAGTATATATATATACATATATATGTGTATATATATATATATATATATATATATATATATATATATATATATATATATATATATATATATATATATATATATATATATATGCCATTGGGGCAGCTAGGTGGCATAGTGGATAGAGCACTGACCCTGGAGTCAGGAAGACCTGAGTTCAAATCCAACCTCAGTCACTTAATAATTACCTGGCTGTGTGGCCTTAGGCAAGTCACTCAACTCCCTTGCCTTAAATAAATTTTAAAAATCCTAAAAATAAAAAAAAAAGAATGTTCTTTCAAGAAGGAGAAAGTTCAACCTGCCTTAAACAATGGGAATCAGCGGGGCAGCTAGGTGGTGCAGTGGATAGAGCACTGGCCTTGGAGTCAGGAGTACCTGAGTTCAAATCGGCCTCAGACACTTAATAATTACCTAGCCGTGTGGCCTTGGGCAAGCCACTTAACCCCATTGCCTTGAAAAATCTAAAAAAAAAAAAAAATGGGAATCAGCAATAGTGGTGTCCAATTGTTTTCAAGTCAGTCTCTCTGGCCTCCATCCCCCTTCCTCACCCTCATTTGCCCAAATCCCAATACAATCACACACTCAACATCTCTTCCTCATCATCATATCCCTATATGCACTGCTCATTCCTCCTTTTCTTCCTTCAGTATGAGAGAAGGGTAGACTGCCCCTTTTTTTTTGTGGGGCAGCGACAGCCTAGCTGTTTCCAGAAGCCCACACAAACAGGCATGGAGGATTCTGATTACAAAGAATTGGCATTCAATATCCCGTTGCATAAAGTCAAAGAATTCTTATTCACAGCTATTTCTCAAGAACAGATCTCCAAAAAAGCAAAGAAAAAAGTACTGTAAGAACCAACTGTGCTACCATCATTCATAAAGGTCCTCCAGGCTTTTGCCATCTGCCCTATTGCTTTCATTGCTTGGCCGTTTCATTTGCCATAAACTGAACATGAACATGAACATGAACCCTTATATATGTTCTCTGATGATTTGAATGTTAGCTCTTTGAAAGTATGAACATTCTCAATTGTTTATTTTTTGCCCAATGCTTAGCATAATGCTTTTTACACATAGTATACATTTAATAAGTGTTTTCCATTTCTTTTCCTTCTAGTTTCAAAAAAAGGTAAATATTCAGTCACACAAAAGGTTAGTTACCCTTAGTTATAGACATCCTCATGTGTGACAAAAGGCTGTTCTCAAATCTTCACTTTGATTTATTAAGCCCCAAAGAGGCTTTATTATGTTAGATCAAGAAATATCTTCTACTAAAGTTTTATTCCAGCTCCCAGTTCTTAAAGGGAATTTTGAGAGATCTTGAGCTTTGAGAGATCCTCTTAAGGTTGATACGGAGTTTTTACATTTTTATATATTTATTTATTTATTTTATGTACTTATATATTTATTACATTTGTATATATTTTTACATTTATATATATATATATATATATATATCTAGGGTTGATACAGAGTGTGTGTGTGTGTATATATATATATATATGTGTATATATATGGTTGATACAGAGTGTATATATACATATATATATATATACATATTTTCCTAGGTATTCACTGGCAACTATTTAAGTGAGTGACTCTTCAGGAACAGCACCCAATGGATTATGAGGGAAGATATGAAAACTGAGAGAAAGTTGAAGACTAAAGACAAAATGAGCATGCAATTCAATTCAACAATATTGTATTAAGCGACTGTTCTGGTTTAGACGCTGTGCTAGGTTCTAGAAAGAAAAAGAAAAAAATAGTCCTTGGCCTCTAGGGCAAGAAAAAAAGAGCAAGTACATCAATAACTAAATACTAAATACACACACACACATATCCATAAATATATATATATATATAATATATATATATATATATATATGCATGTAGGAGAAGCACAGGTACCTGGGGGCATCTAGAAAGTCTTCTCATAGGAGATTTTTTACTTGAGTTGAGGCTGATTCCATGAAGCAGAGGTAAGAAGGGAGCAGTTCAGGATGCAAAAAGGCAGAGGGGCAAAAGGTGAAATGTTATACCCAGTGAACAGAAGTCTGGATGGAACTTAGATGTACCACAAAAATGAAGGAAGGTTTTATATACAAAACAGAAAAATTTTCATTTTATTCTAGAAACAACAGGGAGTCACTGCGGCTTGTCGCACAGGGGAGTAACATAGAGTGGAGAAGCAAAGATTTCATATATTCTTCATATATTAATTTTGTTTAGGGTTCAATTAATTTAAAAGATCAATCGCACTCTTCTACTTTTGATTTTGTTTTTTTTAAAATGCTTTGTTTGCTTTGATGTAAACTGTAGAGGATTTTTCTTATATTAATCTTTGAGTGATGGAGTGATTCCATGCAGTTACTGTTTAGTGGAATACTATCGTGTGGTCTGTACTCTATGGAATATGTTGTAAAATTGAAAGCAGATTTGTCCCCAGTAGGAATACCTGAAAATTTTCCAGTACTTCAATGATCTAGGGACTTTGTAAATGCAGCTAATGCTATATTTAGGTATTGGACCCAGGTAAACTTAAACACACATCTACTAGGATACAAGTATGCATTTGGAAAGTCTTTCCTTCTCCACTCCACTCTTTCTCCTCTATATTTTCTAAAGTATATATCAACATGTCTTTGTGATTTTCCTTTAAAAAATAGATTCCACACTTCCGATTTAACCTAAATCTCCTTTAGATTTAATAGGAGGAGTTTTGCCTAGCTAACAAGCAAGAATCTGCCCATAAGTATTGTGGAGAAAATAGTTTTACATGCATAAATGGTTGTTATTTAAATTGTGTGTGAAAGCCCATGAAAGGTCTTTTACAAGATACAAATTGTATCCTCATTGTTGATTAACTGAAGGCATTCTGTAAAGGAAAACTGTTTTAACTATTAAATTACTATATTCTCATACCTTCTTTAATTCTTCAAACTGTGACTCCATCTGAGCCTGTAAAAATAACTTTAAATTCCAAAGGCTAGTGGAGCATGAAAATTTGGTTTCATTTTCAAAACTCCTTTGTTGAGAAATGCGCCTTAAAAAGCAACTCTCATCTTACCCTTCATGTCTCCAACAGCTGCAAGATGAGTTATAAAATGAACTTTGCTCAATCTGAAATTTAGTGTTTGAATCCATGAGGAACTAAACTATAATGTCTTTGTGTTAATTAAAAAAAAGAGTTTTTACCTGATATAAGACTATGGTATAAGAGTATAAGAAGTACTTTTCTAAATTATAAAAGAACTAGCATCTTTTACTCCCCAATCTTTGCACTAATGTCTTACTTTTTTGTTGAATTTGACACCCATCTCTACAGAACCCCAGTATACCAGGAAAGATATTAGACCCAAGTAAACTTAAATATACATGTACTAGGACATAAGTGTACATTTTGATTTATGGGTTTAAAAAAGAAGTCATGTATTTGAGGCTGAGGAAGCTAGCTAATCCCTAATAACTATCAGTTCAGATCGTTGAAGGATTGGCAGCTCCTAAGAACCCTAGAGCCATGGTGATTTTTCAAGTTTTATCCCAGAGCTAGATCAAAAATCTCTGGGGACCCATGATAATGGCTTGTGATACATTCTTTATTGGTAGATCTGCAAGGAAGGTGATAACTGCCTTCCCATCTACTGCCAATGTTTTAAGTGTTCTGGGGGAAGACACCAATGCCATAATCTTGTCTGCACTTATACTGACATGCAATACATCACTGTCATTATCTTTTAAAAATCACAATGAAGTTTCAGAGCACACATGTATCTGCACCTTTGCAGCTGTGATGATTTCAATGTTTTCATTACAGAAAAATAATCAGTTAAATATGTATACTTCTATTGTATTTCTCATATTAAAAACAAATGCCCTGTTTGTGACCTCATTGCATTTTCTCCTCTTTGCTTCAAAAAATTTTCTAATGTTACCCAAGATTTTTAAGTACTATCTTTTGAATAAATAATAAAGTCTGACAACTTTTTGTTTTTGATATGCCTTTTTTTGACTGGGCTGGGTAGGGTGATAATATGATTACTGTATGAAGCTTGTAAAATATTTTGAAGTAATTTTTATGAAGCTTTCAATCAAGTGTCCTTTGAAAGTATACTTTCAGCTATAAGAATCTCCAATACTACAAAATATTACAATTTGTATAAATAAATTCACATGCTCTTTATTTCTAATTGGAGAATATTGTGAGATTACTTCTATTTGTTGTCACTTCCCTACTTCAGTGCTTTGTAAATCATAAAGCATTATAAAAATGTGAGTTTTTATTGTGGTGGTTATTCCTAAATTATACTTTCTTGAATTCTCATATTCTCTCCTCCTGCTGGTTCAGCTTTTAGCTTATTGATCCCAAGAAAATAATTCTCACTAGGATCTATTTTATTTATATTAGGCATTTTATCAATCATAGGAAGATGGCACTCTAGCTGGAAATATATACCTATAAGAAATCATATAATTAGGTGCTATATTTTATAATAGATGCTATGAGAGCCTTAGATGGAAAAATTCAGCTAGAGTTACCTTAGTTATGGAAGGTTTTATGGATGAGATGAAAGTTGAGCTGTGATTTGAAAAAATTCAAGATTTTAGTTTTTTAATTATATGAAAGAAAAGCAAGAATTTTATTGGTAGAAAAAAACATGAGTAAAAGTATAGAAGTAGGGATAGGCATGGTACATAGAGGCAGTATAGAGACTAGACTGAGGAAAGAAGTCTAGAAATTAGGACAAGGTCAGACAAAAAGGTATGTTTGATTAATGGAAAATATTCAATATTGGACTAAAAAGGAAGTATGGTGGAGGGCCATCCAGAGAAGATGACACTGAAGTTCAGCTATAGACAATAACTGTGATGGGTCTATCACTAAGGCAGAGAGGCCAAGTGAGTGGTGACACATTCTTTTCCCACCCCTCCTCTCTCTCTCTCTCTCTCTCTCTCTCTCTCTCTCTCTCTCTCTCTCTCTCTCTCAGAAGCCAAATGTAGTCTGTTTGTTCACTTTAAGTTCTTTGTTCCCTTCTGGGCTGGGAAGTTTAGCCTTTATTTTTAAACACATGTTGGTTTTTAAGTTTATAGCTGTAATAAAAATAATGTTGGTAAACTGTTGTTCTTTATTTATTGTTTATCTATACTGAGGAATGGAAGACTATTCCTATTTGGAGGCAGGAGGCAATCTGATTAATGGAAGCTGGTCTAGACACTTGGAGTTAGTTTAGAACAATGAAACAAAATGAACAGATCATTCTTTCATTGTATAAATCTGGTAGTGAATTCAGAATTCATTTTATAAAAATTATGTTTCAGGGGCGGCTAGGTGGCACAGTGGATAAAGCACCGGCCCCAGGAGTCCCTGAGTTCAAATCCGGCCTCAGACACTTGATGATTACCTAGCTGTGTGGCCTTGGGCAAGCCACTTAATCCCATTGCCTTGCAAAAAAAAAAAAAAAAACTTTCTCTAAAAATTATTTTGCCAACTAGAATGACCAGCAAGCTACAAGGAAGGCAGGGGAGGGGGGGAGGAGAAGAAAAGGAGGAGAGCAGAAGAAGAAAAATTCTTTACAATTTTTCCCCTTCTTTCCATGAAATAAAGGGAATGAGTTCTTTGGAAAGGGAAAGTTGTGCCCCTGAATAAGTTGATAAAGAAGCCTCATCCATAGGTAGAGAGGGGGAGTGAGTTTTTTTGACAATGTTCATTAGGCCCAATGAGTCAGGGAATGACTGACAGCTCAGCTGCCTAACTCCCAGGTGCCACCTGCTGTTTAACAGTAACAGTGGAGGGGTTTCAGTTCTCTAGATATCTGTTGGAATTCTTAGAAAATACAGCAGCTGATAAATTCTTGACATGTTTAAATGAAAATCTCAATCTTTAAGAGGTAGAAGATTCTGATCAATAGAGGAGGAACTGGTTATTGAAACAATGGGAACTTTAAAATTACTCCTATCTTATAATTAATGAAAAGAAAGTCAAAAAATAGCTTGACATGAACCCTGGAGAAAATATTAGGAGACTAGATTTTAAAGGGTTTAGATAAATTATGGAGAGGCAGACATGGCCTAAAATTCTATTGGGGAAGTTAGCCCTGTAAGGATATAAAGTTTTTAGTTGGTTGGTTAGGTCTTGTCTTTCATAATCGAAGGCAACCAAAATGACTTCCCTGTGTTTGAGACAAATTACAATGTGTTTGACTGTGGCTGATCAGATAAATATGAGTGTGGAATGCCCTACCACAAGGTCAGACACATATAATCCATGTGAACACCTGGGTGGGTACTCTAAATTCACATATTTATGTTTCTTTTGAGTTGCTTCCATTCTGCCTTCCTCACAGAGTTCAGCCCTCACTGATGAGGGCATGCCATGCTGGGCCATCCTGTCCCAGTGTCTCCCATACTGTACAATCAATTCTAAAGTTCTTCAATGAGACCTTCAGGGTGTCCTGGTATTGCTTATTCTGACCCCCTTGGGAGTACTTGCCCTGTGTGAGTTCTCCATACAATAGGTTTTTTTGGCAAGCATATGTCTGGCATTCTAACAACATGTCTAGCCCATTGTAGTTGTGTTCTCTGTGCAATGCTAGGCATTATAATGCTAGCCCATTTAGCTCAAGAAAGACCTCAGTAATTGGTATCTTCTCCTATCAGGTGTTCTTCAGAATATTCCTAAAACAATTAAATGAAAGTGATTTAGTTTCCTGATATGGCACTTATAGCCTGTCCAGGATTCACAGGCCTATAGCAGTGAGGTCAGCGCAATGACTCTGTAGACTTTCAGTTTGGTAGTCAGTCTAATACCTCTTCTCGCCCACACTTTCTTTCAGAGCCCCCAAATACTGAGCTAATTCTGACAATGTGAGTGTCAACCTCATTGCCAATGTGTACCTCCCTGGAAAGAACACAGCCAAGATAAATTAACTTGTCCACAAGTACTCAAAACTTCTCCATTTCCTGTAATCGATGGCCCCACCTGTGGATGCTGTGATGCTGGCTGACGGAGCACCTGGGTTTTCTTAGTGTTAATTGGTAGACCAAAATTAACACAAGTAGCAGAGAATTGATTCATACTATGTTGCATCTTAGCTTCCAGGGGATGCATTGAGTGCAGTCATCTACAAACAGAAGATCATGCACCAATACTCCCTCCACTTTGGTCTTGGTTTGTAGTTGAAGAATTGCATCAATATGGTAACTGATCTTGAAGTATGGGAGTGAAGACACAGCCTTGTTTTACTCCATTGGTGACTGGGAAATCTCAAGAGCATTGTCCACCATTCAGAAACCTGGATTTTATGCCAAGATGGAACTGATGTGCAATATTGATGAACTTCTCCAGGAAACCAAATTTTTACATAAATGTTCCATAAAACCTCGAGACTGATGGTATCAAAGGCCTTGATCAGACCTACAAATGTTATATACAGACCTCTGTTCTATTATTGGTATTTTTTCTAGAGCTGTCAGGCAGCAAACACCATGTTGACTGTTCCTCTACCCTTTCTGAAGTCACACTGACTCTCAGGGAGGTGACCATCTTCCAAGTGAAGGATCGGCCTGTTGAGAAGGACTCTGGCAAGAATCTTAGCAGCAATGACTAAAAGAGAAATGCCCCTGTGATTGTCACAGTAGGGTGTGTCCAAGGAAGACTAGTACCTTGGTGTGAGGACTGATTTCTACCTTTGATGTCCACCTGAGTCACTTAGGTCTCACTTAAAACTCTAAGAAGCTGTCACATCCACAGCAGTCACACCCCAGTAAACCACTCTGGTAAAAGTTTTTAGTAATGAAATTTTGAAAACACAAAATGATTCAAATGAGGAAGAAAATGGGATAGCTGACTAAAGAGAATAATATATTTATTTACCTACCAGTATTTGTTTTTAATATGATATATACAGAATGTGGAAGTAGGAACAAATGACAAAGGATAAAGTCAAAAGAAAAGCTAAGTAAAAATATCAATTACTCATTCAACAAGCATTTATTAAACACCAACTTGGTGACTGATTGGAGGATGGACTGAAGTGGGAAGAGATTGAAAGCAGGTAGCCCACTGGCAGGCTATCATAATAATTCAGGTATGAGGTGATGAAGAATTGAAGTAGGGTGGCAATAAAGTCACAGGAGAGAAATATTCAAGAGATATTGCAAAGGTAAAATCAACAGGTCATGACAACAGACTGGATGTGGGGATTGAGAGAGAGAGGAATTCAGGCTGAGTCCTAGGTTTCAATACTGTTGCCTTCTACAATAACAGGCAAAGTAGGGGTTGAGGGTTGCTGAGGAGGGAAGAGGAAAAAGAGAGATATTTTAAGTGGAAATATAATGAGTTCTGTTTTATATATATATATATATATATATATATATATATATGTATATGTATGTGTATATGCATATGCATGTGTATATGTGTGCATGTGTATGTGTATATGTATATATAATAAATGTAAGATATTCTTTTTTTTTAGGTTTTTTTGCAAGGCAAATGGGGTTAAGTGGCTTGCCCAAGGCCACACAGCTAGGTAATTATTAAGTGTCTGAGACCATATTTGCACCACCTAGCCACCCCAATGTAAGATATTCTACTGTACATTCTGTTAAAGATATGAGACTGGAGGTCAGCAGAAAGTTTGGGACTGGATAGGTAGATCTGAGAATCATCTTTATCAGCTTTCAAATGGTAACTAAATTCATGGGAGCTAAAATTTTATATAGAGAGAGAAGAGGACCCAGGATTAAATCCTGAGGGATATCTCAGGGTATGACATGGAAAAGTATCCAGCAAAGGAGACAAAGAAGAAACTGTCAGATAGGTAGGAGGAGAACCAGGAGTAGTGGTATCCCAAAAATATATAGAGAAGAAAATATCGAGAAGGATAAAGTGACCATCAGTGTTAAATGCAAATTCTCAAAGTGAATTGAGGCTGGCAGTGATTGCCAAGAATTTTTTAAAGGGTCTTTTAAGTTATTTTTTAAGAATTGTAATGAATAGATTGATGTCAACCAGGAGGAAGTTCTCTAATGGAGTATTCCAGGGATCTGATATTGTCCTTTCACTGTTCAACATTTTTATCAATGACATGCTTTCCAAAACACATTTATCAAATGTGAAGATGACAGGAGAGATAACTAAATGTACATGTTATATGACAATATTATGTTCCAAAGAGATAATAATAATAAGCTGGAATGGTAGATCAATTTGAATAAGATGAAATTTCATATAAATAAGAAAGAAGTTCCACACACCAAAAAAAATCAAACATAAATATAGAATAAGGGCATGGCTAGATGTCAGTTTAAGTGAAAAAAAAACTGTAGGTTTGGTGACTTCAAATTATATATGTAACACTAGATTGCTAAAAAAAATTAGGCATAATTAAGAGGGGTATAGTGTACAAGACTAGAGAGGTAATAATAACCATATTTTTCTGCCCTGGTCAGATAACATCTAGAGTTCTGGGCACCTCCTTTTAGGATGGACAATGATAAATTAGAGCACATTCAGAGTACAACTCTCCTCCTCAAGAGAGGGAAATGGAGATTACACAATTTGAGGATCAGTCTTCTACATCTCTATAGTTTTATTAGCTAATCTGTAATTTTCCAAAACATCATTTCCTGACCATCACTCCTTTCTATTTGTTGTCACCCTTCATTAGAATGTAAGCACATTGAGGACAGGAATTATCTCACTTTTCATTTGTATCCCCAAAACTTAGGGTGGTGCCTAGCACATAAGAAACATTCAATAATTTTTTCATTCATTCATTCTTTTTTCCCTTAAACAATTGGACCTAACGATCACACATCATGAAATTTCATACTGAGAGAATTTTTGGAGAACATATAGTTCAACTTCCTCATTTTATAGATAAGAAAATTGAGGCCTGGAGAGGTGAATGATTTGTCCAAAGTCATAAAAATTAGTAAGCAGAAGGATTGGATTTGACTCAGGCCCTCTACCTCCAAATTCAGTTCTCTTTCTATGTACCATGGTGCCTAAAAATAGACAATATTTCCTGAGGATATTATAGTTGTCCTGAAGTATTTAAAGGTTTATTAAGCAGGAAAGGAATCTGACTTATCCTGTTTGCATCAAGGGGAAGGATTAAGCTATTAGATAGAAGTTGCAAAGAGGAATAATTTGGGCTCAGCATATGGAAAAACCTTACTTAACAATAAAAGTTGTTTAAAAATGGGAATATATCTTGGAAGCTCCTAGGTTCCCCTTCACTAGAAGTTGTTGATTTCTCCCTGATGACATAGAAGGGATTTTCATCTAGGTGTGGTTTGAACTAAATGATCTTTGAGACACCTTCTGATGCTGAGATTCAGTGATTCTTTAATAATATAAAGTTAGTTTAGGTTGAGTGATTCAGACTTGATCTAACTTGAGCAGTTGAGTAATCCAGAAAGGTAGAGTTAATGAATCTGACATGAAGAAGAAATATTTAGAAACATCTTATTTTATAAAGAAAGAAGTGATGTTTCTGAAAGGTAAAATAATTTGTCCAAGGTCAGACAGCTAGCCATTGTAACTAATACTCTCCCACCTAATGTTCAGTGGCACCAATCTATTCTAATAAGTCTCCTTAACCAAAAGGAAAACTTGAAATAAGGAATCTCTCCTGATCTGGGACATAGGAATGCTCTCTGTCAGAGCATTCACAGTCCAGATAGAGGCAGTTTAAAGAATAAATAAATAACCTAGAATTTGGAGAGGCATGGGGTACACTTAATCTCTGCTCCAACTTCTCAACTGTTAAATGGGGATAAAATAACACTGACTCCACAAGGTTATTGAGGTTGATGATAACCAAATGAGATATTTGCAAAACTTAGCTCAACAACTAGTATATAATGGATATTTAATAAGTGCTTATTACCTTCCCTTGCTCTAAAATGCTGAAGATGGATCATAGGCTACCCATATTACACATACTGGCTTCATACTAGCTCACAGAGTTTTATTTTGGATATGCATGAATTACCTAGACAGGTCACTTGAATAACATATTTGGAAGATTGACATTTTTTCCAGGATGCCTACCGAACACCCCACTGACCACAAGACATTCTGACATTCTTCTCCAAATTTTTATAGGTTCCTAAAGAGAAAAGTTAAGGGAAAATGTCACTTATCTGTGTTCCTAAAGGATTCATACACTAAATATAGGGGAAGAATTAAAGGATTCTCCAAATTCATCTGTGGTTCTTCTTCATTTCTTGAGTGATTGTACTGGCTTTTCAAGGCAATTTACCTAGCAGAGTTATTTATTCCTTGAGGCCCTCTTCAATCTATTAAGCTAACTTGCAGTTTTCAAAGTCTACTCTTCTCAAAAGCCCTCTTGTATTTCCCCTTGAACACAATACCCTATCTAAGCTTTTTTGCTGTCTCTAGATGGGTTTTCCTATCTCATATTTCCCACACTATTCTGATTCTCTTACATTTAGTAAATGATGTTGAAAGATCAGTCTGTCAGTAATATTAGGATAGGGGTAAGGGAAGATATTAAAAGCAATAAAATCAGTTATAAATTTATTGAAGCAATCAAAGAATAAGTAAGGGTCTGGACAAGGATGATGGCAGGAGAAATTTTAAAAGATATTGAAAATGCAGATGCTGACAGCATTATTTGTTTGACTTCCCAATGTTGGTAAAATTTAAACTTGATTAATTTTTACTGATATTGGCATCAGCCACACTGCTCAGATTGTTTTTACTCATGGCATAAAAATGAGATGGTTGGCAAAGATTGAGGTTTATTTAGGGCCACTGAGAGTAACTCCTTAATGCCTTCTCAGGTTTATCTTTCCACTTTGTGATTATGCAACACTGAGAGTTACTTTCCCTATTAGTACAGATTCAATTCCAAATTCCATTCTTGTCATGTAAGGTCCATCACAATTTTGCCACACCATATGCATTAAAATAACTTACATATATATGTGGTGCTTTCTATTAAATGAAGAATGTCCAAATGCATGATCTCATTTGATTTTTATAACAAGGTTAGATATTTTTGTGCCTCTCTTATTGGTAGCACAGCTGAACTCAGAGTGAAGAAGTGACATGACTAAGATCTCATAGCTAGTAAACACTTGAACTCAAGTAAGTACTATAATTCCCCCTTTTGACTCACAGTATATCATTCTTTCCTTTACAATGCATGCTCTATTCAAATTCAACTCATTATTCACTAAAATAGAAGTCAGTAAACTTTCTGAAATTTGTTAACATTGAATTTTAGCCAACCCTTGGACTGGTAAAGAATAAACAGGTTCCAGAGATGCCAAGAAAATTCATTTGTTGGAGATGGATAACCCAGATGATATGAGACAAGAGTAAACATTTCTTTTATTCATTTAACAAATAACTGAGTGCCTTCTGGGTATATAGCACTTATAAAGCCCACCCTCAGAGGTGGAAGGGGTATCAGAAGTCATTTAATCTACTCTTTATCTGAAGCTTGAATCTGTTCTATAATTCAAAGGGAGGCAGTTAGGTACTTATAGAGCACAGGCCCTAGAGTCAGTAGGACCTTAATAGTCGTGTGACTTTGGGCAAGTCACTTAATTCCATTGACCAATTGAAAAAATTAAAAAAAAACACTCAGGAGGGATCATTCTTACATCTGATTGAAGAGAGATAAAAACAGGTAAAAATAGCTAAACTAAGAAGATATATGTGCTTAATCCCATTGCCTTGCAAAAACCAGAAAAAAGAAAAATATTATATGCTATCAATCCCTATTATAACATGCTATAAGAGTTGTGATATCCTCCTTGAGAGGTCTTCAAGAAGAGACTGGATGACCATTTGTTGGAAAGTTTGTAAAGAGGCCTGAAAAATGACTAAATAACAAAAGATCTGGAGCAGGATGCACAATAGAGTGCATGAGGTTAAATTCCTTCATCTTATGAATAAGGGACAAATGAGACCCAGAGAAGAAAAGGTACTTACCTAAGATCATAAAGATATGAAGTAGAAGAGTCCAGATATGAACTTAAATCTTTATATTCAGTGGATTTTCCACTGTCTATAGGTACCTCCATGGGAAATAGACGTGAGAATGGCAAAGAGCAAAAAAGTCAATTTGTATTGCCCAAAGAAATTGTAATAATATATAGGCTTGTAATATACAAAACTACTGGAAAAATAGGTCAGTCAGTTGAGAAGGTCTTTCTTATATTGGGGAAGGGGAGGAGAGGAGAGACAATTGAGGTTAAGTGACTAGCCAAGGGTCCCACAGCTAGTGAGTGTCTGAGCAAAATTTGAGCTCAGGTACTCCTGACTCCAGGACTAGTGCTCTACCCACTGCATCATTTAGTTGCCCCTTGTGAAGGGCTTTAAATATCAAACAGATTAAACTGCAGTTAATCTAAGAGAAAATAGGGAGTCTCTAGTTTACTGAATAGGAAAGTGACAAGGTCTTTACTGTTTCCTCAACTCATCCTCCCATAATCAATGAGTAGCTAAATCTTATCTGTTCCCTTCCCTCCACTCACACACCCATCATCCTAGTTCAGATCCTTATCAGCAGGATTTAAAAGAACATCAGCACATAAAATCTGAGAGTCCTTTGCATAGAGATAATAGCTGAACCAATTGGAGGACAGGACTAAGGACAAAGGGCAAAAATTGTATACACACACACACACACACACACACACACACACACACACACACACAAACAAATTGAGGTAAGGATTCTTTCCTTCTTAACAGTTATCAAAAAAATGGAAAAGATCACCTTGAGAGCAAATATCTTTCCCTTAGAGAAAGATCTTAAAGCAAAAGCTGGATAATGAAATGTTGTAATGGGGATTCTTTGGAAAGAATGGATTGAAATAGTTGAATAGTGAGTGCCCTTCTAAATCTGAAATTTTGCAAATACTAGAATACACTCTCCTATAGCATTAAAAAAATTCTTAATAGTATTAATAGGAAGGAAACAACAGTCAAACTGGGATTATTTTTTTTCCCCAAACTCTCCCCTCTTCCTAACTTCTCTATTACAAAGGCTTAATCCTCAGGCTTGTAACATAGACTCTTCACAATTCTTTCTCCACCAAAACCAATCTGTTGCCAATCCCAGTGATTCTACCTTTTGCAGGATCTCTTCTATGTCGCTGCAAGCCCAAACATCTCATATTAGACTATTTCTACAACCTTCTCTGGTCTCACTGCCTCAAGCTTCTCCCTACCAGGCTATCCACCACTCAACTATTAAAATGATCTTCTTAAAGTCAAGGTCTGACTGTGTCATCTCCTATTCAATAAAATCCACTCCCCATTATTACCTAGATCAAATATAAACTCTTTTGCCCTTCCTAACCTAGTCCCTTTTTACCTTTTTAGTCTTCTTAAATCTTATTCCCTCTACCCACCCCCAAGATCCAATGACTGATGTTCTTAGGGTTCTTCAAATATGGCATTATATTTCCTTTTTTTTGTTTGTTTGTTTTTTTAGGTTTTTTGCAAGGCAAATGGGGTTAAGTGGCTTGCCCAAGGCCACACAGCTAGGTAATTATTAAGTGTCTGAGACCAGATTTGAACCCAGGTATTCCTGACTCCAGGGTCGGTGCTTTATCCACTGCGCCACCTAGCCGCCCCAGCATTATATTTCCTGTTTCTTTTCACTAGCTATCCACCATGTCTGGAGTGCTCTTCCCAGACTTCCTTCAGCTTTCAGCTAAAATCCCACCTTCTGCAACAAGCCTTTCCCATCCCCCTTAATTGTAATGTCTTTGCTGTGAGATTATCTCCAATTTAGCCTGGTAATATCTTGTTTGCACATAATTGTTGAGATGTTCTCTCCTCCATTAATATGTAAATTCCTCAAGGACTTTTTACCTTTCTTTGTATTTCCAGTACTTAGCAAAATGCTTAGAAAATACTTAATGAATGTTTGTTGGATTTGTGAAAGGAGTCCAGAACCAGGAGAATCTACATGTAATCCAAGTGTCAAGAAAGACTTCTAATCCTCTCAATTTTTGAAAATCTTTGGTGATTCTCAATAATAGTTCATCTCTTTGGTTCATTCCCCTACCCAGGATCTTAGTCTTAGAAATGGATGACTCCCTAGCTTATTTTAAATCACCTCTAGAGATAATACAATCCATTGCTGGAAACAACCCAGGGTTTTTTCAAAATGGAATATTTATTTAATACAGAAATTAATACAACAAAGTTACTTCAAGTATGTACAGGACTTAGAAGGAACTACCATCCCAGTCTGTGTAAGTAAATGCAATGGAGCTTAGTGAGCTACAAGTGAAACTAATCCTACAAGTGAAGTTTTGTAATTCCTGCTTCCCCTCAAAGTGGTTCGATATCAGTTCCACAAAATTCACCACTGCTAGGGAAGGTCTAGAATCCCAGAAATGTAATTGGATTGTGTTCTTCAGTCTAGTGATAGGCACAGTTCTCATCCCTGTTGGGTGACTTGTTCCTGTTCACCTATATCACACATTTGTAACTGACCCCAGTTTCTCTTGGCTATTGTCCTACTCTGCTATCTCTAATCTGTCATCTACCAATATTACAGCCACTATCTGTGATCCTACAGTATCTCAGCAGTACTCTGAGTAAAGAACAAAGGTTCCCAAGTCAGTGGCATAACACAGAAGTACTTGTCTGTCCTGTCCTCATGTTCTGGTTTTTTAATCTTCCTTCTTCATTTTAGGACTTATTATATGTCCAGAAACCCAATGTTGGTGCTTTCTGCCATAGGTCCTTAACCCTATAGCATTCTAAGAAAAGAATGAGGTTTCCCCTTCTAACTGCAACTGATTTTTTGCTGTAACTGGACTTCAAAAGGGATAGGAATAGGACAAAAATTAAAAGGCAGAAAAGGTCTCCATGCCTATCTGCTGTACAAGATATGAGTTGAAACTAGAGATAAACTATTCAAATAATAACTCTATGGTTTTCATAAATCTGAAATAAGTCTTAAACAAATGGTTAAAATAAAGGTTAAAATTGCCTTTTAAATAATCTAGAATTCACCTCTGTGAAAGCAAGATAATAGTAGCACCTACCTCACAGAATTGTGAGGATTAAATGTAATAATATAGGTATCTTGTAAATCTTAAAGGGAACATAATAGCTAGTTATGACTATTTATTATTATTATTATTATTATTATTATATTTATTAGAACAAATCAGAAGTCAGGGATCTAGAAAGTGAGTCTAAGCTAAAAAAGACAGGACTCAGAAAAGAAGGCAAACAAGAAATCTGATCTCCAAAAAGTATCAGTTAACTAGTAAGTAGCAAGCACTTGTTATTTACCAGGTGCAATGCTAGTCACTGGGAATGCAAAACAAAAATAAATGGTTTCTGCCTTCAAGAAAGCTATCTTCTATTATGAGAAAGAATATGTATATATATAATCACACACTAAATGTAGGCATAAAGTAAACTGTCTCCTTAAGAACCCTTTTATAAAAATCAGTTAATGATTAAAAAGAGCAAAAATCCTATTGGATGGGGTGCTGCAACTATACTACACTTAGGTCATATTACATTGTAGGAGCATTGGAATAGATCACACATATTTCTATCCTTACATTATAGGAGCTTATACTTTCAGATATTTTTTATTTTTCTCCACAGGAGGGGGAAAAAAAGGACTTATTAGAGAGATTCCTTATCTTCAACTCACTGGATGCTTAAAAAGTATCTATTAGATAAAATATTCAGAATTTTAAAAAAAATTAAGTGTCTTCAGTGAGTTTTTCTTTTACCAGTGTGACAATTTATGTGAAATAATCTTTATTATTTGAATATTTAAGCATCAAACCTCTGGTTTACTGTATTTATATTTAATTATGAAGGTTAATATGAGTAATCCCAACAGAACATGTTTAGTTTACTGATAATTAAAATATTGAGTTTTAAATGATACTATTGAGTGTATAGGTAAATGTGAAGTAAGAACTAACATGTATGAAGGAAAAATAAAACCTCTATGCTATATAAATTATCAGAAGATGTAAATTAATCTAAAATAGGATAGGGATTTTGGAAGTAAATGGAAATTGGCTATAGAACCTATCATAGAAGAGAAGGTCCATAGAGTTAAATGATACTAATAAATTAATAAAGTAGAAGGGATAATCAGCATTAAATTAAGAAAAAAAATAGAAATAAGAGAAGTAAGTACAGATGTTAATAAGTTGTTCCACACTATTAAGTATAATAGAACATTACATACAAACCAAAACTTAATTTGGAATTTTTCCCCAAGGAAAAAAAATGATAATTCCACTTTCTCTGAGGGGAGAAATCATGTGTTACTTGGGTTAGGAATGTTAACTGAAGCATCTCAAAAACTGGAAAATATCTGAGAAAGATAAAAGAGCTAGATTAGAAAGTTTAAAAGGTATTTCATTTGGAACTGTTTGCAGTATAAAAACTGCAATACCTAAAATAACTTGGCAAGAATGTTTAATAGTTTCAAAAGGCACTTTGGTAGTGGTAGGACACCACAACTAGTATATGTCAATTTTATTCAATTTATTTTCCAGAAAAAAAAGATGAAAGACATTTGTTGATAATATTAATAGTCAACTTCAAAGATTAGTAACAAAAGAATCATTTAAACCTGAAGAAGTCAATGACATTTAAATGGAACAAGTATGCTTAGACAATATTTCCAAATTTCCAGTGGTTAAAGATATATCTAGTTTGTCAGGTTAGTGGAAAAAATAGCAAATTTAATGTGTTGAAACCTAATTAATGCCAGTTCTAGTATATTAATCTACTTGTGTGCTACAGACACCAAAAGGGTCACTACAGATTGTGAACGTTTTTAAGAAGGAAGCCACGATCACCCTGCTAATACACAGAATATGTCAGTTGAAGTAGTCTAAGAACAAATTACCAAAGATTGAACCAAATACCTTTGATGCAACATCAGCAGTCCTATAAAAACAATGCATCAATGAGATATCATTTGTTTTAACTATTGTTCAGATGGATGTTAGAGTTTTCTGTGAATTAGCAAAAAAATTCTGTTTTTGTACATGAGAAAGTGAATTCCAGAAATTGAAATTGAACTTTGAGAAGCAGGAATAGGAAAAAGGGATAAAGGTCATTCTGCACCCTGAACATAGAAAAAAAGGGTCACATCTTTATCTAAGTAACCATTAGTTGATGAAGGAACACTACCATTAAGATACCACCTGAAGAACTATAATGTACTATAATTGTAGATTACCCAGTGTGTTATATGCACTCAAGAGAATTATCACTTTGTTCAAAAGAAGCTGATAGGCAATATCACAAATTAAGAGACCATGTAAGATCTGATTTGTTTCCAAGCAATGAAAAAAATTACAAAGTTTTAAGAGGAAAAAATCTTTGAAGTAATGATAAAACATGAGAATTGTTGAAGATTAACCATGAAATAAATGAAATAAAAAAAATGAAAATTATGAGCACAAAACTCTTACTAGAAATTCAAGTGAAACATCAGAAGTTACTATATTAAAGAAAAAAATCATACTAAAAATCAGTCCCAATGTTCAATAATCAGTAAAGATAACTTATTTTAAAAATATATTGCAGTTGAAAAATCAATAACTGGGATTACTCATATTAACCTGCAGTTCAAATGATGGTGATGTGATTCATATTGGTACCTGCTATAGGTTCACTAATTTCACCAGTCAGTTTTTTAGCAAAAAGAAAAAGGAAATCAAAGAGGAATGAGAGAGGCAACCCCCATTTTACCCTGATATACCAGTTGTAGAAGAAAAATAGGTTACATCATTAGAGGACTATAATAAACTGCTTAAGTTATTTCAAAATATAGTTACCATGGTATAATATTGACAACAAAATAGCTAGAAATTTAGAACTAAGAATAAAATTATAAAGAATATTAAACAACTATTAGTCTTACAACTAATGACAAGGGTAAATCTGGAGAGGTAATTACTTATACTGAAAAACTGAGTTAAATAAAGACAAATATGTCATATGTGAACTAGTGACAGTTATTGCTCTTCACCATCACCTTTAGATGAAGGTGAAGCTTTTCACAAGAGTTTGTTCTCTGCTGCCACCTCTGTCTTCAGAAGAAAAACTGGCAAAATTTTGCAGGTGTCCTAGCCTGTTGAACCAGCTTGATGAGTAAGCCTGAATTGTTTTGTTTTCAGGTTCATTCTGACTGGATAATGCCATATCTCCATTAATGAATAAAGGTTATAATGAAGTACAAAACTGGATTTTGTCAACTCAAGAGTGGGGGGGGGATCAAGTAATGAGCAGAGAAGCAATTTCATGTAATACAGATATTCTTGAATGGCTCAATAATATGAAGCACATGGGTTTTCTTCTCTCATTTGTTTTATTATTATGTTGCTATATGTGTACCCACTCATCAACATAGCTATTGAATTGGTTTATTATTTTTATAATAAATTTATTATTTATATTTAATATGTTAGTATAGCATATATTAATACTATATTTATCTATAATATTTATTTTTATTTATTATTAAGAAAATGATTATTTTTTGAGATCTAAAAATATAATTTTGAGTGAATGGTTTTGTTGCATATTCTGTGGATGTTACCTCATAAGTAACTAGTTGTACAGATAAGAAATACATTGGATAAAGCCCAAGAACTGGAATGATGAATAGGAAATGTTTATTTCCCCTCAACAGAGTTACCCTTAAAATCATGATAGATTTTTAATGTAACTATGTGGTGGTCAGCTAGGTTGGAGTGAGCAAGCCAAATACAGAAAAAAAATGGAATGCCTCACATGGCTCAATAAGATATATGAGGCCTCAAATGAAACACCATGGGAGTGTTTTTAATCCATAGTAACTATAATGATGACTTCACTGGATCATGATTACCTCATTGCATCTACAAAGTGAATCCAAGGCAAATGAAGAATGGGGGAGGAACACATGGTTCCTTATGAATGCTAAGAAAGAAAAATCATAAAAAGCTTCATGTAGCAAAC
Source organism: Macrotis lagotis (assembly GCF_037893015.1). NCBI lineage: Eukaryota > Metazoa > Chordata > Mammalia > Peramelemorphia > Peramelidae > Macrotis > Macrotis lagotis. Next base: position 739,970,262 of record NC_133658.1, read on the forward strand.
AGCATTTTGATACAACTTTGAATTAAACAAGGAAATTTAAAAGGCAGAGATAAGGTAAATGTGCTTTCAGTCAATGCAAAGACAGGTGATCATTTTGTGTGTGAAGCAGTAAGGACAGTTAAGGACTTAGGACATCAGAAGGGAGTACTGTATAATACATTTGGAAAAAGAGGTTGGGGCCAATGTATGATAGGTTTTAAAAACTAAAAGGGGCACTAGAAGGAGTTTACAGGGGTCTCTTTGCTGGGGGGTGGGGGCAGAGCTCTGTTGCTTTGTTCATACTTGGATCCAGGTGGCAATTCAGGCAGTTCCAGAATGAGGAGGAGTACTAGAACACTAGATCTTGCAGGTATAGGAGAGCTAGAACACTAGTCATAGTTTCAGGGTTGAAAAAAACATGTCTGTGATCACTCACAGATCAGAGCACAGACCAGGAGAGTAGTAAACACACCTTTCCTTAGATCATAGCACCTTGGAAAAACTGAAAATTTACAGAACCTTAGAAAGATCTCTGAAAACAGCTGTACAAAATTCCCCAAAGTACTGCACTCTCCAATCTGGAAGCAGATAAGCAATGAGTTAAAAGTCAAGAAATAGGTTGGGAAAGGAGCAAACCCAAGAAAAAAATTCTAACTATAGAAAGTTATTATGTTGACAAGGAAAATTAAAATACACTCAGAAGTCAGTTAAGTCAATACGCCTATAGCAAAAGCCTGAGAGAAAAATGTGAATTGATCTCAGGACATGGAAGAACTCAAAAGGGATTTTTGAAATCAAGTAAGAGGTGGAGGAAAAACTTGGAAGAGGAATGAGTTTGATGCAAGAAAATAATGAAAAAAGAGTCAACAACTTAGTAAAGGAGGAATATAAAATACTGAAGAAAATAATCCCATAAAAAACTGAATAGGTCAAAAGGTAAAAGCAGCACAAAAATCCAGTGAAGAGAAGAATACCTTGAAAAGCAGAATTGGTCAAATGGAAAAAGAGACACAAAAATTTATTGAAGAGAACTCCTTAAAAAATAGAATTGGTCAAATGGAAAAGGAGGTACAAAATTACACTGAAGAAAATAATTCCTTAAAAATTTGAATTAGGCAAGTGGAAGCTAATAACTCAATGAAAAAATCAAGGAAAAAATAAAACAATCAAAGCAAAGAAAAAAAGAGAAGACAATGTAAAATATCTCATTAAAACTATTGACCTAGAAAAAAGATCCAGGAGGGATAGTTTAAAAATTATTGGACTTTCTGAAAGTCATGATCAAAATAAGAGCCTAGACATCATCTTTCAAGAAATTATCAAGGAAAACTGTCCTGATATTCTAAAACCAGAGAGTAAAATAAAAATTGACGAACTCCACCAATCACTTCCTAAAAGAGATCTCAAAAACAAAAGCTCCCAGGAATATTATAGCTAAATTGCAGAGCTCCCAGGTCACAGAGAAAATATTGCTAGCAGCCAGAAAGAAACAATTCAAATGTTATTGAGTCACAGGATAACAAAAGATTTAGTAGATTCTATGTTAAGAATTGAAGGGGGGTGGCTAGGTGGATAGAGCACCCACCCTGAAGTCAGGAGTACCTGAGTTTAAATCCAGCCTCAGACACTTAATAATAATTGCCCAGCTGTTCGGCCTTGAGTGAGCCACTTAACCCCATTTACCTTGCAAAAACCTAAAACAAACAAACAAACAAACAAAAAGAATTGAAGGGATTGGAATATGATATTCCAGAGGGCAAAGAAATTAAGATTACAACCAAGAATCATCTTCCCAGCAAAACTGAGTATAATCCTTTGGGGGGGGGGGGAATGGATATTCAATGAAATAGAAATTTTTCAAGCATTCCTGATGAAAAGATCAGAACTGAATAGAAAATCTGACTTCCAAATACAAGACTCAAAAGAAGCATTAAAAAGTTAAACAAGAAAGGGAAATCACAAGTTTAATAAGGTTAAACTGTTCACATTCCTACATGGGAAGATGATACTTGTAACTTGAGAACTTTCTCATTATTAGGGCAGTTAGAAGGAGTATTTCTAGACAGAAGACATAGGTGTGAGTTGAATATGATAGAATAATATCTAAAAAATAAAATTAAGCTGTGAGAAAAAGGAATAAACTGAAAAGGAGAAAAGTAGAATAGGGTAAATTATCTCACATAAAAATGGCAAGAAAAAGCTTTTATATTGGAGGGGAAGATGGGGGAGGTGATAGAGAACGCTTGAACCTTACTCTCATTGAAATTGGTTCAAAGAGGGAATAACATTCACACTCACTTGGGTACAGGAATCTATCTTACCCTACAGGAAAGTAGGAGGGGAACAGGGATAAAAATAAGTGAAGGAGTGCTCATAGAAGGGAGGCTGGTTTAGAGAAGTAGTAGTCAGAAGCAAAACACTTTCGAGGAAGGACAGGATAAAGGGAGATAGAGAATAGAATAAAGACAGGGGAAACAGGTTGTAAAGCAATACAGTTAGCAATCATAATCCTTCAAATATATAAGTAAATGAGTCAAATTTCTAAAAGTAAGAATCATTTCCCAAATGACAAATGTTCAAAAAATATGTACAGTTTTCAGATGAAGTAATCAAAGTTATCTATAGCCATATGAAAAATGCTCTAAATCAATATGGATAGGAGAAATGCAAATTAAAACAATCTGAAGTACTACCACATACCTATTATATTGGCTAAGGATCAGAAAAGGAAAATGACAAATGTTGGAGGGGTTGTAGGAAAATTAAGAAACTAATGGTAAGTAGAGTTGTGAACTTATTCAAACATTCTGTAGAACAATTTGGAACTATATCCAAATATTTATGGCATTTCTTTTCCAAAGAATTGAAAATTGAGGGGATGCCCATAAATTGGGAAATGACTGAACAGTTTGTGGTATATGATTGTGATAGAATACTATTGTTTTATAAGAAATGGTGAGCTAGATGCTCTTAGAAAAACCTGGGAGTCTTAGAACTGATGCAAAGTAAAATGACTAGAACCAGCAGAATGCTGTACACAGTAACAGCAATACTCTAAGATGATCATCTGTGAATGATTTAACTTTTCTCAGCAATACAATGTTCTAAGACAACTCTGAAGGAACTATGATGAAAAATGCTATTCATCTTTAGAGAAACAACTAATAGAATTTGAATATAGATAAAACTTTTTTAACTTTTTATATTTTTCTTGGGTTTTTTATTTTGGTCTATGTTTTCCTTTACAACAAGACTAATATGGAAATGTCTTACATGTATAACCTATATCAAATTGCTTGCTTTCTCGGTGTTGGGAGAATTTAGAATTCAATTTTTAAAATAAAGGTAGAAAATTGTTTTTACATGTAACTGAAAAAATAAAATATTAAATTAAAAAAAGATAGTTGGATTTCTCAGTCTAAGAACCATCTGCATAATGAGGATAATCAAAATATGGAAATTAATAAGATCACCAAATGAGAGAATCAGAAATGTAAAGGTTGGGATATGTGTCATACCCTTAACACAAAATGCCCCCTTAACACAAAATGTCCCCCCCACACACACACACACAATCATTCACTCACTCACATATAGCAAATAAGTCCATTTATCCAAGCTAATGGGAAACAAAAATCAATACATAGATAAAGCTATATCAGACAATACAGAGTAAGTGAACCATCTCAGAAAAATTATTACAATAGATCACTCTTCGTCAAAAGCTAATGTTTTGCTAAATTAACCTGGGTCTTTCACCCAGGTTACATTACCCTTCAAGTCATCAATATCCTACCTTTGCAAAGAATGTTCTCCCTCCACTCCCTTCACTTCTGAGAATCCCTAATTTTCTTCAAAGCACAGGACACACAAAAACTTTCTTGATACTTTGTTAGTGTTCTCTAGTCTTGAAATTATCTTGCAAATACTAATTTTTCTCATGTATCCTATCAATAGAACATAAGTTCCTTGGGGGGGGGGGGGCTACTTTGTTTTTGTCTTCATATGCCCAGCATCTAGTACAGTATCTTTAATAAAGTAGACACTTGATAAACCCTTACTAAATTTAATTCACCCTTACTCTTTAATGTGAATTAATTATGATAGCTACAACTTGACCAACAATATTATTTCTTCCGTCTCGAAACTTGGAGATCTGTGTGAAATCACTGTGACCTGAACTAAAAAACTTGAGACTGTGTAACTTTTGGTAATTCTCACTAAACAGTTGGCCCAGGAACAATAGAAACCTTATACATAGTCCAATATAACCACATCAAAGATTTAAATCTGGAACCATTCTTTAGAAGCTATTTATTCCAACTCTTCATTTCACAGATAAAGAATCTGAGTTCTAGAGAGACTGACTCATCTATAATGAGTGACAGAATGAAGATTTGAACCCAAGCCCTAGGCATAGTGAGAGATTTGTTGTTGTTTTTGCTTTTTTGTTTTTAAGCATAATATGGTGCTAAACCTCAAGAACTAGTTGAGATTTCAAGATTATATATATATATATATATATATATATATGTATATAATTACTTAATAAATTCCATAATTCAAACTAAATGTTTATAAGAATTCAAAAAGGAATCTCAAGGAATCTGGAGTAGGGAGGATAGTTCATAAAGGAGATTTAACCAGAACTGGTTAAGTGTGGTCTGGATAGAGGTAGACCTGAATTCAAATTTTGTCTTAGACACATACTTACTTGATTCTAGTCAAGTCACTTGTCCTCTGCTTGCCTCAATATCCTCATCTATGAAATGAAAATAATCATAGCACCTACATCTTAGGATTGTTATAAGAATCAAATGAGATCACATTTTGTAAAGCTCTAGACCCAGAGCTCTAGCCACTGGATCACCTAGCTGATTCTGAAAAGGCAACTCAAGAATGATGAAGGAGGTGAGTTGTGTTTGAAGCCTAGAGAAAAACAATACATTGTGGAGGAGTGATTACTGGACTTGGGCTCTGGAAAAACTTGGTCTTAAATCCTTTCTATAACATTGAAGAGTTCTGTGATCATGAGCAAGTAATTTAACTTTTCTGAGCCTTGGGCAACTTTCTAGGAATATAAATTATAGAAAGAAGTTGTGACATGCATTAGTAGAAGAAGTTCTCACATCTAAAAAAATTAGAGAGGTAGGATATGACTAAGAGGAAATGAAGAAGGTGGCCAACTTTTGCAGGCAAGTACAAATAAATGCTTAGAGATATGGGTGGTACCCGAAAGAAGCTGCAAACAGAAAGAAAAGGTACAGGATTATAAGAAATTAGAGTAGTCAGATGATATATATGTCAATTAGTTGGGCCTTGAAGAATGTGCTAAGTAAAGTCAACATTATTCATTAAGCATCTACTATGTGCCAAAGTCTATGATAGGCATGAGAAATAAAAAAGACAAAAACAAAACAATCCTCATCTTCAAATTTAATTTCTACTGGAGTGAAACATGTACACAGAAAAATAAAGTAAAAATAAATACAAAATAAATAGAAAGGTTTTTTTGAGGGGAGCACCAACAACTAAGTTAATCACAAAAGCCCTTCTATAGGTAGCACTTGGACTAGGCCTTGAAAGGAGGTATAGTATTCTAAGAAGCAGAGGAGAGGAGACCATTCCAGGCCCAGAATATGCAAAAGTATGGAGGTGGGAGATGAATGTACCATGGAAAAGAACAAGAGAACAGTTAGGTTGAAACAAAAGCACATGATGAGTAGTGTGCAAGCAGCCTAGAAAGATAGGCTGGAGCCAAACTGGAAAATGTGTTTGATGCCAAACAAAAGAATTTGTGTGTTGTTTGAAAAGTTGAAGCTTCTTGAGCAGGAAAATGACATGCTCAGACCTGCACTTTTGGAACATCAATTTGGCAGCTGGGTGGAAGACTGGAGAAGGAAAACTGGAAACTATTGTATTAGTTCAGCCTAAGAAATAATCTAGATTTGATGTGGCAAATTGCAAATCAATGTAGATTTCTGAACAAGGGAGGGATGTGATCAAAGCAATATATTGGGAAGGTTGTTCTTACTCCTTTACCTTAGTCCTGGATAGCCAAGAGCAATTAGTTCTAATATTAGATTTCTGATACTCTGTGGATTCAATTTAATTCCATATATATTTATTAAGAGCTTACTATATATCAAGTTTGGGAAGGGCATCTCCCATTATCCTAGAATTATAGGTTTTGGACTGAAAAGGATCTTAGAAACTATATATAATCTACTACCTTCATTTTACAGATGGAATATGAAGTACAGAGAGTTAAGCCTAATGTGATAGAGGAAGGATTTGAACACAGGTTCTCTTACTTTAAACCTATGCTTTTTATACTTTTCTAAGAGGGTATCACAAAATTATTAAAAAAGATTTAAATTACCAACAGTAATAAGTATGTATATAGATAAATAAATTTATGTACATGTTGTCTTCCCCTATAGAACTTAAGTTCCTTAAAGGTATACCAAAATAAGGTTAAAATGGATCTACGATTTACACATAAACAAATTAGGAGAGACTCTAATTTGTTTATGTGTAAATCGTAGATCCATTTTAACCTTATTTTGGTATACCTAATTTGTTTATGTGTAAATCGTAGATCCATTTTAACCTTATTTTGGTATACCTTTAAGGAACTTAAGTTCTATAGGGGAAGACAACATGTACATAAATTTATTTAGGACCGAACAAGATACAAAATGGATTATTTTGATTATATCAAATTAAAAAGGTTTTGTACAAACAAAACTAATGCAACCAAAATCAAAGAGAAAGCAAAAACTGAGAGGAAATTTTATAGTAGATATCTCTTTTTAAAAAAAACCTTATTTTTTCAAATACATGGCAAACCATAAAATTTATATGAACATAAGTCAATCCCCAATTGATAGTTAGCTAAAGGATATGAACAGGGAGTTTTAGACAAAGAAATCAAATTCATCTATACTCATATAGAAAAATAGTCTAAATCACTATCGTGTAGAGAAATGCACATTAAAACAACTCAGAGGGGCGGCTAGGTGACATAGTGGCCCTGGAGTCAGGAGTACACGAGTTCAAATTTGGCCTCAGACACTTAATAATTACCTAGCTGTGTGACCTTGGGCAAGCTACTTAGCCCCATTGCCTTGAAAAAAAAAAAACTTGAAAAAAACTTTAAAAAAAGCCGACTCAGATACTAACTACTTCACACCTATCAGCTTGGCTAATATGACAAATAAAAGAAAAATCACAAATGTTGGAGGGAATGTGGGAAAACTGGGACAGTAATGCACTTTGGATCCAGTAATACCACTGCTAGGTCTGTATCTTGGAGATTTTTTTTAAAAGGAGGGAGGGTTGATATTTATGTATACAAAAATATTTATAGTAACTTTTTTGTGGTAGTAAAAAAAATGGAAATTGAGGGAATGTCATCAACTGGGGAGCAGCTGAATAAGCTGTGTTATATGATTATAATGGAATATTATTGTGCAACAAGAAATGATAAGCAGAATGATTCCAGAAAAACCTGGAAAAAAAGTACAGGAACTGAAACAAAGTGAATTGAGCAGAACCAGAACATTGTACATAACAGCAATATTGCATAATGAATTGTGAATGACTTGGCTATCTATCTTCAGCAATGCAATGACCTTAGACAATCCCAAAAGACTCATGATAAAAAAATACTAGCCTACCCCAGAGAAAGAATTGATGTAGTCTGAAAGGTTGAAGCTTACTATTTTTCATTTCCTTTCTTTTTTTGCCTAAGTTTGAATCAATTTGGACAAAATGATTAATATAGAAATGTTTTACATGGTTACACAAGTATAAAAAGTCAGGGACTATTTCATTTGTGCTGACCTTTTTTTAGGTTTTTTGCAAGGCAAATAACTAGGTAATTAGTAAGCATCTGAGGCCAGATTTGAACTCAGGTACTCCTGTCTCCCAGGCAGGTGCTCTATCCACTGTGCCATCTAGCTGGCCCAACAATCCTCCCCCCCCCTTTTTTAAATCTCATTTTGTACAAATTTTTTTTTACATTAATAAAATATTCTTGTTTAAGAGTAAATGAAATACCCCCTCCCCCCATAAATATAGACTTGCTTGAGCAATAGAGATAAAAAAAAAATTAAAATAAAAAAAATAGTAATAATTGTAGGCATGGCCAGGTGGCGAAATGAATGAAGCACCAGCCCTGGAGCCACGAGCAACTGAGCCCATATTGGGCCCTGTAGACCCAACAATTACCCAGCCGTGTGACATGCAAGCCACCCGATCCCCACTGCCCTGCAAAAACCAAAAAGAAGGAAAAAAAAAGACCCAAAATAAAATAGTAATAATAGTAAGGGTGGCTGGGTGGCAGACAGAGCATTGGCCCTTGAGCCAGGAGCACCCAGGTCTGAATCCGGCCTCAGACACCCAATGATCACCCTACTATGTGGCTCCAGATGGGCCACCCAGCCCCATTTGCCCTGCACCCTCCCCCAAATAATAATAATAAAAAATGTGCTTCAGTCTTTGTTCCAACACCAACAACTCTGTCATGGGTGGATCACATTCTTTATGGTAAGTCCATCTCAGAAGTTACTTCCAGGGGCAGCTAGGTAGCACAGTGGATAGAATACTGGCCTTGCAGTCAGAAGTACCTGAGTTCAAATCCAACCTCAGACAATAATTGCCTAGCTGTGTGGCCTTGGGCAAGCCACTTAACCCCATTTGCCTTGCAAAAACTAAAAAAAAAAAAAAAAAAAAGTTACTTCCATATTTTTCCAATGTTGACATTGCTGATTGCAACTCCCTCCTTTCTTATTTCTCTACTACCATGTACTATATTTTCTCTCTCCTTTCACTCCGACTCTGCTGTAGGGTAGCTGAGTGGCACAGCAGACAGATCCCTGGTCCTGGGGCCAAGAGGCCCTGAGCCCCCATACCACCCCTTAGGCCTAGCCTCTACCTGGCCCTATGGTCCTAGACAGGCCTTCCAATCCCAGCCCCTTGCAAGAAGTAAAAAAGAAAATGTGTTATATCTGACCACTCTTCCCCCATGGTCCATCCTCTCCTTTATTCACATCCCCACCCCTTCCCCCTGCTCCCCCCTCCTTCTTACTCCAGATGTCTATATCCCATTGAGTATATATGCTGTTTCCTCTCCTAGCCACCTCTGAGGAGAACAAAGTTTCCCTCATTCCCCCTTGCCTCCCCCCTTCCATATCATTGCAATAGCTCATTGAAATAAAGAAAAATCTTATTATATGAAATATCTTGGCCTATTCCCCCTCTCCTTTTTTCTTTCTCCCGTTACATTTCCCCTTTTTTCTATTGACTCCATTTTTACACCATATTTTATCTTCAAATTCAGCTTTCTCCTATGCTTCAACTATAAAAGCTCCCTCTACCTGCTCTATTAACTGAGAAGGTTCATATGAATATTATCAGTGTCATTTTTCTATGCAGGAATACATGCAGTTCATCATCATTAAGTCCCTCATATTTTCCCCTTCTCCTCCACTCTCTATGCTTCACCTGAGTCCTGTATCTGAAGATCAAACCTGTTCAGCTCTGGCCATTCCAAAAGGAACATTTGAAATTCCCCTGGTTCATTGAAAGTCCATCTTTTTCCCTGGAAGAGGACATTCAGCCTTGCTGGGTAGTTCATTCTTGGCTGCATTCTAAGCTCTTTTGCCTTCCAGTATATTATATTCCAAGCCCTAGGAGCTTCCAATGTAGTTGCTGCTAAGTCCTGTGTAATCCTGACTGCAGCTCCACAATATTTGAACTATGTCCTCCTGGCTGCTTGTAATATTTTCTCTTTGACTTGGGAGTTCTGGAACTTGGCTATAATATTCCTAGGGGTTGGTTTTTGGGGATCTCTTTCTCGGGGAGATTGGTGGATTCTCTCCATTTCTATTTTGCCCTCTGCTTCTAGAATATCAGGGCAATTTTCCTGTAGTAATTCTTTGAAAATGATGTCAAGGCTCTTTTCCTGATCATGATTTTCAGGTATTCCAATAATTTTTAAATTATCTTTCCTAAGTCTGTTTTCCATATCAGTTGTTTTTTCAATGAGATATTTCACATTTTCTTCTAATTTTTCTTTTTTTTTTGTTTTGAAGTATTGATTCCTGATTTATGGTAAATTCATCAATCTCCCTGAATTCTATTCTTTGTCTGAAGGACTTGTTCTCTCCTCAGAGAGTTTTATCTCTTTTTCCATCTGGCCAATTTTGCTTTTTAAAGCATTCTTCTCCTCAATAACTTTTTGAACTGTTTTATCCATTTGACCTAAGCTGGTTTTTAGCATGCTATTTTCTTCAGCATTTTTTTGGATTTCCTTGACTAAGCTGCTGACTTCATTTTCATGTTTTTCCTGCATCTCTCTCATTTCTTTTTCCAGTTTTTCTTCTAACTCCCTCATTTGATTTTCAAAGTCTTTTTTTGAGCTCTATCATAGCCTGAGCCCAATTTCTGTTTTTCTTGGAGTCTTTAGATGCAGGAGCTTGTGCTTCCTCATCTTCAGACTGAGTGTTTTGATCCTTCTTGGGCTCATTTGCAAAATATTTCTCAATGGTGTTGCTCTTATTTCTCTGCTTGCTCATTTTCCCAGCCTGAGCCTGGTTTGGGGTGCTTCCTGAGCTTCTGGGACACTCCCACAAGGGTCTCAATGTGTGAGGCTCTGTCCTCCCTCCTGGTCTGTGAATGACCATAAGCGCCCCCCTCTGCCACGGGGCTGAGGTGGAGGGGGCCCTGCTGTTCTATGGGGGGCCTAGACTGCAATCAGGTTCTGAATGTGGTCAGAACCCCAGCATCTTGTTCCAGAGGCAGAGGACAGAGCTCTGCAGTCTCACTTCACTCCCCTCCCTCAGCTCAATGGGCTCATGCCCTAGGGGCTACTGCTTACCAGCTCTGCTTGAAAGACCAAGCTGCTTGCTGTGTGCCCTGAGGGCTGGGCTCCACATGCTCACTCTGGCAGAGGTCCCCTGCTGTTCCCCCACTTTGTGCCGGTGGTCCCCGGGGTGTTGCTCCGGAGACTCCCCCACTGCTGTGAGCTGGGGCTCCCAGCACCCTGGGGCTGCCTCCTGGAGGCTGAGGTTCTTTCACTCTGGTGGGACACCCCTCTGGCGGGCGCCCCTCCAACCCTGGGAAGCAGAGCCTTTCTGCTCTTTCCCAGGTTACCTTGAGTAGGAGAACTGCCTCACTGGGTCCCTTTGTGGGTTCTGTCTCTCAAAAGTTTAGTTAGAGTCCTTAGCTTATGAGTTTTATCAGAGAGCGCCTAAGACTTGATCCTTTCTTGTCGCCATCTCCCCAACAATGCTTTTTAATAAATGTTTCTGACCAGTCGACACAGACATTGAGGAAGGCTAGAAAGGGATCAGGAATTAAAATAGAGCAGGGTGACCCAACATCAGAATTGTAGGGAATTACTGATCTAAAAACTAGCAGATTGCTTAGAATCCTATATGATCAGAACCCAGCCAAAGTAGTGCTTGGTGGAGAGAGATAGATATAGAAACAGGGTCTATTTTTTATTTTTGCAATAACGAATTTTTGCAACAATAGGCTACATAAAAAAATATCAAGATAAAAAGAATTGAGAGGAACACTAAAAGTCTGAACCACATAAATCAATTAAAATTCTCAATTCCCTATATTGGCTAACAATTTATAAAGTTTTAAGGTTTGCTAAATGCTTCTGTATGTGCAGCTGTGTAGTAAAGTCAAATGACCTGACTACTGGTGGAGAGAACCAAGGTTAGGATTTAAAATTTTCTGTAGATAGTAAGGGCCAGTGACTTTGATATGTGGGTACAATGACAAAAAACAGTCCTCACACTGAGTCTAACTGGAACCAACATGCAAATAACTATATACAAACAAGATACCGACAGTATAAATGGGGGTGGGGGAGTCTCAGAGAGATAGATCTAAGTTTGAGGATTGATAGACTTGAAGGGAGCCAAGAAAACCAAGAAGTATTGATAAGGGTATGTGTGAAAATTCCAGGGATGTGGGACAATCAGTGAAAATGCTTGATTCTTTGGATCAAAGTATAGCACGGAAACAATGTAAAGATTATCAGATTGCCTTCAGTGGGGGGAGGGGAAGGAAGGGTGGTGAAAAAAGTATAAAATTCAAAACCTTACCAAAAATATTAACTATTATCATATATCATTGGAAAACAAAATATTTATATAATAAAAAAATTTTAAATGCTTGATTCTAGAAATGGATTGGGTTTGGGAGGGTTTTTTGTTTTTATTTCTGCAAAATTTTTGGAAATCCTGTCAAGAACTATTTATTAAGTGCAATGATAAGTGCTGGGGATACAGAGAAAGTCAAAAACAGTCCCTGCTCCGGAGGTAGCTAACAAGTTAACAGAGTGGAGGGAGTTTCCGTACCGGGAGGGTCCCGCTGATCTACTATTTAAAGGTTCAGACACCTCCATTCTAACTCCCCCCCCCCAAAAAAAAAACAACTGTTGACCCTCAATAGGTATTCATTGATGATAAGGGCACTTTTCCGATACACTTCCCGCCCGCAGGAAAGGTGACTTCCGGCTTCCCTGCCCGCCGGGGTCGCTTCCCGCTCTGCTCCCCGGGGCATGCGCCGGAGCACGCGCACTGAGAAGTCAGCGGAGGGAAGAGGTCAGCACTTCCCTGTTCCCCAGGCCGCGGGCCGGGCTCGGCGGACCCGGATTAGGGCTCCAAACGAGACAAAGGGCTGGCCGTCGCCGCTCTCGCGAGACCGGCGGCTGCGGCGGAGGTATCTCCGGAGGGGCTGCTCCGATTCCCTAGATAGGAAAAGCAGTCCTGGGCCTTGCGCCGCCACTTCCGCGAACATGGCGGCAAGTGCGCGGAGGGCGGCGTTAATCGCCGAGTGGGGCCGCCGCCTGCGTCGTGGCCTCGCCGAGGGCCGACGGGCGCTTCCCCGGCCGGGCCCCCTGGCCGCGGCCGCGGCGGGGGTTGCAGCGGCAGGAGTCGCTGCGGTCTGGTACGGGGCGCGCCGAGGCCTCCCGTCGGCCGCTTGCCCGACTGTGTTGGCGCAGGTAAGGCTGCGGGCCCCGGCGGGAGAGGAGCCGCCCTGGGGCGGGGCGTGAGGGGCGGGGCGGGACCTGAGGGACGGGCGGCTGCGAAGCCGGGCTGTCGGGGCTGCCCGCCCCAAAGGGCGCGTTGATGGCGCGTTCGCTGCTGGAGCCTCTGTGGCCGGCGGCAAAGGGACTAAGGTCCAAAAGGCCGACGCTGTAGCCCAGAATAAAGCGCACCTACGGAGGATACCCCAAGGGCGGTCTTTCATTCTCCTCCTGCCCCCCCGGGGGTCTGGGGTCTCCGACTCCCTGAGGAGCCAGGGTAGAGGGAGGAATAACCATCCTTTCCACGCCAGTGGTTTCTGAACATCACGCACATTCCGAGTGGAAGCGCAGACACCCCCCAGGCCCAGCACTGACACGGTGGATTCTGTCAGACACTACAGTGTTCCCCTGCCGGGAGACTCCCAGAGCCTGTGCACAAAGAGGCCACGCCTTGCTTAAGTTCGGCTACTAGACTAACCATGCTTATTGTATAAATATCATCCATACATTTTTCCAATAAGCTCTTTTTGAATTTGAGATGACCTACTGGACACTCAGTTTAAGAAGTCAAAAATGTCATGGATGGTTAAGGTTACATATGTAGAACTGAGAATCACCTGCATAAAGAAGAGACTTGAACCTAATGGGGAGTGGGTTTGTTGATGAAAAAAAAAATCACACCGGTTGACTGGAGAAGGTTGGCCAAAAAGTCTTAGGGCAGTTTTAAACTAGGTTGAGGTATAGCTAAATGACATAGTGTTGGTAAAAGAGGTTTAGCTCCTGCACTCTTGTCAGACACTTAACCTGGACAAGTTCCTTATCTGGAAAATAAGGATAATACCACATACTTCCCGGGGTTGTAGTGAGGATAAGATGAGATAATATTTGAAGAGTGCTTTGCATTCCATAAAACATGATAACTATAACTGCACTAAGATTTTTGTAACTTTGTGTATATTTGTAAATGAAAGAATGGGAAAAATGTTTTTTAAAACAAAATATAAAATTTTTAAATATGCTCCTATGAAAATGACTAAATATGATATAAATCATTAGGCTGAATAGGACTGTAAGATTCAACAACCTCCTTGAAGTCAGTACGGAGTAATAGAGATGAGAGAGAAGCTTAAAGGTCAACTAAGTCAAAAGAAGCAGAGTGACTTACTCAAAGTCACACAGTAGGTGGTAAAGCTAGTACTTAATGTTTTCTGACTGAATCCAGAGTTCTTTCCCCTGTACTGCAGAGCTTATCATAATTAATACAGAATAGTAAAGGACAGTGTACTTGAAAACTTTTAGTGACATGATAGCATTTTTATAGGCTTCTGACAAATAGATGTATTTCCATGACTAGACTTTTTATGTGTCCTTTGAGGATTTTAAAATTAAAATGCTAATTTTCTGATTTGTTTACTTTCTTACATAATTTTTGGATTTATTTGCTACTTGCCTCACAAAAGCTTAGGGAATAGTTAGATAAAATAGATTTAAAAGCAGGACATGCTAATTTAAATAATCTGGCAAATGATCATTTGGTATTGTAGATAAAATAGATTTAAAAGCAGGACATGCTAATTTAAATAATCTGGCAAATGATCATTTGGTATTGTACAATACCACTTAGGTAAACAACATGCAGTTTTCCCCATTTCACATTTGTGTTTATCATCACCAGTTGTGAAAATGGGAAGTGAAAGTGATATCGAAGAAAATTTTTTTAGCAACCTTGTGGCAGAGATAAGCATTTTAGATTAATAAGTGGTTTTCCTAATTGATATCTCCTTTCTAATTTATTCAGTATCTACAAAATAATGCAAAATCAAAAACAAATGAGGTTAAAGGTAAACAATGTCAAAATAATAGTCAAAAAGACTTCATATTAATTGTGTTAACTTGGAGGAATTATACTTAAGAGAATTTCTAACTGGAGAATTCTTGACCCATGTACCTGAAAATGTTATTTTTCCTATTTGACTTTTTTTTCCTCACTCCCTGCAGAGATTGCCCTCTACAGCAATAGAAAAGTTCAGAAGAGGGGTAGATTTGGAAGGAAAGATAATAAACTTTTTTTGGACATTTTGAATTTGAGATGACCTATTGGACACTCAGTTTAAGAAGTCAAAAATGTCATTGATAGTTAAGGTTAGATATGTAGAACTGAGAATAAAGAACTACACAAAGAGGATACTTGAACCTATGGGAGCTGATGAGAGAACTAGGTGAAATAGCATAGGCCAAAAGTTCTTAACCTGGAGTCTGTAAATTTGATTCTGTAATACTTTGATAATCGTGTTTCAATCTAATTTGTTTTCTTTGTAGATCTATGTAGCATATTTTATATATTTAAAACATTCTGATAAATGATCCTTAGACTTCAGTGGACCACCAAAGAGGTCCATGACACAAAAAAAAAAGTTAAGAATTCCTAAGAACCCAGGTTAGAGCCTTAGAGTAGGAGTTGGTACCCAGAGAAAAACTGTGAGCCATGTACTAAACTCTTTGAGGAAAGAAAGAAAAAGGTTCTGGGTGGATAGTAATGATCATCAGGATCTGGATTAGATAACAAAATTAGAATAGAGTAAACCTCAAAGTGGGAGAGGTTGCTTAGTGTTGGTGGTAGAGGGAGTCTAGAAGTGGAAGTGAGAGGATAAGAATATTTCATCTCCCTTACCACAACCAGTGAATGGGGGAATATGACCTAAAATCGTGGTTCTCCAATGTTTCTATGTCAAGAACCCTTTTCACTGCCTAAAAATTAATGAGGATCCCCAAAGAGCTTTTGTTTATATGGATTATATCTACCAATAATTTATCTTATTAGAAATTAAAAATCTTTGTATTGTTGATTTTACTAATCACATTCCCCTTCAGACTATACTATAACCTAAAATACAACCAGTTCTGGAATAAAGTGTCATCAATATGGAGCCAGATTTCAGAATGTCAGAAGATGGAAGGACTAAGGGAAAAGATTTAAAATTAAAACAAGTCTGTCCATATTTAGAGCAGATTTCCAGAGAGCACAGTGGAAAGGACAGCAGATCTAATATGGGTCTTTTCAGGGTGGGTGAGTTAGAATTGAATGTGATAGGAGTAAAGGAATGAATAGTTGAAGATTCAATTGTAATTCAACAGCCATAGTTGAAAATCACTGGGATGAGGAGAGGAGGAGGTATGAATGTGTTCACTGTTGAGGAATGAGTCCTGGCATATTTTCTGTGTCCATGGTTGTAGTGAGGTTCATTCTGTCCTTCTTTCTCATAAATACTGATTTCCACTTCTGAACAATAATTTATATTCCTTGGAAAAGAGGAGTCTTTAAAAGACAAGTAAAAGCAATCAGTAAATATTTTCAAAATAAATTGTTTTCTATATTCAATGTGTTGCTTTTATTTAGCCTCCTTAAGAAGATACCTATAAATTTATATCTGCAGATTTTCTGTCCCCTAAAAATTTTTTCAGTATGCTTGGACTGGATCTTGTCTTTGGCTCTTTCTCTGGAAAAAACCAGGATGGTCAGAGCAAGAACTTTGATACTTCTTAGCACCTGCTACTGTCCTTACCTGGTATCTTTATGTCACTAAAAAGGAAATAGTTAAATATGCTTCCAGATGGAACATTTATGCTCTCAAAGGCTTTAATGAGATGATAGCAACTTGCATTTTTTTTAGGTTTTTTTGCAAGGCAAATGGGGTTAAGTGGCTTGCCCAAGGCCACACAGCTAGGTAATTATTAAGTGTCTGAGACCAGATTTGAACCCAGGTATTCCTGACTTCAGGGCTGGTGCTTTATCCACTGCGCCACCTAGCCGCCCCTAGCAACTTGCATTTTATTAAATGTCACAGAACACTTTCCTCATAATTATCTAGAAGCTACTATTATACCTATTTTAAATATAAAGTGAGGCTCAGAAAGGTTAAGTGATTTTCCTGTTGTCTTCTACTGTCTGAATCCATGTTTTCCATGTTGCCACAAGCCACACACTCTTCTTTACTACACCAACCAAAAGAAAAATTCAGACAAATCCTACGAAACACTTATTTTTGGTAAAAGATCAAAATATGAACCAACAGGGGACATTTTTCTAACCTAGTAGGAAATGTGATATGAAGTACCTATTCTTGCCTTCCAAGGCTAGATTTCATAGTACTCTACTTCTGACAGTTTTGATGACAGGAAACAAATCTTCAGATTTCTCTACCACTCCCTTTAACTATTCACAATTAGTTGGGAATGCATGTTAAATTTGTGTAATTATCCATGGCAAGAGTGGATAGGAATGGTATAGATAAAAAGTATTGTATATAATTCAAAACCTTCATTTTAGTGGATAGTCACCACCAAACCTTTCTTCAGCTAATAAGGCATCATAATATTTGACAGAAATGAAGTTCCCCTTTGTGCTTTTTTTCTTGCTCATACGTGGTCAAAAGATAAGAAAGAGAAAGAAGAGATAATCTGTAAATGGATTGTTTGCAGTGAATAATGTGATTATGTGGTAGCTCTTTAAATTCCATAAGAAGCTATGTAAAAAGGAGTCACTCGAATCAAAAAGAAGTAAAACAAAAAAAGTTTTACTAATTTAAGTTTTCTTTTCAAGGTTTTGTAAGGCATTGATTATTTCTCAACTTTCTATCTACTAGTTTTTGTCCTTTTCTTTTTGTTCTCTCTCTTAGTTTCTTATCTTATTAGTATTATTTTGATAAATTCCTTTTATCCTAGAAGTTTTGTTTGTTTTTTTAACAATGAATTCAAACCAGCAGGTATTTATTAAATACCTACTTTGTGCCAAATGTTGGGGATAAAAACACTAAAATGCAACAATCCAGATCTTCCCTTTTTCTTGTGGAATTCGTAAGCATATAGAGAAATAAATACCAAATGTATATAAAATATTACAGTAGTTTTGGGATAAAAGGAACTAGCAGTTAGGTATTCAGGAAAAGCCTCACACTGGAAAGGAGCTCGGAAATCCAGGTGCTAAGGGACAGTCTGTGCAAAGGCTCTAAAAGAGGAGATGAACGTTTGGGGAATGGTAAAAAGACCAGTTTGTCCGGCATTTCAAGTATAAGAAAGGGAATAATGAAAAAAATGTCAGAAATAATAGACTGGAACTTGTTTGGGAAAGCTTTAAGTGCCAGACAGGGGAGTTTGTGTGTGTGTGTGTGTGTGTGTGTGTGTGTGTGTGTGTACATACACATATATGTGTGTGTGTGTGTGTATATATATATATTTTTTTTTTTTTTAATCCCAGAGGCTTTAGGGGAGTGACTGGTTAGGCCTATGCTTTAGGAATACTAACTTGACAACTGTTTGGATCAGAGAAAGAAGACTTAAAATGGTCTAGGTGAGAAGTGATGACGACCTGAATTAGGATGATTGCCTTGTCGCTGTCATGAAGGGAACAGGATATGGAGGTAGAATCCACAAGATTTCTCTACAGATTGGGTTGGTGGGGAGAAATGAATAATAGTTAAAGAGGTTAAGAATGTGAACCTCTGAGACTGGAGGATAGTATGCCCTTGACAGAAATAGAAAAGTTAGAAGGAGGAGGGCTGAATTTAGAGAGAAAGAGTTCTTTTTTTGGACTTTGGGAGTTGAAATGCCATTGAGGCATCCACATGGCAATATCCAACAAGCAGTTAGTAATGCAGACTTGGAACTTAGAAAAGAGATGTGGCCTGGCCCTGGAAATCTGTACATAAAGATGATACTTGAATCAGTGAGAACTGATGAAATTACATTTTTTTAAAGTAATTTTATACTTAAATCAAATTAGATCCTCATGGAACCCTTTGTAGAAGTAGGTATTATTCTTCCCTTTTTTTTACAGGTAAAGAAACTGAGACCCAGATAAGTCAAGTGACTTGCTCAAGGTACTTCTAAATTAGTGATGTGCCTAGTACCTGCTATTCACATTGTGAAAAACAAACCTAGCCAAGACCCACTGCCTTCTATACTAATCTCTGTAAAACCTACTTAGATGGTAATGGAGAAGATCAGGAAATGAGACACGGTGATATCTGAAATCCATCATCCCATCTTTTTCCTTTTCCCTATAAGAGGATAAAGACCTTCTGAGTAATGCCTCAAGGAATGGGGAAGAGTAAAAACAGTAGCAGCATTCCAGAGTAAGCAGAACAGCTTGATAGGGAACAACCCGAGTTGGCCTATCATCTGCAAGAACCAAAGAATTTCAGAACTGGAAGGAACCTCACTGTTTTCTCTTTTAGTCAAACCTCTCATTTTACAAAGGAGAACACTGAGGCCTAGAGAAGGTAAGTGATTTGCTTAGAGTAACACATCAAATTAATGACTAAGAAGGGATGAAAAACCAATTCTACTGACTCCCCAATCCAGGGCTTTCTACTGTGCTGTTGTTCCCTCCTCTGGGAATAGAGCCCTGGCACATATTGTATTGCTGGTTTATGAAGGCAAAAGAATCCTTGTTGTATTTAGGATAAAATATGAATTTATAGGCTTTGAATTTTAAGCCCATCACAGTCTGGCTGTAATCTGCCTTTCCACCATTTTTGAATGTTACTCCCTTTCATACATTCTAGACTCCAGCCAAACCTGTTTTCTCTTTACTCTTGCCTAAAATATATTTCCTTCTCAATTCCATTTCTAATATCTTTTTTAAAAGGCTCTTTTCATGTGTCACTTTCTCTAAAAAGTATTTCATGATCCTGCTAGTTGTTGTATTCTCCTTCCTTGTAATCAAATTATTTTATATTTACATATTTGTTTGTACAGTATCATAAATTTAAATATAGAATACCAGATATTTAACTTAAATGCCTTCATTTTACATGATGAGGGACTAGGCTAAAAGAGGACAAGTGTCTTACTAAGGGATACACAGGTAGTAAGCAGCAGAACTGGGATTTCAAAACAGTTCTGTTTTCCTCTGACTTTGTGTCCAGTATTCTTTTCATTCTACCAGTTTCATCCTATTTTGTGGGTAGAATGAAAACTCCTTGAGGGCAAAAACTATTTTCCCTTTGTCTTGTAAATTCCCATTAACTTGCTGGTAATAAGCATTTAAATGTTTGTTGAGCTACCTGAGTTAAGGTTTGATGGTGTCCTTACATTTCCTTATGTCTAAAGGTTAGAGTGTTCCCAAAACCTGGGAAAGGGTTAAATCTGATAGCATGGGGGGGGGGGGTTATTTAGGTT
Organism: Macrotis lagotis; assembly: GCF_037893015.1. NCBI lineage: Eukaryota > Metazoa > Chordata > Mammalia > Peramelemorphia > Peramelidae > Macrotis > Macrotis lagotis. The sequence goes on from NC_133658.1 coordinate 739,990,474, forward strand.
TTTGTCTTTGTTTTTTGTTTTGCTAGGCAATGGGGTTAAGTGGCTTGCCCACAGCCACACAGCTAGGTAATTATTAAGTGTCTGAGGCTGGATTTGAATTCAGGTACTCCTGACTCCAGGGCTGGTGCTCTATCCACTGCACCACCTAGGCGTGTTCCCCCTCCCCATAGCATGATTAAGAGATGCCAGTATAGAGGTTGTCCTTGCATCTGTTCTAATATTCCTTCTATAACTCATAGTTGGGAACATTTTTGGAATCACTTGCCCTTTCCTAGAAGAATTTCTCCTATTTTCTGTTCTTGGTCTTCCCTAGTCTGTCTTAGTTACTTTCTTAACTGGCCCTAGTACTGACAAACTTGTTTATTTGGGTTTTTTTTTAATCTCTATGACAGATAAAGCTATTCTTAATAGAAAAATGTTTATAAGTATTACTGTTGTTTGAAAACTTGTAATTACTTTACTGATAAGGTTAAGTCTCTAGGCCTAATGTTTCTGAACTTTTATGTAGCTACTCTACCCTTTGAGGAGAAAATCTTTTTAATGCTTCTTACTTTTCATAAATCAATCTATGCAAATAACTATCTTCTATTTTATTCATTATATAATTTAAGGAGTATTTTAAAATTAATAAAAAATTTAATCATACAAAAAATATTTTATTGTCCAGTCATTTTTCTGATTTGTCTGGCTTTTCATGGCTTTTGGAGTTTCTTGGACAGAGTTACTGGAGGGGTTTGCTAATTCCTTCTCCAGTTTATTATATAGATGAGAAAAAGATGAGAAAACTGAGGAAAACAGAGGGTAAATGACCTGCCCAAGGTCACCCAGTTAGTGAGTGTCTGAAGCCACAATTTGAATTCCTGACTCCAGGGCTAGCACTTTACTCCCTATTGCAATTTAGCTGTCTTAAAATAATGTATAAAATTACAAATAATTGTTTTTTGGTATTTACTGTTATTAAATCGTAGATTAATAGATCAGAGGGACTTTGAAAGTTCCTCTCATTTTATAATTTACTCAATTATAGCAAATTATAGCAAATCCCAAAACAGGTAAAGAGGCTTTCTTAAAGTCACATGGGTAATAAATTTGAACCCAGATCCTTTGGCTCTAAATTCCTCTTCTTTACACCAAGCTACACTGTTTTCCAAGGGCAGGTAACACTGGAAGATGGTGGGTTATCCCCAGCTCAATCTTTAAACCAAGGGAGAAAGTCAAAGTTATTGACCTGTCCCCAGCCATGGACCAGGGTAGGGTGTCAACACGCATTTGTTCCACTCCTCTGAAATAAACCTAACTCAGGAACCTTCATGGGAAAAAGAAGAGAAATTAAAAGGAGAGAACTAGGAAGATCCAGGAGAGCAGTGGTACCCTGAAGTCCCCGTGTCCAGTGTTTGGCATGGCTTATGAGTTGTATATGTACTGCTGAACTCTATTGGGTATCATGTCCTGTCTCACATGCTACCCACCCCAACCCACCCATGCTCTGGCCCATCAGAGACCTTATAGAGTGATTATTATAACCAAATTATATTTTTTTGCTCTTAAAATAACAGTTCACCCCTCTTAAAAAAACAAAGCTAGAAGCACTTATTTCATAAATGCAGTGAATATACTTGTTTTAAAATGTTAATTGATTGTAAAGTTTCTGTTTTTACATTATCAAAGTACATCTTTGTGTTTTATTTTAAAATATGACAGCATGTCTCCAAGGTTAAGAAAGCTTATTTTTTCCTACTAAATTTCAAGAATTAAAAATATTTCAGAAAGTTACTATTAAGAGTTAAAGTCAAGTAGAATTCCTAGAAAAGATAAAAATACAAATGTGTGACTAATAAAATAATTGCTGTGTTGAGTTCTCTAATTTTTTCATAATTTAGAAAGATAATGTTTTTCTGGCAGTAACTTTCAAGTCCCTATTGCATTTCTGTTAGCAATCTGATTTCAGTTTTGTGTGGTTTTTCTGATAGCTCTTTACTGAAAGCTTCCTTGAAATTTTGAAAGGCATACTAGTATCTATATAACTATATAACTATATATATATATTGTAACTATGAATTAATAAATTTTCATTTTCTTTACTTATTTCAGTGATACAAGTTTCATATACCATAAGTATCATAAAGTAGTAGGTTTCTAAATCAAATATAGCAAATTATTTTTATAATAAAATTTTTTAAAGTTAAACTCATAATGAAAAACCAAAATAATTGCTGTTTTATAATTGGAAAAATGCTATATACAGGTGTGTGTGTGTGTGTGTGTGTGTGTGTATAGATATATATATAGATATATAGATATATTTGAGTCTATGGAATCTCTGTCAATGTAGAAATAAAAATTAATTTGCAAAGAAATTGGGTAAACTGAGGGCAGGAATTATGTCAGTTAAATTTTCTTTGAACAGTTTCATAAAATTATTTTCATCAGTGATGGTAACAATAACCTACATTTCTATTGCTCTTTACTGTTTACAAAGTGCTTTGTATGTATTATTTGATTTTCGTAACAGTAATGATATAATAGGAGAATTATCATCCCCATTATAAATGAGGAAGCTAATAGGACTTAGAGAAGTAAAATAATTTGCCCCAGATCATACGTAGAATGTATCATCTGCTTCCAACTTCAGTGTTTTTTGAAAAAATAAAATATAGAAGTATCAGCTATTTAGCAGTTTTCATACACAATTTTGGAGTTTTTATTTCGAAATATTTTTCCATTGCTGTCTTGATTTTGAAAATTTACTGTCAATATGTTTATAGAATTACATGTTATGTAACAAGTCCTAGAAATGCTGTAAGCATATTAAAAATAGATCATTCCACCTTGTAGAAAAGTAACAATAATTTTCAACTCTTTATCATATCACTGAGGTATTATTTGAGGAAAATTTAGTATTATTCCCTTTTTCTCATCTAATTTTTCAAAACTCATGTTGACATTCCTACATTCTTTTGACCTATCCTTGTGAAATCAATAACTATGACAGAATGATTTTGAATTACAGTGAAGAAAAGAGTTTTCTTTTTTTAAATCATTTAAAAAACTCATCACTTTTTGGAACTTCAGAAGGAATAGACTTATATTGATAACTAAGTTAGATACTTGTTGACTGAATTAAAATGCAAAAAAAATTAACTTTTAAGAGCAATTTTTTCTTTGATTTAGATGTGCATGTTAGAATATTTTCAAGACTCATCATTTGAATGTATAATTACTTGATTGTCAATCCTGATTTTATTATTATTAATTATATCACTTTATGAGTTTATTCATTGAGTATGCAGTAATTTGAACATCCAAAATTGTAAAACAAGCAAAAGGATAATTATTCATAAAAAGAATCACAGGGTTCTTTTAAGTAGTATATTTTAAATGATCTAGTTTAAAAGAAAAAAAAATAAAATAATATGATTTATTTACCTAAGAAAGTTACTTATATGCTTTATATAAAGGAATTTTAAAAGTTTTGGGGCTTCAAGACCCCTTTAAACTTTCAAATTATGACCTAAAAAGGTCATACTTAATACATATCTTAATACTATCAATATTTATGGTATTAAGATTTAAACTGGGTAGTTAGGTGGCACAATGGATAGAGCACCAGTTCTGTAGTCAAGAGCACCTGGGTTCAAATCTGGCCTCAGATACTTAATAATGACCTAGCTGTGTGACCTTGGGCAAATCACTTAACCCCATTGCCTTAAATAAAAATAAAAAATTAAACTTAGTATTTTTATGAAAATTGTTTTGAACTGGCAGACCCCAGTCTTCAGATATACTTTGAGAATTGCTGCTTTGCAGAATTATATTCACTGTACAAAATAAAATGTGTGTCTGTGTGTGTGTGTGTGTGTGTGTGTGTCTTTGCAGAGGAGGAGGAGGAGGAGGTGGGGTTTGCATCAGTGATTCCATACAAATAAGGAACTTTCAATGTAGAAACTCTGTTCAACAGATCTCTAACATTTCTAATTTAACCTTTTTTAGAGAATTGCCAGGGACACTAAGAGGTTAAATCAAGTCAACAAACATTTATTTAGGAGTTTACTATGCGATATGACACTGTGATAGGAGCTGGCATTATAAATGGGGTAAAAAAAAATTTTTTTTTAAATAGCATGAAGACAACAGTTCCTGCCCATAAGGATTCCCATAACATTCTATGGGGAAAGACAATACATAAACTTACCTGTAGTCAATATGTGTCAGATCTAGGTCATAGTGACTTACTGCAAATAAGCAGAATGCAAATGTATTGAAAAGAGAATTGGCCTTGGATTCAGAAAAACCTAGATTCTAGTGATATCTCTAATATAAAATAGGGATGATGGGGAAGTAATTTAAGTTTTCGTGTCACAAGTAGCTCTTAAGTCTATTTTGAACCAGAATTATATTTCTACATCAGTTAAGGAACTTGGTACATTGGGAATTCTCTGCATGGAAATCACAGGTTTAGATTATTTGTACCCACTCCTTACCCAAAATACAGACATGTATGCGTCCATAAACCTCCATAGCTAAATATGATATACATTGTTTTATGTTTCATGTAATGTGTACCCAAAAAGTATGGTCATTAATGTTTGTAAACAGGATAATTATAAAATTATTATTTAAAAGTCTTTTATAAAGAATTCTTTTATCAATAATTACCCCTTTGTTTTATAACTCTATTTTCTTGTCACTGATACCTACATATCTACATGTCAAAGTGGATATAGAGAGTATGCTTAGTGAGGAAGTTTGTCTTTTTTTGATGGCAAAAACTACTAAGAAGAGACTATGAAGCAATAGATAATAACATTTTTAGTAATATTAGGCTTTAATTATGTTGAAATCCATTTTTCTTCGTTCATTTGTTTCTCTCCAATTCTTCCCTGGTAAATCAGTGTTATATACAGGGATTTAATTTTACTTGTGGAAAACCAGTGGTTAGAGATAAATTAGAACAGAGTTCTCTCAAAGTGAAGGAAAAAAGTGGAAAACTTTGCTTTTGATCAAAGTCACAGAATGGAAAAAACAAAAGTGACTCAGAGGTCATCTAATTCAACCCATGCCTCAACAAGGATCGCCTCTACTGAAAGGAAAGTCACACTCTCCTCCCCTCCCTGCAAGTAGCTCAGTCCATCTTTTAATAAGCTTATTATGAAGAGGTGATTTTCCTAGTAATGGGGGGTCAATTTTTATTTTTTAAATGACTATATATATGTTCTATCTCGCCTTTGGTTTTGCCTCAGGGAAAAAAAAGCTAGTAGTGGCTTGTAGATTTAATGGGAAGTTCTAAGAAGTGAAACTTATCTTTTTTGCTAACTTAAATGAGCTTGATAAGTGTCAAAAACTGTTCAGTGACTGAAAGATAGAGAAAACAATCTTTGCTAGCTGCTATGAGAAGAGCCGCTAGAGTTTTGAGACTGTATTGTTAATGTAGCTGATTATCTCCTTTCATTTTATTCTTTCTGCTTGTGAATGAGTGGCAGTATAGTTTGGTAGGTAGAGTGAGGATTGAGAATCAAAAAGATCTGAGTTCAGATCCTATTTCTGAAACTTAGTATTTGTATGCCAGTAGGTTAATCACTTGATCTCTCTGATCCTAAGAAAACTCTTTAGGGCTGTAAGTTATACTGGGTTACAAAGTGGAGGAATTTCTCAAAACTCTGAAATGGCAGGTCCTTAATATATTGATATATTGCTGACATAAAGATGAAGGTAAAAGTTTGTGCCCCAGCTCTCATCCCAGACTTATAGCATACATAATTGATTCCCCCTCCAAAAAAAAATAATTATACTTTAAAATAAAAATTTTCATTCTACTATATTTCCTTGATTTATGGATTCTAAAAAGTACTACATCAGTTGATACAATCCTTTAAGGTACTCTTGAATCTCAGTCTTTCTAATGCTAGCCTGGCATGTGTCTGCTAAATGATGTCCAATTTCCAAATCCAGCAGCATACCCAGACCATTAAGTCTGCACAATAGGGCCTCAATGACCAAAACATGGGATTACCTAAATTTGAAATAGTGACTTTAGTTCTTGACTTGGAAAAGGCCATATGTAGCTTACTCCTCCAGAGAGAGAGAATTGTTATCCTCAACAATAAGGTAACAGGTTTTCTACCAACCTTTTCTTTTTTTTAGGTTTTTGCAAGGCAGTGTGGTTAAGTGGCTTGCCCAAAGCCATACAGCTAGGTAATTATTAATTGTCTGAGGCCAGATTTTGAACTCAGGTACTCCTGACTCCAGGGCCGGTGCTCTATCCATTGTGCCACCTAACCACCCTTTTACCATCATTCTTACTACAATGTCCTAAGAAACTTCAACTTGTTGAGGTGGCTAGTCCGAACAACCCTAATCAGTAATTACTGAGACTCATATGTTAACTTTTATGAGTCGTTATCTGCCTGCTCAGATTACATATAGGTAAAAATGCCTTACGGGAAGCTTTGCTTAAATGGCATTTGGGATAAACAGTGCCATGTGGGTGGTCTGTCCTGTGTAGTCATATGCTTGATGTTTGTAAGAGTAGATGCAGCCATTTCCATATTCTTGGTGTTGACACAAGCTGGCCTAAAAACCTGTACTCACACATAGAACCATAAGAGTTTTGACTCTTGAGGCAAAATTTTTAGTGAATTGTGCAAGAACATTTTCAGACTTGGATATATACATGCATACACACACATATATGAATAATCACATAAAGAAAAATTAAGAATTAATCATTTAGACATTCTCTTTAATTCTTAAATTGGTTTTCTCCAAAGTATTTAAATGTAATGATTAATGTTTGTTTCACTCAATAAAATGATATGATGGCATCTCTAGTATCCCTTCTCAGTTCTTGTTTTCCTTAACCTTTCTGCCAATGTTCGATATTGTTGACACCTCTTCCTTTTTTGCTTTCCATCATTTCATTTTCTGTGTTCCCTCCTTTGTGACCATTCCTCCTTGATTTCCCATATTGTTTCTTCTTTCTACCCTTAGCATGAACATCCTCTAAGGCTGTGTCCTTGACTTTCTCCTTTTCTTTCTTATGAAATTATGTCAGGATCCTGTATTCTTATGACTTTGATTATCATCTGTAAGGCATTCTATATTGCCAATATTGTAGCCCCTGGTGGAAAGTATTGTATATATGTGGGCGGGGGGGGGGGGCATTGTATGCATGTTGTTTGTTAAGGGCTACATCGTTAGAATGCCAGACATATGCTTGCCCAAAAAACTATTTTATGGAGAACTCAAACAGGATAAGCTCTTACAAGAGGGTCAGAAGAAGTGATTGAAGAATTTTAGACTTGATTGTACAGCATGGGAGACACTGGCACAGGACCACCTAGCATGGCATGCCCTCATCAGTGAGGGTGCTGGGCTCCCTGAGAAAGACAGAATGGAAGCAGTTTAAAGGAAGGGGTGATAAGTAAGTTTAGAGTACCCATCCCCAGTGTTCATGTGACTATTTATGCCCAACCTGTGATAGAGCATTCTGAGCTCATATTGGTCTGATTAGCCACAGTCGGATCGGACACACTATAATTTGTCTCAGACATAATGTCATTTTGGTCTTCTTCAATAAAGAAGGACAAGAACCAAGCAGCCAACCACCCTACTGAGGGAAGAGTTCTCCATGGGCAAGAGGTGAGACCTGAAATCATAATGTGAAAGGATAAATCAGAGGTTTTCAGATAATCCAGGATTATCCAAGTCTAAATCCAAAGACTGAAGCAGTAGTACTTCTCTCTCTCTCTCTCTCTCTCTCTCTCTCTCTCTCTCTCTCTCTCTCTCTCTCACACACACACACACACACACACACACACACACACACTCACACACACTCTCTCTCTCTCTCACATTCCCACACACTTCCTACCTTGTTCTGCTATATTATCATTCCTATTGAACTTATCAAATTCCTCTAATCCTATTCACTCTGCTGAACACCAGACCTGATAAACTTTTCCTTCTAATTTCCCTACATTTTCATGACTTCATGACCTCAGATAACTCAGAGTATCAATAAAGATGCCACTGCTGATGTTGTAGCACTTGAGTCCTTCATATTTTTTTTTCTTTTTGTGCCCAAGTCTGGTTAGTTTGCAGCATGGTCAAATAAACAAGACTTCCCTGGGCTATGCACACCATATCACAGATGTTTAGAGAAAGTAGTATCAAAACACCAGACCATTAAACCATAATGATTTACCATGAAGAATTCCTACCTCACTCTCTTTTCCTTCCTCTATGGATAGTTAGCTCTGAAAGAAATAGTGTAATGAATCAACCTAAAACACCAGACATGAAATTCTACTTCTGCCTATTTTTATCTATTGCCTACTGGCAGTCTCAGAGTGAGAGAGTAATTCATGCAGTCCTCAAGATTGTATGCAGCTGTTGCTTGCTGGCCCCAGATTTCAAATGTCTTGACTTCCTTGATATGGTAACTTGCTGATCATCTTATCAGCTTCCAATCTTGTCAAGTGTTTCCCTGAAATATCTCTAGCATCTGTCTCCTTTCCATTCCCACTATTGTTGCCCTGGTACAGATTCTCATTACTTCTTGACTGGACTATTTACCTTCCTAAATGGTCTTCTCTTTCTGTGCCATCCAAGGGCACAGAAATCTATAAGATTTTGTGAAGATGAAAATGACAGAACTTGGCAACTTCTTGGATATAGGGAATAAGAGTTAGGGATAACTCTGAGGTTTTGAGTTTGTGTGACTAGGAGAATTATGTATTCAGAATTTTGGGGAGGAAAGGAGTTTTGTGAATAGGAGACTTCAATGATAAAGATGAACTCTCTTTTTTTGAACATGTTGAATTTAAGGTACTGATGGGTCATTCAGATGATAATATCCAGCAATCATTTGTCAATTCAGGATTGGAGTTCTGTAGAAAATGACAGCCCTCAATGATTGAATTGGAACATAGGCCATTTCTATTCTCAACCCACTGAAGTCTTTTTTCCCCCCTTGAATCAAGCAGAGATGATTTTTCCATAATGCCTTCCCTGAATATATATGTAGTGATCTCTCCCTTCTCAAAGGTTTCCTAACATGTTGTTGTGATCTCTAATGTACATAATCATTTCCTACCTTGTAATAATAATAATTACACATTTACATGGCAGTTTAAGATTTACAAAATGCTTTTCTCACAACAATCCTGTTTGTGCAAATATTATTCCCATTTTTACAGTTAGATTTTAAAGACCTGTAATACCCATTAGCCTATATTCTCATGGCTTATACTAATAAAAAACAAAGTGACCTTACTCATTTCCAAGGTTCATTCTTCTGTTCAAGTTATCTCTTTCTATATTCTCTCCTCCACTAGATTGTTCCCTCTTGACATCCCACTCTTTCTGTCTCTCCCCATCTACTAGTTTATGTCCTACTGCCTATAAATATGATCATGTTCCTTGAAAAAACTCTCCTTCCATCCCCACTATCATTCTGTCACTCTTCTATCCTTTATAACTAAATTCCTTGAAAAGGCCATCTGTGATAGGAGCTTCCTTTTTCTCCTCTCTTATTCATTCCTTAACCCCTTATAATCTGGCCTCTGAACTTATTCCACCAAAACTACTCTCTCCAAATTTACTAAAGATCTTTTTGATGACAAATCCAATGACCTTTTCTCAGTTCTTACCTGCCTTGAGCTCTCTGCAACTTCTGATTGTTGATTGCTCTCTCCTTGATATTTTCTTCTCTATAGGTTTTGGGACAGCATTTCCCCTGGTTCTCCTCCTATCTGACTTCCTATGTCTTCTTTGCTGGATCTTCTTCCACATCACATTCTCTAACTATAGATATTCCTCCAGGTTCTGTCCTGGGCCCTCTTTTTCTTCTTTCTCTAAACTACTTCATTTAGTTTATCTCATTAGCTCCCTTGGATTTAATTACCTATTTTAGGCTGATAGAGAAGTTGATTTCTAGATCAGTCTATCCTTTCCCAAACTCTTTACTGACTTCTAATCTTATATCTCCAACTGTTTTTCAGATATTTCAAACTCAAATTCAGGAGACATCTTAAACTTAATGTGTCTAAAACAGAACTCATTATTTTCCCCAGTAAGCTGTCCCTCACCCCACCTTCTGTATTACTTAGAGGGAAACTTAGAGCCCCTAGGCTCTAAACCTAGGAGTCAACCTGGACTCCTCACTCCATCTGACGCTGCCATATCCAGTCTGTTCCCAGAACCTGTTGATTTTACCTTTTCAGCACCTCTCAAATACCCCTCCCCATTTTTCTTCTCTGATGCTTCCACCACTTTAAATGCAGGCCTTCTTCACCTCCTGCCTAGATTATTAGTAGCCTGCTGGTGGGTCTGTTGGTCTCAATCTCTTCTTACTCCAATCCATTCTCTTTAATTTATTTTTGTTTTTGTAGGTTTTCGCAAGGCAAATGGAGTTAAGTGGCTTGCCCAAGGCCATACAGCTAGGTAATTATTAAGTGTCTGAGACCGGATTTGAACCCAGGTACTCCTGACTCCAGGGCCCGTGCTTTATCTACTGCGCCACCTAACCGCCCCCAATCCATTCTCTCTTAAGCTAGTAAAGTGGTTTTCCTAAAGCAAAGGTCTGGTCATATCATTCATCAAACTCCAGTGGCTCCCTACTGCCTTTAGAATCAACTATAAAATGCTCTGTTTGACATTCAAAGCCTTTTTATAACTTATTCCCACCACCACCACCTCTTCCCTCCTCCCCCAACTGCCCAGTCTTGTAACACCTTACTTCCTGATGTATGTTCTTCAATCTTGTAACACTGACCTGTCTTTTCCATTACTAAGATCTCCCTCTCTGAGCATTCCCTTTGAGTGTCTCCCAGGCCTAAAATGCTCTCCCTCCTCTGCTCTGACCACTGACTTCCTGGCTTTCCTTGAGTTCTAACTAAAAATCCCTTCTCCAACCAAATCCCCCCTAACTAAAATCCCTTCTACAACTCTCAATTCCAGGACCTTTCTGCTGTTCATTATTTCTTACTTATTCTAAGTATTTTTTGATATATGTGTGTGTGTGTATCTATATCTATCTATCTATCCATCTCTATTTGTTGACAGGTTGGCATTTCCCCATTACATTGTGAACTCCACAAGGGCAGAGACTGTTCTTTGCCTCTTTTTTGTATCCCTAGAATTTGACAGAGGGCCTGGTAGGTGTTCAGTAAATATTGATTGATTGATGCTAGTGAAGTTCAGACTCCACCCAAGCTGTGCATCCATGATGTGAGCTCCTGACTGAAGGCAGCTACTTTCAGAGATTGTCTACCAAGCTGGGCTTAGGGCCAGCCTCTGCTCTTCATCAGCTGGGCAGCTACAGATAAGTCTAAGATCTGAGATTTATAACCAGTCATCTAGGACTTATGGATGTGAAAACTGGAGCTTTGATGCAACAGGGGATAACAAACTTGTTTATTTAAAAATCTCAAAATTTCAGTTTCTTTGTATCTGATGGGGATCATAAACTTGTAAGGATATTGTTTTCAAAACAGAGTGCTTTCTAAGCTTTACAGCTATATATAAGTTTCAGGTATTTTTAAAAGCATGGAGGAAAGCAGTTATTGTCAGTAAGAGTTTTACATCCATATGAAGCAACTTGGTGGTGCAGCAGATAGAGGTCAAGAATCAGTAAGTCCTGAATTCAAAGGTGGCCTCAGACTTGCCAGCTCTATGACCTGGGAAAGTCATTTAACCTCTGTCTTCCTCAGTTTCCTCAGTTATAAAATGGGAATACCTACTTCTCAGGATTGTTGTGAGGATCAAATGAGACATTGTAAAGTGCTTAGGACAGGGCCTGACATACAATAGACATTTCATAAATATTTATTATCTTCCTTCTATTCCCTCTCCATTTCCCCCATTCCCAGAAATACATATCAACAAAATTATAAATCCCTGAAATATTTACAGATCAGTTTGTGAGAAAAGATTTGAACCTAGATATCATGAGTCTAACTGTAGCACTCTTTCCACTTATCACTCCTCCCCCCTGTTTCTTATAATGTTTTCCTAAAAATTATATGCACAGGTACTTTTCATCCTTACTCAGAAGTAAACTCTTTGATTGTAGGCACTATGTGAAATAAGCATTTTTGTATGCCATAATGTCTCACATAGATGGTACTCAATAAATGTCTAATAAAATACTTAATAAAATGTTTGTTTGAATTCATATAAATGAATAGAAAATCAGGCCAATCTCTTTCTTTAACCAAATACACCCAGGTTTATATGGCTGTGTGGTACACACTGCCACCCCCTGGTAGCTTCACACCTGAATTGAAAAAAGTGACAAGGAAAAAGTGACCTCTCTGAAGTGATGATATTGTCGAATTAGAGGAATATACTGATAGTAAATATCATAGACTTAAAAGAATTTAGCAGAGAAAAATTCATTTTTACCATATTGATGAATTTTTAAATATCATTCATGACCTTATCCTATGAAGCATTTGTCTTTTCACACTGAAAATTTTTTTTAAAGGAATAGATAAGAAAAATGGTGAATCAAGGAAAGGAAGAAACAGTGGGAAATCATTTAAAATATATAATTTAATTTAAAAATTGGTTTGTAAATGTGATAAGGTATGTTAGTCACCAATTTACAATACTTCTTGATCACTTTTGGTTAATTTCCACCGAGTTAGACTAAGCAATGAAGTTTTATGTTTTGTTCTTTAACCTTCAAATGTGAGTTTTAAAATAATCAACTTCTCATTGGATATAAACATGTCTAACAATTCATCTTCTACCTCATTGGATATCCTAAAGTGATCTAGGATCTTTATTAAAAGTTGATTTCTAAGAAATGCTTGTAAATAGCAACCTTTGACTAATATTTTGGAAGTTGCCTTGTGGTTGCGTGTCAAGTTCCAGTTTCCTATTTCCCAAAGTATTAGGCTGACTGCAAAACCTCTTAAGGCTTCTCCATGTTCTTTTAGCATTACTTTCATCCCACATAGCCTAAAACTCATGAACTTCTTGTGTCTCCTGATCAGCTGTCATTCACAAACCCTCTCCTTAGACCATCTTCTCAACATAACCCTGTAGTGTGTGTCAGAATGGCAAAGGACCATGAGAATTCACTCTGTTACAGGACCTCAAAGTTGGAAAGGATTTTAGAGACCACCATTGCCCTTTGGGATCAAACACAACAAATCTAATATATTTTTTTACCTAATAGACCTTCAAATATTTTGAAATAGCTATCATGATCTCAAATTTTTCTTCTTCATATTATAGTTTTTTTCATCATTACATAGCATGTGATCAACTATCTTTTTTCATCTCCTTTGAAAGTTCTCCACTTTTTCAGTATTTTTCCTAAATTGTAGTATTCAGAACTGACAAAACTTCTTTTGATGTAGTGTGACCAGGGCAGAACATCTTGGGACTGTATACTATTCCTCTCTAATTGTAGCCTACTGTTCCATTCATTTTTTAATGCCATGCCACACTGCTAACTCATAAAGAGATTTATGGTCCACTAGAAACATTTTTTTAAATGAACTGTTCAGTCACATTGCCCCCCCCCCCATTTTGTATTTCTGACCCCCCCATTGTATTTCTGAAGTTGATTTTTTAAATCCAGAATCTTAATAAAAAGATTTTTATATATAGCTCTATTAAATTTAATCTCATTAGACTCAGCCTGCTGAGACCTCCTTATAAATTGACATGGAACCATAAATGACAACTCTTTGAATTTAGCCATTCAACCAGTTCCAAATCCATCCAACTGTATTATTATCTATCCTACTTCTTCATCTTTTCTACAAGAATAGCATAAAAAGCATTGTCAGATGCTTTACAATAATCTAGGTATATTATATCTAAAGCATTCCTTTGATCTACCAGTCTGGTCATCCTGTCTAAAAAGGAAATGAGGTCAGTCTGGCATGAGCTTTTCTTGAAGAGATCATGCTAGTTGATTCTTTTTGATCACTGCTCCCTTTTCTACATATTCACTTACCATCCTTTTAAAAGGACATTCTAGCCTGGAAGGATTTGCATGAACGAGATGAGCAGAACCAGAAAAACATTGTACATCCTAACAGCAATATGGGGCTGATGATCAACCTTAATGGACTTGCTCATTTCATCAGTACAACAATCAGGGACAGTTTTAGGGTATCTGAGATGGAGAATACCATCGGTATCCAAAGAAAGAATTGTGGAATTTAAACAAAGATCAAAGACTATTACCTTTAATTTAAATTTTTTAAAGGTATCTATCTTATTATGTAATTCTGCTATCTGGTGTGTGTGTGTGTGTGTGTGTGTGTGTGTATATATATTTTCCTTAAGGATATGATTTCTCTTTCAACACATTCAATTTTGATCATTGTATAGCATGGAAACAATGTCAAGACTATCAGACTGCCTTCTGTGGGGGGTGAGGGGAGGGAAGTGAGATTGGGGGAAAATAGTAAAATTTAAAAAAAGGAAAAAAAAGAACTGTGACTACTGCCCCAAAAAAGGACATTCTAGAATTTTGCCAAGAATCACTCTCAGAATCATTGCTGTACTTCATTTTCTTTAATTTTTTGAATATCAGGTTAACATTTACCCTTTTCCTTTCCAGAAAAAAAAAAAATCTCTTGATTCAAAATCTTTCAAAGGTCGCTGATATCTCAGCTGCCACACCTAGCAGCTCTTTAAGTACTGTGTAATGCATTTCATGTGGGCAGCCAGATAGATGTTACTTTTTCTATTTAGGTAATATATATCATAAGTATAAACACTAGATTGGCCTCTTTTTGCCCCATTATTTCCAGGCTAATAGATAAAAAGTAGTGACTGGAAGAGAACTGAGACCAGAAGAAAACAGATGGGCAGTCCCTGCAGTTTGACGAATAGTTAGTCACACACATTTCATATGTATACAATCATATATACATGTATAACACCATTTTCTTGTGAAAATCTGTTTGAGTGGGATGGTGTTAAGAGGAAGTAACATCAACAGTTTATGTCATGGCAATTTTAATTTGGCAGCTAAAATTTGGATCAGAGATAATCTTCAAATTGTGTTGAGTATGAGGGTGTCAAACAGCCAGAAATTTAGAAGATTTTGATGGCAGAACATTTATTCACTTCATTTTCTTAAGAGGAAGAAAAATTAGCTGAATTAAAATTTGGGTTCATTGTTAATACTTATATTTCTTAATTTTTGTTTTGCATTTGACAAGATGGTCACAGTTGAGGGGATCACTTTATGGCATTCGTATAGCCAAGCAGCTGTTTATTGTAGTTAGAACTGGAAAGGCAAGCCAAAGATTTTAAGACACTTTTCCTCAGCTGTTTTTTTTTATCTATTAGAATAAATATAACAGGCTGAAAATCCTTGTTGGAATGCTTATGGTCATTCTTAATCTTCAGCTACTCATATATATTGGTGTAAGTCCATGAAACTACTTTGATTGGTAAATTATTTTTAAGGACCTCACTGTAATTTAGATTGAACAATATTCAGTTTAATTCAGCAAAAATTTATTAAAATCTACTTTTTTTCAAGGCACTCTAGTATGTTCTGGGAACACAAGGCTTAAATAAAATATAACCTTTGTCCTCCTGGAGTTTATATCTAGTAGTAAAGATTAAGACTATACAAATAACTATTATACAAGAGTGAATGTTATTAAGTGTATAGGAGATTTCATTCAAATTTGGAGGGAAATCCAAGTGACTCAGGGAGGAGAAAATCACTTCAATTAGCGATAATCAGGGTAGCCAATATGGATGAGATGGCACCTGAGGTAGGTTTTAGCAGGAAAATATTTCAGTGTTTAAAGATGATGCTAACAGTGGAATTGTATTTTGGGAGGTGGGGTGGAAAGAATGTGAAAATAAACGGAGGTGGAAGAAAACAAAATTAGGGACCAATGAGTAGTCCAGTTTTGTCTGTAGCATAGAGTGTGTGAAGAAGAATGTGAAATAAGGCTCTAGGGAGCCATTAAAAGTTTATTTAAGCAGTGTGGTGACATAATCAAACCTAAGTTACAAGAATGGGGGTGATTTTTCTTGGTCAAACATTTTCCGATTAGAAATGTTATATGGTGGAGCAGCTAGGTGGTGCAGTGGATAGAGCGCCCACCCTGGAGTCAGGAGGACCTGAGCTCAAAACTGGCCTCAGACACTTAACTACCACTGTGTGATTGGGCAAATCACTTAACCCCATTGCCTTGCAAAAAGCAAAAGAAAGAGGAAAAAAAAAGAAAAAAACATGGTGTTAGTATATGGTGACTTGGTTGTTCCTAATGGATATTTTTCATGTTAACAAGAATTCATGTCTAGTCAGTGAAATATAAAAAATGATCATGGAAAGCCCTTACTTAGAGCTGATTTTTTCAAACTCATATAAAGAGGTGCAATTTGTTACATTTTATAAATGCCCATCTTGAATTCATTTTAAAGTACTATGACTTTTTCTCATGTTTTTATCATCTTGGGATGAACTTGCACTTTTCTAGCACTGTGATGTTGTGTCAAATAAACCAGGTTTGGATACAGGATTACTTAAGTTCAACTTCTGTCTCAAGTATTTATTGACAGAGGGCAATTGACTTGCAACATTGAAAGGAAGTTTCACATCAGAAATTCCCAAAATCATGAAATCACATCAAATCCATCCCCCCCCAACAGATCTTTTTTTCCCTATATGTTCCTTAATGTATTCAGTGGTGTTATTTTCTTCTCCCTTTTTTAAATAAGTATTGCTTTATAGTAATTGTTCTTTTTCCTTGCATTCATGTATAATGTTCATTTTGTTTTATTTTTTGGTGACTAAAATTTCTCCCTTTTTATCATGTTTGTCATTCCTATCTCTGAAATCTTTCAGTGGTTTTCCTTTCTGTTTTCTTTTTAGAATCATTCTATTTTTCAAGATTCTACATAGTCAAGCATCTCTCTAAATCTTTATTCTTGTTTCTTCTTTCCTCCCCTTTCTTGCCAGTGTTCCTCCTTCAAAACAACTATATGGTGTTTAACTAGATTGCAGTGATTAATTAAATTTCAAGCACCATCTGCTGTCTTTTTGTAAATTTAAAGGTTAACATTTTAAAGGTTAGACTGAAATGTATAATCACAGTTTAGGAACTTCTTGCAACCTTATTTTAAAAATCTATATTGCCTAAACAAGGCCAAAAACTCTCTTTGGCTAATAGTTCTGTATTGTGTTTTTTAAACTGCCACTGCTATGTGTAGAGCATTTTACTGGAATCCAAAAAAAAAAAAAGAATGCCTTTGCTCTCATTGAATTACATACATGCTGTGAGAAGAAAAATTATGGGTTTGCAGTGGGTAAAATTCCCAAGGTCCTCTTTGATCTCTGTATTGTCAAAAATAATACATACAACTTTGGGGCTTTGTCCATTTACTGTGTTTGTAGTTTCTGCATTTTTAATGCATCGGTCTGTAACTAGTGAGAAGTTTTTTTTACTTAACCAAGTGATAAAGTGACAACAAATGTATTAAAATGTTTTTATTTCAGATGTGTATTTGGTGATAATTTTATTTTCCTCACTTTCTTATTGAATAGTAAGAAGTCTATAAAGCTATCTTTTCTTTTGAAATATTTGTTCTAAAGATTTAGACCTTAGGTCTTCAGAAATATTGGAACTAAGAACTTCCATCTGTTTTGCCTTTTATAGATGTGAGTAATCTGCTTTTCTCTCCTTTACACATTTTGTTCTGTGTATGCTATGTGTTATGTGTTTATTGTATATGCATATTATGTCTAAGGAATTTATTTTAGAGTTAATGTGATTGAACTTAAAATCTAAAACCTATTAGTTTTGGACAAGTGATTTCACCTTCAGTATCCTTCCCCACAAATTAGAAGTGATAGTAATTACTGAATTTGCTTCCCAGGTTTCGAAAAAGCAGCTTCAGTAAAAAATTTGATGGAGAAATCATGACCAGACAACAGTTTGTGTGAACAAGATCCAAGAGTTTTAGTGGGTTTTAAGCTTAATGCAGCATTCTGACAGGGCAACCAAAGAAATTAATGCTGTCTTAGACTGCATTAAGAGATAGTTTCCAGAACAAGGGAGATGATAAACTCCCTATACTAAGTCAGACTGCCTCTAGAATACTATATTCAGATCTTGACACCATATTTTTAAATAGAACCTTCATGTGCTAAAATACTTCCACTCTCACCATACCCACAGTTTTCTGGCTCTTGCTCCAGAATGTACCTGCTACTTTTGAACATTCCCCAACAATCCATCATTGGCATTTTTTCTCTTTCCCTCTTTTCCTTCCTGATCCACACTATCTTGTTTGGTTATCTCTCAGCTCCCATAGGTTCAATGATCCTTTCTATGCAGGTAATTCCTAGATATAATCAGCCCTAATCTCTGTCTTGACTTCCAGTTTCATATCATCAGTTGTGTTTTAAATTTCTTGAACTAAGTGTACCTTAGGCATCTCAAATTCAACATGTCCTAAATAAAACTATTATCTTTCTCTCCAATCCCATTCCTCTTCTCAGCTTCCCTATTACTATTCAAAACACCAGTATCCTTCCAGTTATCCAGCCTCAAACAGCTTCAATGCCATCTTCAATTCCTCCCTCATTCACCCAGTATTCTATTGCCAAGTCTTGTCATTTCTTCCTTCATAAAAGCTTTTGAATTGAATTGGTCCCTTATCTCCATTCATACAGTTTCCCTTATAAATTAAGCCTTTAATCTCTCATTCCATCTTCCACTCAGTTTCCAAAATAATTTTCCTAAAGATCTAAAGGCCTGACTGTGTCTTCCCATACTCCCATCAACTCAGTAAACTCCAATGGTTCCCTATTACCTCCAGGATCAAATAGATACCCTCTATTTGGCATTTAAAGCCTTTCAAAGTCTGACTCCTTCCTATTTTTCTAGTCTTCTTACAATTAACTATCTTCCACAGTCTCTCCAATTCAGCAATACTGGCTCTCTTGCTGCTCCTTGCAATGTGATACTCTTATCTCCTTACTCTATGCCTTTTAACTAGCTGTCCCTGATGCCTGGTATGTTATCCATTATTTCTGCATTTTTTTTGACAGCACAGAGATCAAAGAAGATCTTGGGAATTTTATCTACTGCAAACCTGTAATTTTTTTTCCCCCTCACAGCAAAGCTGTAATCCTCACTTCCATCTCCAGTCTTCCTTCATCCTTCACTTCAAATCACACCTTCTGCAGGAAGCTTTTCCCTGTTCCCCCGACACTGCTGATGTAGTGCTTCCCTCAGGGATTACCTCTCATTTACCCCTTATATATATATATCTTGTATGGACATAATTGCACATGGTTCCCCCCATTAGATTGGGAACTCCTTAGGGGCAGGGGCAGGTTTTTGCCTTTCTTCCTGGCACAGAGTAAGCACTTAATAAATGCTTATTAATTACTGATTTCCAGACGACAGCAATCTGAGGGGACTGGAGAGTTAGGCCATGGAGGGTGGCCTAAAGGACCTGAGAATGTTGAGAAAGCTTGAGGAGGAACATGAAGAGTTTTGAAGAGTGGTTCAATGGAACAGTGTTTATAACCTATGGATAATATAGATAACTTAATAACTACAGTGCTATTAAATATGGAAGCTCCAAAATCCTCTTAAAATACTGTTTACCTGTTAAGTAGGTTTAAGATATACTCTTGTATAGTGATTCCTAAAAATGATAGATTGATGTTTAAGTATCCTATTATAAATCATTAGTTTTTAAAAACTGAAAGTTCACAATCTTTTAAAACTTTTTCTAGAGACAGTATTGCATGGTAGTTAGAGAGCTAGTCTTGGAGTCAGAAAAATTGAATTATAGGGTGTGTGACTTAGTGGACAACATTTTCCTTCTCATGCTTCAGACCCCAGTCTCTGAGATTATAAATTTATAAACACATTGCTTTCTGATTTCCACCTCTGTAGGAGTTCCCATCCAAGTACTTCCTGTTTTCATGAAATCCCAGGGCTTTTATACCTGTAAAATATAATTTCCTTCAAGTACTTCAGAATTTATTTAAAGGATATAAAAAGTTTGTATTTCCTGGATATATAGTGGGGACCAAGAGGATTCAGAATAGTTAATGATAACAGTATCACATTTCTTCTTAATCCGGGAAATAGGTAGTGCAGAATTATCTCCATTTTACAAGTGAGGAAATGAAGGCTTTTTTACAACCTTGTTAAACTTTACTCCTCACTCCATTTCTTGACTTGGACTATTTTTTTTTTTGGCCATTCTCCATGCCTAGAGTACTCCCCCTCTTCATCTCCCCCTAACTAAAAATTCCACCTTTCCAACTTCTTTAAATTCTAGTGTCTTCCATCTCTTCACTATTTCCTATTTATCCTGTGTATAGCTTGCTTGTATATATTTATATATTTGAGGGCAGGGAATATCCTTTGCTTCTTTTTGTAGTCCCAGCTATTCCCACCTGACTAACTGATTGACTACAACTGAAAAATGTTAAATGAAGAACTACTGAATCTGTACCTTGGCAGAGAGAAGCAAATCAAACATTTAAAATTTTCTGTGACAAGTCAGTCAACAGGTATTTATTAAGTGCCTATTTTGTGCCAGACATTGCTAAATTCTAGGGATACAAAAAAGAGGTAAAAACCCTAATTTCAAGGAGCTTGTAAGTCTAATGGAGAAGACAAGCAAAGATGTGCACCATACAATACATACAGGAAAAATAGGAAATATAAAAGAAAAAAAGAAAAAGAATTGGAATATAGAAGAATTGGGAAATTGATCACGTAGAAGATGTGATTTACTTGGAACTTGAAGGAAGTCAGGAAAACAAGAAGGTTAAGGATTCCAGGCACATAGAGACAGCCAGTGAAAATGCCCAGAAGCAAGAGGTGAAGTGTCCTGTTAGTGGAACAGCAAAGAGGCCAATGTCACTGGATCAAAGAGTACCTATTGGGAGTAATGTATAAGAAGACTGGAAAGGTCTAGGTGGGGTGAAGGGAATGGAAGGACTTATATTATGTAGCACTTTGACACCAAACAGAGGATTTTGTATTTGATGCTGGAGGCAGTAGGGATCCAGAGGGGTTTATTGAATAGGGGAGTTACATGGTCTGACATGTACTCTAGAAGAATGACCTTGGTTGCTAAATGGTAGATGGCATGAACTGGGGAAAGACTTGAAGCAGGTACACTCACCCACAGATTATTGTAGTAGTTCAAAAGTGAGTTGATGAAAGCCCTGCACTAGGTGGAAGATAACAATATCAAAGAAGAGAAGAGGATATAGTACAGATAGGCTACAAAAGTGAAATCAACAGACCTTGACAACACATTGAATATGGGGTGTGAGAGAATAAGAGTCCCATGTTAACCTGAGGAACTGGAATGATAGAGGTACCCTTGACAGTAAGAGAGACCTTTGGAAAGGGACTTTAGGGAAGGAAAGACAATGAGTACAATTTTGAATATGTTGAATTTAAGATGTCTACTGAACATTTTGTTCAAGGTGTCTGAAAGGCAGATGGAGATAGAAGTCCTAAACAAAGAGTTTAAAGAGAGTGTTTGAATATCGGGTTTAAATTTGATATTGTTATATTAGTTGCAGGAGTTCTTGACCTGAGTTCTATAGATAGATTTTAGGGACTTTATGAATAAGGATGGGAGAAAACCTACATGTTTGTTTCATTAACTTCTAACAAAAATTTAACTTTTGCTTCAGCATTTAAAAACATTATGAGAAAGGATTCATAAGCTTCACCACATAGCCTTAAGGACCCAAAATGCCAAAAAAAAAATAAGTGTTTGCTAGAATATATTTTTGGACTCATCTACTTAAGCCCAATTGACCAAATAGGAAAGACTACAAAAAGAAAAATTTTAATTGCTTTGGAGGTCAGGGGGGTGTTTTGTACTCAGGTTTTATAGTGTATTTGAACTCAGAAGATTTGAATTCAAATCCTGTCTTTGCTTATTTACTATTTGTGTAACCTTGGGCATGCTACTGGGTCTTAGTTTCTTCATTTGTAAATTGAAAAGGTTGTACTCAGTGTCTTCCAGCTCTATATTTTAGGAGCCTATGAGCTTGTTCTGGGTTTCCAGTATGTTTAACCATTTTTTCCTTCTGTTTAAAAGTAAAAAGGTTTACAATGGAATATATTGGAATTGTATTTCCATTATATAAAGAAAAAAATTAGAACAAACTCTCATTCATGACAAATGGCTATGCCAAAAGCACAAATTACATCTAATTATAGGGTATAACTCTGTCATCTTTCTTTTTATAACATAGCCATTTACACACTTTGATTTTTTACTTCCATTTAGGTTTATTAACATCAAAGCTTTGTCATCACTTATCTGTTTCTACACATTTTTGTCACCTGAGGCAATAAAGAAAAAAAAATCTTTGCATTCCTGCTGTTTCGGTGGAAGAAAGGTTTAGACATTGTGCTTACGATGTTTTCATGCTTGTTAAACTTTACAACATACAAAAGTTTATTGCCTTCGGCATATTCATCTCAAATGCTCTATCATTAAAACTACAGCATTGCACCCAGATACATTAGTAGTGCATACCAATTAGTTTTAATCTCTGTTTATTATTAATACCATTCTTCATGAAGGAAATCATGATAAATATAATTATGTAGTTCCCAAAAGAAAGTAAAGCAAAAGATAATTTAATTTTATAAATTTTAGGTGTTAATTCCAGATTCATTAATATAAACAAATTAAGTATTAAAATATTTCTAGATATGTAATAGAAAAAGATCATAGTTAACAAATTCTATGCTTTATGAGCCATTATTTTGATTTTTGATGTTTATATAAAAATTGTTTATTCAAATTTATTCAGATTTTATAACCATTTGTTTATCATCTTGTACTCACAAATAATGAAGTTTAAGCACAAAGTCTGAAAACAATGACTACAACCAAGAAGAACAGAGTATCCATTAATAGTATTCCTTTTGCTAGTATTCTCATATTTCCTTCAAGAAATGCCAGTTAGATTTATTAAATAAATGTCTGCTATTCAAAACTCACCACTTAGATTTGAGGATAAAAAGTTAAAAATCAGTGATTTCCTTCAAGGAACTGGAAGAACAATATAAGTATATTTACATCTATAAGTATGATACAAAGTAGAATGTAATAGAAGCAATGGAAAGATCTATACTCAGTGCTATAAAAAACTGAAGAATGGAGCGGCTAGGTGGCGCAGTCAATAGAGCACTGGCCCTGGAGTCAGGAGTACCTGAGTTCAAATTCGGCCTCAGACACTTAATAATTGCCTAGCTGTGTGGCCTTGGAAAAGCCACTGAACCCCATTGCCCTGCAAAAAACCTAAAAAACCCCAAACAAACAAAAACTGAAGAATGCTTATAAAAGTAAATTTTAGAAAATGCTTTTTAAATATAAAGTATTGTTCTCTTCTTTAAAAAAACTTAAATAGATTTATCCTTCCTTCAAGGTGTAAATCTTGATGTTTTCATAATCCCTACAGCAAGATGTGATTCTCTTTTCCCTCCCTAATATTTTTTTTAGATTTTTTTTTCCAAGGCAGTGGGGTTCAGTGGCTTGCCCAAGGCCACACAGGTAGGTAATTATTAAGTGTCTGAGGCCAGATTTGAACTCAGGTATTCCTGACTCCAAGGCCGGTGCTCTATCCATTGTAGCACCCTAGCCACCCTTTCCCTCCCTAATTTTTAACCTCATTTTCTTTGTCCTCTTGTGTACTTCATTATATTCTCATTTGTATTTTTAATTATTTATGTTTGTTCTCATTCCCTATTAAAATGTGATCTCTTTGAAAGCAGAAAGTCATTTTCCCCCATTTTTGTATTCTTCATTATACAGCACAGTACCTTATTCAGCTTAGCCCAAGCTAGAAGTAGACCCTAGTTCTGATTATACAGGCTCTTATATATTCCTCCAATTTCACAGAGCCAGTTTAGAAATAGGGATGTGTAGACCCTAACTTAATGATGATGAATGAGGTTAGATTTAAAAAAAATAAAATTTTCTATTGCCAAACTCCTCCTTTGTAGAAAGCTGTTACCTGTTACTGCAGAGAATGCCCAAAAAGCATTAAAAAGCTGAATGCTTTCTCAAGGACTATTTAGTCCAAAATATCAGACATTGAATACTATAATATTTTTAGAAATTATCTACTTTTAAGATGCTTATCTGCTATCATACCAAGCAGCCTACAGTGCTCATACTAACACTAACACACACACACACACCTATGATTAACTATGGGTATGAAACTTTAAGTTCTTTTCTAAATGGCATGTACAGCAACCAATGTCTAAGCCTCCAAGCCTTTATCAACATTATTGAGCAGGACCTGGATCAGAATTTTGAGCTTTGAGAAATCTAAAATACTAAAATCTCAGAAGAGCACTCTGAAGATTGACTTCAGGTAAATTAACTGAAACTATTTTGAAACATGAAATACTTGTCTAAAAAAGAATGATAAGGGTATTTTAATAATGTGATAAACAGTGTAGAATCCCTAGTCTTGATACTGAAGCCTAATGATCAAGGAGCTTTGATCAAAAACTTTTGCCAGGGTAAAGTTTGGCCCTAAGATTGCAATTACTAAGCAGTTATTTCCAAAGAAAGGAGAAGGATATCCTTGAAAGATATAAAAATCTATTACAGCCTTATTTAAAAGGGTACCATCTTGTGGTTTCATCTTGATACCAGCAGTAACATCTTGTGTACCATCCAGAATATTTCAACTAAAGTGGATGAAGTTTGGAAATTGATCTGTTTGGGCTACTTTTGAGATGATTGTGAACTGCAGGAAGAATGACTGAATCAGAAACCATGGTAGGGTTGTTAGGAAGTGACATACATGGCAGAGCTGCTCAAGCTTAAGGTAGATATCTACAGTAATATTGTAGCAGCATTTAAAGGTTCAATGCATTCTTTTGTGACATTTTCTTGCTTTAGATTCACTCAAATTTTTGTAAGGTGAGCTAATCAGTGACCTTTAAGTATTTTTTGTTAGATTGTCATCATATGCCAAGTTTCATCATAATAATAACTATGTCATTGATTCTTTTGGTTTATTGTATACACAACTTTTGAGAAAAAGGGGAATAGGAGTTAAAATAAATTTCTTTGAACATATTACAGTAAGAATCTCAGATTGACTGAAATTATTGAAAAGATGGTCTGCAGCAGTTTTTACCAAACAAACAAAAGTATATGTCAGTCACAGTAGTCAAGTACTTTTCACTGGACAGAATTTATGAGACAGCTATGGAAACTATTCTATGAAACAAAATTCCTGGAAACAAAATTTGAATTAAATGAAAAAGAACCTTATCAGTTTTCCCCAACAATCTGAATTTTTATGCATGATTTTTTTTTCTTTGGGGAAAATTCTAAATCGTAATAAACATTTAAAAAAAAGTAGTAGCAACTTTGGAATTTAGTCAAGAGGACATTCACTGGAAAAGGTACAATTAAAAATATCAAATATATCACAGATAAATATAGAAAAAGAGATCAGAGTTCAAAAATCTTAGTATCAGCTATGGTTGTTGTGTGTTGCTTTATTTGCTTAATAATGCAACTATTTTATATTTAGTTCAGTCTTATTAAATAACATTAGGTGACCCAGTGAATAGGCAGTAATTAAATCCTTCTTGAATTACTACACTGATATCCATCAGAATTCAAGAAGATTACCTCTCTGAAACTACAAAGGTAATATTGTTCTAGTCTGATCACATTGCTGGAAATCCATTAAGGAGGATTTTTTAAAATGTTGTTTCAAACGAAAAGAGCCTTTTTAACATATTGGCAACATAAAGAACTTTACTTAAAATTTTGACAAGATTCATTTTATTTATATTCTAGTATTGATAACATTTCTATTACTAAAACTAAGATATAATTGTGGTTCACTTGTTTATATGGTAGATGAAAGCAAAATAATTAAATGAAAATTTGTCAAAAAGCCACATCCTAAGAGCCTTTTAAATAACTGGATGCTAAAAATGGCAAAGAGCAGTAACAAATAGGTAGTTTCAAGTAAGAGGAGTTGTTTCTGAGTTACCTTCTGTGAACATGTATGTACTTTGTTTTCTTGAGATCTTTTGACTTTGGCAGTAGAGCATTTTGGCAGATTGTACACTGACACTTTATGAAAGCAAGAGTGTACATTTATCAACATTAGAATGCATTGATCACTTGAGAAAATTTTAGCTCAAAGATAAATGTGCAGATTGTTCACTAGTATTGTGAGATTGGGTCAGTTGTATAATTTTACATGGTGAAGTACTTTAATGATTTTTTTTAACAGTAATTCACATAATGTAGTCATTAGGAAAAAAAATTTTTTAGGCTTTTTTGCAGGGCAAATGGGGGTTTAAGTGGCTTTCCCAAGGTCACACAGCTAAGTAATTATTACGTGTCTGAGGCCGGATTTGAACCCAGGTAACTACTGACTCCAGGGCCGGTGCTCTATCCACTGTGCCACCTAGCTTCCCCTAGAGAAAATATTTAAGATAAAAATGAAATTAAGCAATCCTTTATTTGAAGAAGGCAAGATAATAACAAGCAGTTTTATCATTCCACTAAGTGATTATTTTTAGTTGGTTTTTTTTTTTAACAAGGCAATGGGGTTAAGTGGCTTGCCCAAGGCCGCACAGCTAGGTAATTATTAAGTGTCTGAGGATGGATTTGAACTCAAGTACTCCTGATTCCAGGGCCGATGCTCTATCCACTGCACCATCTAGCCACCCCTCACTAAGTGATTTTTTAAATAAAATTCAAAGCATAGATTTTTGTTTGAGATACTATCAAAAATATAAGATTTTATTTGACATTTTCTTACTGTGATTGGAGTTTTGAATTGAAATAGAAGGGATTTCAACAGCATCTCTCTCTCTCTCTCTCTCTCTCTCTCTCTCTCTCTCTCTCTCTCTCTCTCTCTCTCTCTCTCCCCCATATATTGCTTCTAATTTTGACCTAAGTGAACTAGGCTAATTCCTGTTCTACAAAATAGCCCTAGAAATCTTTGAAGACACTTCTTTGACTTATCCTTATTTGGTATGGTTTCCCATAATGTTATCCTCTGGCTTACACTTATCTGGATGTAAGTAATTTGTCAGTGCCCTTCCTAAAAACAGAATGGTCAGATATACCATGATATAACATCCAAATGGATTATCATTTCTCTTGGTCTAGACACTAAATATTAATGCAGTCTAAGATTGTGTTAGCCATTTTGACCATTATGTCATACTGTCATAAGATATCCTTGTGTTCTGTTTATTGTACTGTGTATTCAAGTTTTCCATATCCTGAAGTTGTAGTCTGTAAAACTAAAAACTAAAAAAACTTTACACTTATATGTTTTACATGACATCTAAATGTGACTTTGTTCTTCTAGTCCATCAAAATCTTTATTGAATCTGAATTTCATTCATTTTATTAGCTATTTTTCCCAGTTGTCATCTATAAATATTTTTATAATCTAGTGACATCTGTAAATGTCTTCAAAGTTTTTCATGAAAATGTACAAGAAATCTCTGCCTTCAGATTGACATCAATCCATTGATCATTATTGTTTGGGTATAGTCATTCAATTAATTCATTACCTGCCTATCAACTAATCATCTTATTTAGAAGTCATGACATGAGAATCTTTCAAATGAAAAATTTGGTCAAGTATTTCATAAAAATCAAGTATATTATATTTAGGAAATTCTAGTGCTCTCATTGGGTTTTTTGTTTTGTTTCGTTTTGTTTTTTTTTGGAATCAGAGTATTGGAAAATACTCCACAAGCTCTGTATGCTATCTGCAGGGTTAATATTAGTAATGCTATAAAAATGGAAATAAGGTTAATCTGGCATAACTCATTTTTACAAACTATTCCCATAACATTTTAAAATTTTGAAAGGAATAGAAGTCAAGGTCACTCACACACAATTTAAAGACTCCATCCTTTCCCCTTTTTAAAATATTGAGATAGTATTTTCCAGTCTTCAGGTTTCTCCTAGTTTTCTGAACTATCATAATTTTTAATGATCATTCATTGACATTAACTCAGGATAGCTAGGTACCCACCTACCATCTGCTATTTTACTTTGGTAGACAACTATTTCTTAATCATTTTTGTTTTTTCCTTAACTGTGCAAAGATTTTTCTCTTTGAAGAAACAAGAGTTGAGTAATTGTTTTCTTTTTATTATACATTATCGTTATCCCATTTTTTTCTAGCCTGAGCTCGATTCTTACATTTTCTTTTAATATTTTTCCTCCCAACAAAATCAATCAAAAAATAAGTACTTAAAAGTGTTTGCATTGTGCTAAATGCTCAGGATATAAAGACAAAACTTAAGCAATCCCTCCCTCAAGGAGTTTACTTTTTTGTTGTTTGTTGGAGTAAGCTAAGTAGTACAATGGAGAAAGCACGATCTGGAGTCAGAAGACTAACCAGACTCAGAGATTCAGTAGATGTATATCCCCTGCACAAGTCATTTAACCTCTAACTTAGTATCCTCAACTGTAAAATTGGAATTATAAAAGTGTCTGCCTCTCATGGCTGGTTACAGAGTCAGCACAGTGCTAGATACATAGCAGGTGCTAATAATAAATGCTTGTTTCCTTTCCTTTCTTCCCTTCTAATGTTCATCACCATCCTCAATTAATTTTGAGCTTTAATTCTCATGAAATTATTCTTATGATACCATTCTACTCATTTTAATTCATCCCAAGCTATCTGCACTTGCTCAGTTGTTCTCTGTGCATCTTTTTAAGTTAATGTTAGTTGTGGGCAGCTGGGTGGTACAGTGGATAGAGCACTAGTCCTGGAATCAATCAGGGTCTTAGTTCAAATCTCAGACACTTGATTCTTACCAGCTGTGTGACCCTGTGCAAATCACTTAGCCCTGATTACCTCACATCCAGGGCCATCTCCAATTGTCCTGATTCATATCCAGCCACTGGACCCAAATGACTCCAGAGGAGAAAGTGAGGCTGGTGATTTAGCACAGCTCCACCCACCCACCAAATCTAATTTTCCTGCCTGTCATAGTCTTTTATCTTCCTGCTATCATGGTCTTTGGGAGCAAAAGATAGTTGTCATCATCATCATTTTAGTTGATGTGACTTCTGTGTGCATACATTAGTCCCATTTCTCAGTAGAATAAATTGTAGTTCTTGTCAAAGTTTCATTTTGTGAACATCTTTCTCTTTTTGTCTTCTGTGGTAGAGTTTTAGACCAGGCTATCCTATCTATCCTTTTTCTGGACTTTTTGAAATCTACTCTTC
Source organism: Macrotis lagotis (assembly GCF_037893015.1). NCBI lineage: Eukaryota > Metazoa > Chordata > Mammalia > Peramelemorphia > Peramelidae > Macrotis > Macrotis lagotis. The sequence goes on from NC_133658.1 coordinate 740,019,733, forward strand.
CAAAATTTACTATTGGATGCCAGGTCAACTTTGCTGAACTTTCCCTTCCTTATTGGTCATAAACTCTAAAATGGAATTGTCTCTTCCTTTCAAGAATCAGTTCCTTTATATTCAGAATCATTTCAAGAATAACAGTTACTCATTGCTTCCTTAACTTTTTGCTGCTTCTTGAGTAAGCGCTGTATCTTCACTTAATTAGTCTGAGGTCAGAGCTTTGAAGCCTGAAATTCATGTTTCTTATTTTAGAATTGCCACAAATGTCAGTTCCATTAGGGGAACATTATTTTTAATGTGAAAAGTTGATCTATACACTATTAACATATAGTAACTAAGTGAAGTTTTTTTTGTTTTATGTAGTTAAAAGTATTTTTTTTACTCTTCTGATATGTAGCACCAAAATATGATTTAAGCCTAGTCACTTATTTATTTTGCTAGTTTTCATTTCATTTTAAAGTATTATTGGTTAAGCCTCCCCATTGTGACCCCACTGCCAAACTTTTGTTCATTTCTCAATACATGACTAAAAAGCATTTCCAAGTTATCTTTAAGCCATGCCACCTGCACTGGGGTGTCTTCTTTGCTTCATCTGAGTCCCTGAGCTCTGATTAGTGAGCTATTATTTTATCTAGCCTGGTTCATGGTCATTTTCAAGCCATATAGCCTATACTCTTGCCTTTTACTTAAATAACTGTGACTGGGGCCCTTGGACATTTGCTGGTTGGACTTTTACCTTATTTTACCTAGTTCTGGCCCTTCTCAGCTATTTCAGGGCCTTGTCACTGAACTCATACCCTTCCCTCTCACTTTTCATCCCAAACTTTTATTACCCTTATGAAAATAGAAGTTCTTTGAGGATAGGAGATTGTTTTGCTTAATTATTTTTGTACCCACAGTTAAGCTCACAGCAAGTACTTAATAAGTATACCTGTCTTCTCCTCCTTCTCCACAAGGATATCATGAGAAGTTATTAAATGTTTTGCTGAAATCCAGATGTTCTGGGTCCATGATATTATGCCATTCTACCACTCTTAAGAACCCTGTCAAAATTGATTAACTAAAATTATATACCTATTTTCACTGCTTTAATCTCATCATAAAACTAGTCCCAGGTCTTTAATTGCTTCTCATTATCCTCTAAATTGCATGCAAATAATCACATAGTTGCCTTTAAGTCTTTAACTAACTGTATACTCTTATCTCCTGAAATACTCTGCCATAAATTCTTTTCTGACCCACTGCACATCTATTTTTGTAGCCTTTACTCCCACTTTTGTGCCTTGAGCAAGATATTCCATCTGGGTGGTTTCTTCTTCTAGGCAACTTAACCAATCTTACACATTTAATTCACAGTTTAAAGGACCATCTGAAACTGTTCTTTAATATTAGTTTCAAAATATAAACAGCAGAAGCCTCCTTTCCTCTGTAAAGTGTACTACTCTTTTCAGGTTTCTCAAGGACTAAGTAATATTTATGCTAACAAACAAAATTAACTAAGCCATAATGCACACTGATTATTTGCCTCATTTGTTTGTTACTATCTATTCCAACTTAACCACCTCCCCTCAAAAATGCATTTAAAAATCATGATAAACCTTACTGTTTGATTGCTTAGCCACAATTCAGCAAAGTCTGTTATGTGTTTATAAATCTTAATCATGGCAATATCCTCAGAGATTGTTGAATGAGATCATTATGACCTCTTAAGAAGCATGTCAGTAAAGGAATGGGTAAAAGTGGAAAGGGAGAGAGGTATGGCAAACTCTTGCCAATTCTTAAGTGACTTACTACACATTGTGCCTTACGGATATAAAGCAGAATTTTCTTACAAATCGTGTTTTGCTTAGGCAATAAATTAGCTTGCCAGAGTATTATGTGTCTACATCTGTGGATTACTACTGTATTTACTGGTGATTTAATGTTCTATGCTTTATATCAACTCCAACAGAAAAATGAATGGCATGTAGTTTAGTACCTTTATTGTTAAATTTTACATGTTTTCCCAAGGCTTGGTAAAAATGTCTGGCTTATTTTCCCTGTCATTTTATTTTGTCAAATTATGTCATATATTATTGCTACAAATGTAATGATTGTTTAGATTGAATTGAAAGATTAGCCTTATTTAAGGTTAAAATTTTAATTTCAAAAAACATTATTCTTAAAAATAACTTATTTATTCAGAAAACTGAGTTAGCTATTGTGTAAAAATTTTGCTAGAATCAAATAAGGAAAACCTACTAAAACTAGAACACAAGAAACCGTCAAAGGACTTGCTTTGAAAATTCACATATGGGATACTTTATCTCCGACTCTGCCACTGTTGAATTTAGACTAAACAACTAGTTAAAATATTTAATCTACTTTATGACATAATAAGTATTGTAAGTGTGTACTACTTAAATCCTCTTAATTCTACCTGAGAGTTTTCTAATGCTTTTAAAGATTTATTTATGCACATGTAAGAATAAGTAGATAGTATCATACATTACTTTGTATTTGGCTAATTCTCTACTATTTTTGCAGGTCTAAGTTGTGATATAATTATAAGTCTTTTGAGACAAAAAGCATTGTTAAGTCAAAATAATTATTACAATTTTCTGAAAAATGATTTCTGATTTTAATATATTTATCACTATAGTAAATTAAACTCTTACTAGCAGAAAAGGGATATTCTATTTCTCCTCCCTGATACCCAGAAAAAGCTGGTAAAATAGCTTCCCAATTTCCTAGCAGTCAGTGGTCAGGATTCTTGCTCATTGCTCTAGTCACCAACTGGTGACTCGTTAATATTTCTGTTTTTATGGCAATGTGGCATGATAAAAAAAAAATGGAAGGCAATGGAAGGCGAAAAGTGAAGTTTGAAACCCAATTCAGCTGTTTTCTACATGGATGACCTGAAGAAAGCTTCTTCAACTACAAAAATTAGGAAATTCAGCAGTTCTCAAAGTGTGATCCTGGAAGCCTTCAAAATCCCTGAAGTACTTTCAGGGGGTCTCTGAGATTAAAATTATTTTCATAATAATACTAAGATAGTTTCATTTCTAATATAGCAAATATTGATAGAAATAAACAAAATCTCTTTGGTTGGTTTCTAGTCATTTTTAAGAGAAAAGAGGGATTTTGAGACTGAAAAGTTTGAGAATCATCAGACTAGTTGATCATTTAAGGTCATATCTTCTAACTCTAATATCTGTAATTTCTCAGAATGGAAATATGCAAAAATAGATTGACAATGTGAAGTTAGTATCACTTAGAATTTCGGGACTTATTACAAAGTTACACTATAAAATTATAAGAAATGGGAAAAGTTAGTGTTAATATTCTACTAACTAAATCTCAAGTAATCTCAACTAAAACAAGTAATATACTGAAATTACTGAAATAAAAAAATAAAAAAAACTTTTAGAAGTAGTCCTTCAGGGGCAGCTGCTAGGTGGTATAGTGAATAGAGCATCAGCCCTGAAGTCAGGAGTACCTGAGTTCAAATTCGGCCTCAGACAATAATTACCTAGCTGTGTGGCCTTGGGCAAGCCACTTAACCCTATTGTCTTGCAAAAAAAAAACCCTAAAAAAAAAAAAGAAGTAGTCCTTCAGGCTCAAAGAGGACCTCACCAACCAATCAAATGATTGGCAGCATGAGTTGCACAATCATATTTATTGTGAGGGGGGATGTGGTACAAAGCATCCTTCTCACTTAACTTTAACCAGAATCATTCCACCCCATATCCTGATTGATAGGAAACAGAACTGTTGGATATTGTCTGGCTGCTGTGGGAGTCTCTCAACCTTAATTTGATTTTACTTCCTCCCATATCAGCAAGGTACCACAGCGCATCATCAGCGCTGAACAAGCAACAGCATGTGACATCTGGCAATTGAATACTACAACCTAATAAATTCTAACCTGTGTCTCGATGGACTAATCATCAATACAATCTTTCCTCTCAGACCTTCCACCTTTGAGCTACCATCAGGATTCCCTTATCAGCAAGGCACCACAAAAGCAATTTTTCAGTGAATTGTTAGCCTCACCAATATAGTACTGGATGGAGTACCATAACAATAAAATAATGCTTAGAAGCAGTAAAATAAATTTTAAATCAATCACCAATCATTTATTAAGAGCGTACTGTTTGCAAGAGCTGGTGTTAAATGTTGTACAAAAATTCATTAGTCAGAAATCACTTTCCCAAAATTGAAATACCCTGAGGAAGCATTCTTAGATGTTGACTTAAATGATTTGAAAAAGGTAATAAAGCCCCTTGCCCCCAATATTAAATTTACTCATCAGTTAGTATCCATATTCTATTGATAGGCAAATTTTTAAGATAATGTTGTTTTTCCTGAAGAAAGTTGTTGCACTGTACATGAGACTTTTAGATTATTTCCCCTCCATGATCTTTATGTTTCTGTAGTTTAATCAGTGATAGTTGAATTTTTAATACCAACTTTACTTTTGTAACTTAAAATCATATTATTTGGAAAAGTTAATTTTTTTTCCTATTAAGTGCTTAATGTTTATTGACTGACTATATAACATTTAACACATTTTGAAATTATTTTTTCTTCTTCATGTACAACTAAAAGATTGTGGATCCTTAAATAGTTAAGAATTATACAAAAAAAAATAATTATGGGCAAACCCAAAAGACAAAAGTTTGTATAGTCTTATCCTTACATTTTCTAGAAGGTACCAGGAGCAAAAGCAAAAGCAGCTCTGGGTTAACATAGTATCTACTTGCCAGATCAAAACTAGTGATATTGAAATGAACAGGGAATATGTCTAGAGTATGGCAAGCTGCGATTTATGTGGGAACAGGACTTAATCAGAATTACAGAATTCTGCCCTAGATTCCTGCCCAGAAACTGTTCAAATAACCAAGATCCTTAGAAGATGAGGTTTACTTCTTGCTTGCCAAAGCTCACCTTTCCACCCATGCCTTTGACCCAATATCTTCCAACTGCCCCAATCTCATCAGGTTTATCTGCCCTCTTACTCCCTACCCCCCCTTCAAACGTACTCAGTTCTTCTAAAATAAAATCTTTCCTTTCCCTATTATCCCTTCAAGCTATCATGCTATCTTTCCTTTTCATGACTGCTGAATTATCAGTACTTATCACTGTATTCCCATACCTTCATGAAGACATATCTTTCCAATCCCAAACTTCTCCCTGAGCTCTAGGCTCAGTTTTCTTCTTACCTTCTGGATTCATATCTTCATTATAAAGCTTGACCCCATCTATTGATGACACCAGGATAATTTCTGTTAATTTTTTACTTCATCCTTTCCCTCACTGCCCTAAACATTTAGTCATAACCCTGAAATTCAGATTTATTAAACATTGATTAGGAATATGTTATATGAGGATGGGGGGGGAACCACTATGTGCAAAATACTGTGTCAAGCTGAGGAACAACAGACTACACAACTGTAACAGGAGCTGCCCTGTCATAAACTTACCTTCTACCAGGAAGTACCTCACAACCCAGCCCTTCTCTTTCACTTCTACAATTACCAGTTAATCTTTTCTCGGTTTATCTCCCCCCAATCTTTCCCCTTTCCAAGTCATTCTTTACATCATTGCAAAAATAATCCTTCTATTATGCAAGTCCGATCATGCCCCTCCTCCTTTCTCAAAAATTTTTGTTTCCCATTGCTTCCCGAATAAAATAAAAACTCCTTTGATTGACCTTTCTCAATCTGGATTCAATGTCTGTCTTTTCCTACCTTTATCTCATTCTACTCTTCACACACTCTAAGCTTTAGTCATGCTGATTTATTTACCATTCTCCAGTTTTATCCAGCTCTCCTCTGTATTCTTGCAGATCGTGCCTCTTTCCTTGATAGTCAGTCCCCAAGGACATGCCCCCCTAGCAATCCCCCCCAAAACTGAGATAGGTTGATGGACCTGTTGAAGGGCTTCTGGAAGGAGATGAGAGTTACTTGCCAGAATCCAGCATGCCCTAGTACATATTTTACTCTGCAGAGTCTACCAGCCCCACTCTGGATATAATACTGGGTTCCACAGGGGCAGGAGCTGGAACAGGAGCAGTTTCAGAAACAAAAGCAAACTGAGAGTAACAGATCCACAAATATTTTTCTCTAGGTACTTAAACATCTATTATAACCTTAGCAGAATCTCCCCTTGGCATTGATTTAACAAAATTACAAATAGATTGCAATTAAAGTGAATTTGAATTATAATACAGATTATAAAATGATACCCGGTTGCATTTAAAACAAACCAAAATGTAGGTAATCACCTTGTCTATCACTGAATGTGAATGTGATGGGCAGCTGCATACCTTATTACCACAGTTGTGTTAATTTTTTTTTTAAGAACTTAAAATAATGCTTCAGATGGGAAGGCAGCCAGCACACAAAAAAAGAACAGGCTTGTTATTACATTTGGACAAAAATTTGATGTAATTGAGTAGCATGATTATGATCATAGTTAACTCTACAATTGGATGAGATATTGGAATGCCTGAATCTATAGTACTGGCAAAATAAAAGACAAAGATGTATCAACTTTTTGTAATTTGCAACAAGGACTAGAAGTGTTAGAGTGATAGAAATGGAACATTTTTTTTTTGCAAGGCAAATGGGGTTAAGTGGCTTGCCCAAGGCCACACAGCTAGGTAATTATTAAGTGTCTGAGACCGGATTTGAACCCAGATACTCCTGACTCCAGGGCCAGTGCTCTATCCACTACGCCACCTAGCCTCCCCTGAAATGGAACATTTTTAACTGTAATAGATTGTTGAATTTACATTTCTATTAGAGCAACCATTCAGACAAAACCTTCAAGATTTTTTAAGGCAAGCATTGGTGGGTTGATTGCTTTTAAAATCAAGTTCAGGGAGGCTAGGTGGCGCAGTGGATAGAGCACTGGCCCTGGAGTCAGGAGTACCTGAGTTCAAATGCGGCCTCAGACACTTAATAATTACGTAGCTGTGTGGCCTTGGGCAAGCCACTTAACCCCAATGACTTAGAAAAAAATCTAAAAAAAAAATCAAGTTCAGAATAATCAATTTAATAATGTTATTTATTAAAAATCATCCAAGAGGTGGCCAATGAAGATGAGGATGCAGTGGCTAAATAACCTGATGTTTTGAATGAAATAATTGAATAAGTATTTACCTTGATCAAAAAAAAATTTAAGTTTGATGAAGCAGGCTTATTCTGGAAAAGGAGGACTTCCAGAACTTACTTTCCTAAGAAAGAAAAAAAAAAACTCAACCAGATTTAAATATATATATATATTTTTTTTTTATTGAGAGGTAATGCAGAAGGGTATTTTAAATGAAAGCCAATGCTTGTTTATGATTCTTAAGCTCTTTGTGTTCTGATCATTATTTTCCAAGACTGGTTTTCAAATTATTTAAATCTTTTGAAAAATATTGCAAGGACAATATCATATTTTGCATCAAAACAGTATTGATTTTAGTTAATGCCTTGGGTCACCTCACTGCACTTGGTTTATTATGTGAAAATGTAGACATAAAAATTTGCCAAGCAATGGATAAAACTCTCAGCACTTGCCAGTATATGTATAAAAAAAATAAAGATAATTCGACTTGCTCATTCCATCAGTGCAACAATCGAGAACAATTTTGGGCTGTCTGCAAAGGAGAGTGCCATCTGTATCCAGATAAGGAGCTGTGGAGTTTGAACAAAGTGCAAGGACTATTCCCTTTAATTTAGAAAAAAACAACAGATATCTTATTGTCTGATCTTGTTACCTCTTAGACTTCTCTTCTTTAAGGATATGATTTCTCTCTCATCACACCCAATTTGGATCAAGGTACAACATGGAAACAAAGTAAAGACTGACAGAGTGCTTTCCATGGGGGGGGGGAAGCAAGATTGGGGGGAAATTGTAAAACTCAAATAATATCTTTAATAAAAATAAATTTTTAAAAAAAGATAATTCAATCTATGGTGCTAAAATATTTTAAACACTAATAATGTTTTTGTCATACCAGCATAGACTTCAGATTATTATATTTAGTAATTTTTTTAATTTTGCTTTTTAGAATCTGTTTTTTTATAATAAATTTGAAACAAATGTTTTTCTTATTCTTTTCTTCTGAAAATTATATTAACATAAAATTTTATTTTAAAAAATTTTCATTGAATATTTCCTTTGGATTAAAATCAATTATTGTATTTTATATATAATTATAACTTCAAATTTGAATAATGTAACAACTTCAATGGAATTTATTATTCACATTAATCAGGACCTAATTGTATTTCATCCTTCAGCAAATGTTCAGACCTTTACAGGAAGAACCACTGAAAGAATGAGAAGCCAAAGAAAAATTCTTAATACAGTGAAGAAATCTCCTCAGCAATAAACACAGCTGAAATCTGAGAAAAAAAGCATAAAGAATGGCTTAAACTCCCAAAGTGGTCAGAATGCCTAATAAAAGAATTAAAACTAGGAGCTGAGTGTGTTTTGTAGTCTACGATTTATTATCTCCAGTTTTCTTCATCTAGGAGCTGCAACTGTTGTAGCCTGCTATTTCTTAACTCCATTTTTCTTTCTCCATCTAGATAATTAGATGGTAATTGGGATCAAAAGATTTTTCCTTTTCTCTCTCTCTCTTTGGAGGGTAACCTCATTTCCTCATTCTCAGCTGTCACTGAATGGCAGGCTTTGCCTCATAGCTTTGTTTTATGTTGCAGCATTTCTCTTTAAATCTTAACATTTTCAATGCCATGCTGTGTTTGTTTGTTTGTTTTTGCCACTCTCAGAATCCTTACTTACACATATTTCTGGTTTATGCTATTTTATCACTTGAAGTCTACAGCTCTTTCTTTCACAGTTGTTCACTAAATATAAAGAAACATGCACACTTCTCTGTTATTATTACATTTCAGAGCAAAAGAATAATGTCAAAGTTATAATAACTTTTAAAACCCCTAGTAGCCTGTGGGGAAAAGAGCATTGGAAATTCTTGATGATAGATATTGAAAACAAATATAAGAGCGATGACAATGTAAACAAGTATTTTTTCTTAGTTATTTGCATTTTTCAAAAGATTGAAATATTTATGCCACTCTTTTTTAAAATAAATTTTTGATATCATTTGTTTTTACATAGTCAAAATTTCTCCTTGAATTTTTCCCTTCCTACCCTCTAAGAGAACTATCCCATATAAAATAATTTTTAAAAAAATAAAAAGGGGAAGAAGAGGAAAAAAGCTCAGTAAAACCAATCAATATATTGAAAAAATCTGATAAATATAGGTTCACCTGTGGATCTCATGCTTTAGCAAAGCAATGAAAAGAAATATCTTTTCATAGCTTTGCTTTGTTTCCCATTCCATTCTTTATAATCTTGCAACATTCATTTTAAATTATTTTTGAAATCTTTTTTTTACATAACCTAAATTTCTCCCACCTAACTTTCCCTTTCCCACACAGAGTCATCCCATATAATAAATTTTATATATATATATTGGTTTTTGTAAGATAATGGGATTTAGTGACTTGCCCATGGTCACACAGCTAGGTTGACTATTAAGTGTCTGAGGCAATATTTAAAACCAGGTCCTCCTGACTCCAGGGCCAGTGCTCTATCCATTGCACCACCTAGCAGCCCCCAGTTAATAATATTTTTAAAGAAAATGTGGAAAAGAAGGAAATCAACAAAACAGATTAGTACATTGGAAAAAAATCTGACTATGTATACTCATATACCACACCCATGGACTTCCCTCTATTGTAGAGAGGTCTTCTTATAGCTTTTTTTTGGAGCCATGTTTGTTCTTTGTAATTTTACAAATTCACTTTTGATTGATGTTTTGTTCTTTACATTTACATTGCTTTAATAATTTTGTATATTTTCTTTTTATTTAAAATATTTTTGATAAGTAGCATTTTAATTACATGTAAAGATAGTCACCAACATTCATTTTTATAAGATTTTGAGTTTCAAATTTTTTCTCCTTCCCTCCCTTCCAGCCCCCTCCTCAAGACAGCAAGCTATCTGATACAGTCCTGTAAACATTTCCACATTACTCATGTTGAAAAGAAAAATCAGAACAAAAGAAAAAACATTCAAAAAAAAGAGAAAATAATATGCTTCAATTTACATTCATACTCCATAGCTCTTTCATGAGTAGCATCTTGAGTCTTTTGGAATTATCTTGGAACATTTCATTGCTGAGAAGAACTAAGTAATCAGGGGCAGCTAGGTGGGCTTAGTGGACAGCACCGGCTCTGGAGTCAGGAGTACCTGAGTTCAAATCCAGCCTCAGACACTTAATAATTACCTAGCTGTGTGGTCTTGAGCAAGCCACTTAACCCCATTTGCCTTGCAAAAACCTAAAAAAAAAGAGCTAAGTAATAATAGTTTATCATCACACAATGTTACTGTTACTATGTATAATATTCTCCTAGTTATACTCACTTCACTCAGCATCAGTTCATATAAACCTTCCCAGGTTTTATGAAATTCATCTGATCATCTTTTCTTATAGAACAATAATATTCCATTACATTCATATACCACAACTTGTTCAGGCATATGCCAACTGATGGGCATTCCCTCAATTTCTAATTCTTTGCCACCACAAAAATTGCTTCTGTAATTATTTTTGTTTATATTATATTATGATCTCTTTGGGGATACAGTAGTATAGCTGAATCAGAGAGTATGTAGTTTGATTGTCCTTTGGGCATAGCTCCAAATAGCTCCCCAGAATGGTTGATGATCAGTTCACAACTAGACCAGTAATGCATTAGTGTCCCAATTTTCCCTCATCCTCTCCATTAGCTTTAATTTCTGAAAACTGCCTGTTCATAACCTTTTTCCATTTATCAATTGGGGAATGACATTCTTAAAATTTGACTCAGTTCTCTATATATTTGAAAAATAAGACCTTTGTCAGAAACACTTGCTGTAAAAATTGTTTCCCATCTTTCTGTTATCCTTTTAATCTTTGTTGCATTGGTTTGTATAACAACTTTTTAATTGAATGTAATCAAAATTATCTATTTTGAATTTCATAATGCTCTATCTTATTTGGTAATAAATTCTTCCCTTCTCCATAGATCTGACAGATGCACTATTCCTTGCTCTACTTATTTGCTTTGTCTAAGTGATGTACCTCTTTTGAGCTTATCTTGATATACCATGTGAGATGTTGGTCTATGACCAATTTTTACCTTACAGTTTTTTCAGTTTTCCCAGCAGTTTTTATCAAATGGTTATATTCTTATCCCAGAAACTAAAGTCTTGGATTTAATCAAATAGTAGATTACTGTAGTCAGTTATTATTGTAAATATAAGTCATTTACTACTATATCTTATTTACCTAATCTGTTCATCACTGATCCACCACTTTTTTTTTTTTTAGGTTTTTGCAAGGCAAATGGGGTTAAGTGGCTTTCCCAAGGCCACACAGCTAGGTAATCATTAAGTGTCTGAGACCGGATTTGAACCCAGGTACTCTACTCCTGACTCCAAGGCTGGTGCTTTATCCACTATACCACCTAGCTGCCCCCACCACTCTATTTCTTAGAAAGACTATTTTGAGTTTTACAATTTTTCACCTAATCTTGCTTTCCTCCCCCACCCTCCAGTCTGTTAGTCTTTACATTGTTTCCATGAATTACATTGTTCTAAGTTGAATGTGATGAGAGAGAAATCATATCCTTAAGGAAAAAAAATAAAGTATAAGAGATAGCAAAATTACATAATAATGGGTTTTCTTCTAAATTAAAGGTAATAGTCTTTGTGTTTTGTTCAAACTCCACAATTCTTTCTCTGGATACAGATGACATTCTCCATTGTAGATAGCCCAAAATTGTCCCTGATTGTTGCACTGATGGAATGAGCAAATCCATCAAGGTTGAGCATCACCCCCATGTTGCTGTTAGGGTGTACAATGTTTTTCTGGTTCTGCTCATTTCACTCAATATCAATTCATGAAAATCCTTCCAGACTTCCCTGAATTCCCATCCCTCCTGGTTTCTAATAGAATAATAGTGTTCCATGACATACATATACCACAGTTTGTTAAGCCATTCCCCAATTGAAGAACATTTATTTAATTTCCCATTCTTTGCCACCACAAACAGGGCTGCTATGAATATTTTTGTACAAGTGATGTTTTTACCCTTTTTCATCATCTCTTCAGGGTATAGACCCAGTAGTGACATTGCTGGATCAAAGGGTATGCATATTTTTTTGCCCTTTGGGCATAATTCCAAATTTCTCTCCAGAAAGGTTGAATGAGTTCACAGCTCCACCAACAATGTATTAGTGTCCCAGATTTCCCACATCCCTTCCAACATTGATCATTGCCCTTTCTGGTCATATTGGCCAGTCTGCACCACTTTATTTCTTAACTGGTACCAATTTTGATGATTGTGATTTTATAATATAGTTTCAGATCTAGTATGACTAGACTACCTTCCTTTACATTTTTGATATTCTTGACCTTTTGTTTTTCCAGATGAATTTTATTACTATTTTTCTAATACTATAAAATGATTTTTAGGTAGTTTGATTTGTATGACACTAAATAATTTAAGTAGAATTGTCATTTTTATTATATTAGCTTGACTTACCCAAGAGCAATGGATATTTTTCCAATTATTTAGATCTGACTTTATTTGCATGAAAAGTGTTTTTTAATTGTTCATATGGTTCTTGGATTTGTCTTCGCAAGTAGACTTCCAAATATTTTATGTTGTCTACAGTAGACATTTCCCTTTCTATCTCTTTTTTGCTGAGCTTTATCAGTAATATATAGAAATGAGGGTGATTTATGTAGGTTTATTTTATATCCTGCAACTTTGCTAAAGTTGTTAATTATTTCAAGTAGTTTTTAGTTGATTCTCTAGGATTTTCTAAGTATAACATCATAGCATCAAAGAATGAGTTCATTTTCCTCATTGCCTAATCTAATTACTTATATTTCTTTTTCTTTTATTGCTAAAGCTAACATTTTTAATTAGTTGGTTGATTGGTTCTCATCTTTCTTTCTTGAAGAAGACCAAGCTGATATTATTATGTTAGAGATGAGTTACAGTGTGTCTGACTGTGGCTGATCAGACCTATACAAACTTGGAATACTCTACTACTGATCAGGAATAAATAATTCATGTGAACACCTGGGGTGGTTACTCTAAACTTACATATCTCATGTTTTCATTGAGTTGCTTCCATTCTGCCTTGCTCATTGAACACATCATCCTCTGATGAGGGCATGTCATGCTGGGCAGTCTTGTACTTCTCCAATTGCTATAATCCATGGTTCCACATGTGGATGGTGTTGTGCTGCCTGATGGAGAACCTGTGTTTTCTTGGTGTTGTTGGCCAAAATGAGCACAAGCAGCCGGGAATCATTCCATACTTTGTTGCATCTCAGCTTCAGAGACTGCATTGAGTGCACAATCATCTGCAAACAGAATATCATGCACCAACACTTCCTCCACTTTGATCTTAACTTATAGCCTTTCCAAGTTGAAATTTTTACTATCAGTGTGATAGCCGACCTTGAAGCCATGTTCATCCTCAGTGAAGACATTTGATAACATGATTGAAAGCATCATACCAAAAAGCATGGGAGCAAGAACACAGTCTTGTTTCATTCCATTCAAGACTGGGGAAATCACAAGAGCATCATCCACAATTCAGAACCAGGGCAAGCACACTGTCATGAACTTGATGTACAATACTGATGAATTTCTCTGAGCAACCAAAATTTGACAAAATTTTCCATAAACTATGACTGACAGATCGAAGACCTTGTTCAGACATAAAAATGTTGAATACAGACCTCTGGAGGACAGCTTGGTGATGCAATGAAGAGAACACTGGTCTTTCACTTTGGTCACTCAAGAAAAACAAGTAACCAGTCAGGAGGATGGGAGTTCAAATCCAGCCTCAGACACTTGACACTTACTAGCTGTGTGACCTTGAGCAAGCTACTTAACCCTGACTGCCTCACATCCAGAATCAGTTCCAGTCGTCTTGATCTATATCTGATCACTGGACCCAGATGGTTCTAGAGGAAAAAGTGAGTTTAGTGATTTAGCACAGTATTCTCTTTACTCAAATCCAGTTCATTTGCTTGTCATGGCATCACCTCCCTGATGCCATGGTCTTCTTTGAGAGCAAAGAACAAACATCCTCATCATTATCATTTTTTTCTGGACTTATTGAACAGAAAATATAATATCGGCTGTTTCTCAACTCTTTTTGAAGCCACACTCATTCTCAGGGAGGTGACCATCTTCCAGGTGAAGGATCAGTCCATTGAGGATGATTCTGGAAAGGATCTTGCCTGTAATGACTAAGAGAGAAACACCCCTGTGTTTTTCACAAGGCAATTTATTTATTTTCCCTTTATAAAAGAGATGAACGATGGAGGCGTGCTTGAATTCTTGGGGATAACCTCTTCATGCCATTATAGCTTGGAAAATTTTAGTCAACTTCTGTAGGAGTATTGGTTCACCACCACCACCACCTTGTAAATCTCAGCTGGAACAGAATCAGGACTAGTTCTTAGCCACTTAAAAGGAACCAAATGGTATTCAAAATCTCATCTTCAGTTGGATCTTCAGCTTGGGATGGTCGATTGACTTCAACTTGAGGTGAAAGGCCAGTGGCTTCTGCATTACTTGATGACAATCTGTTAAGAACCCTATGGAATTCTCACATCTTTTTGTCACTTCCTCATTTGACTGGACAGTGAAACCTTGGACAACCAAAAATAAACCTTTATACTCATTTGAAAACAATTCAGATTATGTTTATAATGTGATGTGGTCACCAACCCATCCTGCCCTGTTTGCCTGTGTGGATAGCATGAGGAGACTGGATCTGTGGAATCTCAATAATGACACAGAGTTGCGACTGCAAGCATTTCTATGGAGGGTAATCCTGCCCTTAATTGTGAGATGGATACATTCTGGGAGAGATGTATGTAGGTGATTCTGAAGGACAGATAGTTATATATGATGTGGGAGAGCAAATCACCATTCCTTACAATGATGAATGGGCTCCATTTGGGTGAACAGTAGCAGAAATTAATGAAAACCAAGTTGAGGAGGAAGCTGCCATTCCTATACCTGCTTAAATGGGCTTTATGTTAGTAGTGGTTTGGGAACTGATTCTAAGTAGAAATTAAAATTCATAGCATGCTTCTGTCTAAAGGGAATTGAAAGGTGATCTTGTGGTTTAAACTACTTAAAACATGCATAGCTCTTTAATGCAGAAAATTCTTGCAGTGTCACTTTTTATATTCATAGTTATTGAATTTGTATAATTTTTAATACAAATGACTTTTGCAATATGCAGTTTTTTCTGAATACTTACACAGGCATATATTTACTATGTTAGTATCTTGAACTTTTTTCAACCTCATCAGTATACAGCTATTTCTGAAAGGTGTATATTGCATAAATCCCATATATTTTTCAATAATCATTTCTCCAGGTAAACACAAGTTAAGTTAATCTCTGACAACTAAAATGTAAGAACATCTTTACTGTTAACCATTAAAATGCATGTACCCACTCAAATTTCGTCTTTTCTGTATCTTTTTTCATAGCTGTGCTTCTTTAAAGTAGTGATAGCTATGGCTATAAATAAAAGAATCTGTGTCAAAAATAAAAAAGAACCCTATGGAAGTGTTCAGCCCATCTCTCTAGGATCCCTATCACTAACAATGTGGCTCCATCAGCACTGAGTAGTTGAGATAGGCTGTAGTCTTCAGACCATCATAAGAACACTTTGGATAGGATTGGCTAGGTGGCGCAGTGGATAAAGCACTGTCCCTGGAGTCAGGAGTACCTGGGTTCAAATCCGGTTTCAGACACTTGGTGATTGTCTTGCTGTGTGGCCTTAGGCAAACCAAAACCCTATTTGCCTTGCAAAAACCTTAAAAAAAAAAACACTTTGGATTATTACCATCTGCATAAAACTGAATTTCATCTGCCTTCTTCCTGAGCCAAGAGTCCTGCATCTCTCTCTAAGCTTTGCTCAGACTTTACTTTTAGTAGAATTAAATGCTGCCTTTTTAGAAATGGAGGAATTATCCTGCTGGTAAAATCTGTGGAGTTCTGGTTTTTCATTTAGCAGCTTTATTTCCTTATCATTTTCAACAAACTATTCTTGGTGTTTGTGAGAGTTCTAGCCCAGATGAGCAAAGGCAGTGCTGTATACCAGATCCCTGAAAATTACCTACTCCTTTTCTGCTCCCCTTGTTGCCAACTGTATTTGGCTCAGTTTTCCCACCAAGTTAGCAAACAAACTGTTCCTGCTCAGAGAGACACTAATCTCTTGACATTAATTCTTCCAGTGTTCATTTTGCCTTGGGACCTCCGCTTTGGTTGAATATGAATATTTAGCTTAGAGAGGATGAGTCTGTGATCAGTCCAGGACTCTGCACCACATAATAATGCCTTTGTCATTTTTACATCCCATCCATCTCTTCTTACAATTACATAGTCTAATAGATGCCAATGTTTGTTGCCAGGGTGCATCCAGGAAGTTTTGTTGCAATTAGGTAATTGGAAGACAGTGTTTGTGATGAGAAGGTCATGAGATGTGGAAGTCTTCAGTAGAAGGTGACCATTGCTGTTGGTGTTTCCAACACCATTCCTTCCAAGGACTCCCTTCTATGTCTGGTAATCTGAGCCTGCTCTAGCATTAAAATCACCCAGAATAATAAGCTTGTCCTCGTTTGGTACGTTGATGATAAGGGTCACCAGGTCTTCATAAAATTTTTCTTTTATTTCATCAGGATTCATTATGGTTGTAGAATAGGTACTGATGATGATGATGTGGCATTTTCCTGCAAGTGGCAAACTCATTGTCATTCACAGCCTTTGGTAGGCAGATATGCTTGTTGATTAGATTAATTTTGAATGCAACTCAGCTTCACGGTGCTCCCCTTCACTTAAGTCACTCAAGAAAAACAAGTAACCAACTCCAACCTCAGTAAGCTGGCCTTCATTTGCCAGCTTTGTTTCACTCAAGGCTGCAATTTGGATATGATATTTTGCAACAAGAGCTGTTCATTGTTCAAGTCTATTGGATCTTGTGTTGTCTATACATGTGCACACCCATTCCATGCACTAGTTGTGAATGGAAATCTTCTTTGAAGAAGTTTTTATACCTTTTTGTTTGTTTGTTTGTTTCAACCACAGAGTGGTATCCCCTCCTGCCTCATGGTTGAGGATTGAATAAGCAGACAATTTTTAGGGCACTTTTTCTAGCCCCTTTCACACACCAGGAGGTGAGCAATGCAGTCCTTAAAAGAGCTACTCAAACATTCAGAGGGCTATTGAATCCCACTGCTGCTTCCAGTGACCTGGGTCACCTGTGTGCAGGGTTGGGACTATAGCTTTCAGTTATCTGTACCTTTTGCTTTGTTACTTACCTGTCACCACAGGACTTTGAGATAGGAATGGTAAAGTGGTATGGGTGATGTCTTTTGATTCCTGCATAAATAGATTTAAGTGAGACAAAGTTGCACAAAATCATCAGCCTCACTCCCTCTTCCAAAGATTGTTGTCCATTAACAAGATAGAGTCAAGACAGCTGGTGATGACTCTAAATGCAGTGGATGACCTTGGCATCTTCAATGTCTAACCAAGCTCTAAGCATTCCACAATGACTATTTCAGCTACCTTTGTGACTTTGTGAATGAATTGTTCTCACCCACACATTCTACAAGTGGAAAATTTCACATAATTGAGGTAGACAGCCCCCCAACTCATCTCTGGCTTTGAGACTCCTCAGTTACCCTTAACCTGGTTTAGCCCATCTGCCAAAAACAGTTCACAGGTGAGAGTTAGGTGGTTCAAGTGGGCATCAAAGGTGGAAAGCAACCCAGAAAAGGACTTGGCAGCCCTCATACCAGAGATATAAGCCTTTCTTGAACACACCCTATACCCCAACATTTCTAGTACAATATTGAATAATAGTAGTGATAATGGGCATTCTTGTTTTATCCCGTTCTTATTAGAAAGGCTTCTAGCTTTTCCCCATTAAAGATTATGCTTGCTGAAGGAGTTTGTTTATTCCTATTCTCTCTAGTGTTTTTTAATAAAAATGGATACTATGTTTTGTCAAAAAAAAAAAACTTTGAGGGAATCATTATCATTTGATTGAGCTAATCATAATTTCTTTTGGTTGTGATAATAATATGGTCAATTTATACTAATAAGTCTTCCTGATATTGAACCAGTCCTGCATTTCTGGTATATATCCCACCTGGTCATAGTGTATTGTCCTCATAATAAATTTCTGTAATCTCTTTGCTAATATTTTATTTTAAATTTTTGCATTAATATTTATTATCAAAACTGAGATATAATTTTCTTTGTTTTGGCTTTTCCTGGTTTAGGTGCAATATACATTTGTGTCGTAGAAGGAATTTTATTGAACTCCCATCTATTCTTCCAAATTATTTATATTGTACTGGAATTAATTGTTCTTTAACTGTAAAATTTGCTTGTAGATCCATCTGGACCTGGAGATATTTTTCTTAGGGAATTCATTGATGACTTGTTTGATTCCCTTCTTTTAATCTGGGCAATTTATATTTTTGTAAATATTCATTTATTTCACTTAGATTGTCATATTTATTGGCATACAGTTGTAAAAATAATCCTATTTATTCCTTTAATTTTCTCTAAAGTGGTGGTGAAGTTCCCCTTTCCATATTTGTTGTTTGATCTCCTCATTCTTTGAAATTAGATTATTTAATTTCAATTAATCTTTAATCTATCCTTCAATAGTCTTTTTATATATGTAATTTTTATTTCATCATGATCTGAAAAAGGATACATTCGATATTTTTGCCTTTCTCCATTTAGTGAGGTTTTTTCCCTAATGCATTTAAAAATTTCGTGTAGGTGTCAAATACCACTAAGAAAAATGTATATTCCTTTCTATACCCATTCAGTTTTCTCCAGAGGTCTATCATATCTAACTTTTCTAAAATTCTAATCACCTCCTTAATTGTGTTCTTGTTTTGTTTTTTTTTTGTTTGTTTTTGTGGTTAGCTTTAATCTAGTTCTTTGCAGGGAGGCTGAGGTATATTGTTCTCTGTATCTTCCTGAAATTCACTTAACTTCTCTAAGAATTTTGATGCCATAACCCTTGGTGCATATATATTTAGTATTGATATTACTTCATTGCCTATGATACCTTTTAGTAGGTGGTAGTTTCCTGGCTTGTAATTATATCTATTTTTGCTTTTGCTTTGTCTGATTGAGATTAGGATTATTACCTTTGCTTTTGTTTTAACCTCCACTGAAGCATAATATATTCTGCTCTGGCCTTTTATCTTAACTTTGTATGTGTCTCTCTGCTTCAAATATGTTTCTTGTAAACAACATATTGTAGGTTTCTGGATCTTAATCCACTCTGCTATTTGCTTTCCTTTTGTGGGAGAATTCATCCATTCATATGTGTATTTGCCTCCATCCTATTTCCCCCATTTTTATATTTTTCTCTCTTCTTTCACCCT